>NC_081552.1:244126728-244480721 GCF_963082655.1 Stomoxys calcitrans | reverse complement strand
AAATATCCCATAGACGATGAGAAGGTACGCCAGAAAGCTTTACAGGTCAAAGAATGCATAGCAGTGGAAAATTTCCATCCCACCAGTATATGGTTGGAAGATTTCAAGTTGACCTACGGCATACCAGCTTTCGATATGGAAACGCTGCGCAATAATGTGCCCCTAACTGAAGAAAAACATCCTCATTTGAGTGCCATAGATATGATTCAATATGTTAGTCAACAGGAACAGGAAAAAAGTTAAAAAATTATAAAAATTCCAGAAAACGGAAATTACCCCAAGAACATTTTCCAGACGAAGATGATTTAAGTGGAAACCACTATACGCTGGAGCCTACCATTATCTATGAAAGCAATGATGACAACTATGATGATGAGGGCCCTTTTAATAATGCGGCACCCAGCAGTGCTGGCGACAGTGATCACGAGATTGAGGTTATAAAACTCCAAAATAATGCAAAAGGCCAGGAGCAGTATCGTGTTAAAATACCACCAATGCCTGCTGCCCAGAGATGGCGGTTACCCAAACGCCGTTCCCTTTCGCCCCTGCCCGATATTGAATCTGTTGATGAGGCTATGCGGCATTTAAAGGCACTCGAGGAATATGCCATGTTGCAGGACAATTTTCGAGCTATAGGTTTGTTGACACAATTGGAAGATGTTTTCAAGAAACAAAAGAAAAAATAAGTACCCAGTACTTTAAGTAGGTATTTAGCTTAAGAACAGTTTGGGGAGAAAGCGTTCAAAAGAGATTTACTTTTTTGCAAAACTTATGCTTGGAACCAGAATAATAACTGCCAAAACCACTAAAATGTTGGTAATCGATTTGTTGGGCAGTTATTCGAAATCTGGTGTTTTCCCCTCTTTCAATCAGCTGATTTTAGTGAAATGGTGAAAGAATCAAGTTACAAAAATTTTAGTGGTTTTGGCAGTTAAAAAAAGCGCTTTATGATAATAACCAAATGAAATCAAGACCCCGAATATAACAAATTAAAAAACAATTGAGAAGTTGGGTTTTAAGATTTTGGGACATCAACTTCCGGGAACGCACGTAATTGAATGCATTTTTTAATTCCTCCCCCCTCAGCATACTTTTGCCCAATTTTTAAAATATTATATTTTAAGTTAATTATTTGATTACACGTATTAATTCCTTCACATTACAAATGCATGTATATTACATGTGTATTTTCGAGAACAAAAAAGGTATTGGAAAACCCGTCAACATTTTTTTGTAATCAGCCAAAAGTGATAATTTTAGTTTACATTCCACAATGCCTACATCGACTTTTAGTTTTTATTTATTTTTTAACATCAGAAGAAAGTGGTCATTAATTGATTTTGCATTCCATAATACCGATGTCAGCTTTTGTTCATTCAATAACAAATGAAGTGTATCGATCCGTCAACTTGTTGTCTGTAGACTGTACATTTTAATTTTATAATTATAACTTATAGGCATTTTACGAAGCACATATTTCAAGAGTTTTAATAACAATAATTTAGTTTTACATAAGCATTTTTTATAAAAAACAGTTTGTTATAGCTTATTTTATAACAGCATTTCGATAACAAAAATTTATCGATTTGAACTGGGACTAGATTTTTTTATATATTTGCATACTGTGTTTTGTGTCCCATAAGTATGCTTGTGAAGAACTAATATTTTAAATGTAGTTTTTAAACTAATTTGAATTAAAATATAGGCACACATTGTTTTAAATGTGTCTAAAAACATTCCATTTTAAAAAAGGTCTATTTTTGTTTCTGTAGTATAAAAAAGAAAATTCAATCATTACTCCTTACCTTACAAAACATGTCTTTCCCAACTTTCTGCAAAGAAATAAAAGAATTTGCAACAATGTTTTTTTTAATAAAGTCATAAAATATGAAGAAAATGCTTTATCAACACGTGTTTTTTTTTTAATACAAAGTTTTCTGTTAAGTTGGGTATAAACCTCAGTTTTTACAGTGAAACTCCATGTAAAAAATAGTGAATAAAAACTATGAAAACAATTTTATTTGTGGTACTTTATTGAGTAGAAATTTGGAATTCATTAAAAGTGCGGACAAAATGTTTTTCAACTTGAGCCAACATGATAAAGGAAAAGGAATTTTCGTCGCATTCTCGCTATCGCTTGATATGGTTTTCCACGATACGATAGAAAATGTTTGCAGGGTGATACAACATATGATGGGAGTGTTGCCTATGTCTTTTGAATGCAAAAAACGCTTTTTTTTGGGGGGTTTCAATCTTCTACAATAAGGAACAATCTTATTACCTACCTTAAGGAAACAATGTTTTGTGAAAGTTTTCCACAGTGAACGATCTTAATACCTATCCAAGGTGGATTTATAAAGGTGATCTCACTTAAAGAGCCAGCCAGTTTGACGGTATTAAGATGTCAATTCTGTGTTTACATTCACAGCAAACAACTACATTTTGTTCACGTAATCTTTATTTGTGTTTCTTTCATTGTGCCTGCACACGTACACACAAGAGCGTAAGTTTAATTGCGGATTTTTCATATAGTCGGCGTTGACAATTTTTTTCACAGCTTGTGACTCTGTAATTGCATTCTTTCTTCTGTCAGTTATCAGCTGTTATCTTTAGCTTGCTTTAGAAAAAAGTGTAAAAAAAGTATATTTGATTAAGGTTCATTCTAAGTTTTATTAAAAATGCATTTACTTTCTTTTAAAAAATCCGCAATTACTTTTTGGGCAACCCAATATTTTTTATGTTGTTGTACAAATGAGACTACCTTTAAAATAATTCAGCCATGATACCAAGGGGGATTCAATGAGGTGTTCTCACGAGAAGAGCTGTTAAAAGCCGGCCAGGTTTGAAGGCAATAAGATGGCAGATTTTTATTTGGATTCTCTTTTTTGTTATCTTTTCTCTCGCATATTCTGTGCTCATGTACGCACATGTATACACACACGCACACAAATTTCTTTGTGTGTGTTGGCAAAACTTCGATCAGCTTGATGACAACATGGCGGATTGCACCATATGATTTGTGGTTGTTGAACAAATGAGACCACCTTTAATTCTTTCGCTCCAATGCGCCATGCCATGATATCTACCGTTACAGAAGATAGCCATTATTTTATTAAAATGTTATAAAAATAACGGAGAAATGTCACATCGAAGAAAATAAAAGTAATCGTAAAACAAGCAAGAGAAGGAAAAGTCGGGCAAGATCCACTATATAATAACCTACACCCACCCTATGTGTATAAATTGGGAGGTATTAAATGGGCGCTAAATCTGAACCGATTTCGGCAGATGTTTAGAAAAATAGGTACGACAACAAATCGTACCAAATTGTGGGCAAAACCGTGGAAACTTTTAGTAACTCCGACCAAAGGTATTTAATGTGATTATCATATTGTCACCATAGGCCTACGAGCCCATTTTGGGCAGCGCTATCGAGTGGAGAGCCCGGCCGTCGTCGGCCTTTTCTTAAATACTGAGTGCCCGTAATACACGATATGACAAGAAGAGTTATTGGCGCCTTTAAATAACCAATGGTCATAACATGCCGGCGGGGATTGGTCCTATGGACCGGAACGAGCTTGCTCAACTATGGAGCTTGATGAGGATCACTACCTCCACATACAAATGTGGCTACAACAACAACAACAACAACGGTTTACTCTTCACCGCTACTATAGGATACTGACATCTGCGAAAATTTGGCGTATCATACCGAAGAACACTATTAGCAACTTTGTCTCTGTAAGAGCATGTGCCTTTGCCAAAGCCATCGGTTTGATGTTTGAGTCTTTGGTAGAGTTTCCGGACTTAATTTTGACTCTTGAACAAATTGATTCGCTCACAATCACGTCTTTAGATGGCGATCCTCGTCAAGCTCCTGTAGGTGAGCAAGCTCGTTCCGGTCCAAAGTACCGATCGCCGCGGAAACATGGTGGCCATTGGTTTTTTAAAGACGCCAATAACTCGCCTTGTCATATCGAGCATCGTAAGTAGTATTTATGCAAGGGCCGCTGCCGCCCAGCCTCACACTGAGATTTCGCTCGATACCGCTGATTGTCCGCGACTGCCGTTGCAGCTACTCCTTATGTAGTATTCCACTATCCGCAACCTGTGTACGTGCCCGGTAGTTCGCATCTAAGCTTCTTGTGACTACTATGAGCACCACGCAAATCGGACCTCCAAGTTCTAGCTTGTGTGGTGCTCATAGCTATCCAGTGTCGGTCCTTTAAATTTGTCTCTTCTTTCCGTGGAGTAGACGATTTAGGGTCTTAAGTCCATAAAAGTAGCATTTTTTTCTCCATTTGAAACAATGGGGCTTCTAGATACGTGGACAGTCAGGCAGCGCTGGAGGCTCTGGGGGTGTGTCATATGAGATCGAAACTGGCTAGAAGATGCAAAGATCTTCTTCGAACCATGGGAAAGGCTGTCAGCCCGTATATATTTATATGTTTGGAACAGTTTGGTACGAATCGAACCATATTTTCTTTTTAATCAATTTCTATGGCGTTTGAATTAAATTCCCCTTTCCAATAAGAAACAACTATGTGGAAACTGATTCTTTTGTTTTTGTAGCAGCGTGTTGCAGGGAAGGATAAGTCAGTGCTGTAGTACCTTTATGTACTTTTTCAACCCATGGAATACCGTGGTACTCCTGTGACCCCTTTAGTACTTTGCACAAAAATTTTTTGGAAGATTTTGTTGTCTTTGAATTTTTCTTTTTACCATCCACCATAGGATGGGGGTATACTAATCTAGTCATTCCGTTTTTTACACCTCGAAATATTGATCTGGGACCCTATAAAGAAAATATGGATTCACGTTAGCGGTCGAACGGATGAAGGTAGCTACTTGAAATTTTGCATACTTACTT
The DNA here is from genome assembly GCF_963082655.1 of Stomoxys calcitrans. Taxonomy (NCBI): domain Eukaryota; kingdom Metazoa; phylum Arthropoda; class Insecta; order Diptera; family Muscidae; genus Stomoxys; species Stomoxys calcitrans. Next base: position 244,475,851 of record NC_081552.1, on the reverse strand, counting down.
ATTGATTTAGACCGAATGGATGCAGGTATCCGTTCAATAGCTTGCATGGCTACTTCTTATTGATGTTTGTTGTTGTTGTAGTAGCAGTGTGTGGTACACTGCTGGGTGGCAAATGCCGTAAATTGAAATGTCAACGTGGTTTTAGAAATAAACTTTGTTTTATAACTTACCTTCTTCAAATGTGAATTACTTTTGTATTTTCATTTTGTGGCTTATGTGTGGAATATCGGACCAAATAGAACATCCCCTCGAGATTTAAAAAAAAAATGCAATTAAAATTGTGCGAAATGTATCCTGATGCACATAGAACTCAGTACCACTTGTACGGAATGTGTTCACATTATCTTCGTCACCATTTTTTTTATAGTGAGTTTTGACAGTTGTTCGTGTGAAAAGTCGAAGTCAGTACTAGGCTTAACTTGATCCTGTGATTTGTTGCCTCACAACCATGACATAATTACCAGGAATTGTACCGTAAACAGATGAGTACAAGTTTTTCTCGCGAAGTGCACTATCTGTCAACGAGTATTGGTTGTGTGTGTGTATTATAGTTAAGAACCATTCCACACATAAACAATGAAAAATGGAGCGAACTAGTAACTCAAACTCTACAAAAATCTCAGTAATAAACAATACTTTTATTAAAATTTTTTCATTAGCTATGGAGGAATGTCCTACTGGATGAAATCAGTAAGTTTCTTTGCTTCAAAATCTATTATCTAAAAAAATAATCACGAAAATAAACTTCACAAAAATCGCACATAGTACCAACCTTTTAGCCGAACAGACCTGTTAGATAAGTTGTTTTTATCGAACTGAGAACTTTATTGAAGAAGGTCATCTGGCAACCCTAAAGTAAGTATGTATATGTAAGTCATACAGTTTACTGTCAAAAGCAATAAAAACAAAGCTGAAAGCAAGCCTCTTTGCAATATTTTGTAAAACTCAGCATACATTTTAAAACTTTTAGATTTATTTCTATATATAAGTAGGCTAGAGGTTAGTCCAAAGCACAATTTCATTTCTATTGGACTCCCTATTTAAGCTATCATTGGTTCACAAAACACACTTATTAGCATATTTATCTGCAACTTGTAAGTCCAACTGGAAAAGGAGTGGGTGCTGCTTTGTCGGAGAGGAGATGCATTAAAATTCATTTTTATCATTGGTAGTGCCAGGTTGTGGTTGCATATTCTGCAACGAATTGTTCTTGTTCCTGAATAAGATTATTTGGAATATTTATTTATCCCTAATATTGGCACATGATAAAATAAGGAAATTTTGGTGGACAAAGAAATTGCAACAGCAGGCTATTGGTGCCTCAAATATCTTCTTTTGCCGTTCAACAGTTATTTGTCATTGTCCCCTATTCAAAGTTGTCCATTGTTAATTCAGCCTATCATCAAATATGGATAATGCTCTTCAATCGCATTGCAACTGCCGCAAATGCACTAGTTTAACATTGAAACAGCGGATTGGAGTCATACATGAGTACGAATCACATCGCTCCAAAAAACCTAGCATAAAAAGTTTAGCCTCCAAATTTGATTGCTGCTATTCGGAAATCAAAAAAATCCTTCTCAATCGTGACGCCATCATTTTTGCCTACAAATCTATGGGCAGACAGAAACTAGCCAATTCGAATGAGATGCCGCCGCATCTCACTCCAGAAAGACTGGAAAAGCTGGAGTTCTTTGGAAAGGTCATGTTTGAATACATACAACGTGTTATGTACTGCAAGTATGCCATTAACGAACAAATAGTACTGAAAAAGGCAATTGAAATCAAGCATCATATGTGTATGACTTTCTTTGATCCGGGCGAGAAATGGTTGGAAAACTTTAGAATTACATATGGCTTAATAGGATTCGATCCACAATCTCTGCGCCTTAGCATACAATTGGATGAAACAAAACGGCCCCATTTGAGCGCATCCGATATAATAAATTATGTGAAGCGTATGGAGCGGATAGAAGAGATAAATCAATGTAATGGTGGCTCACCTTCCTCCTATGGGGAGATGAAAAACAATGAACACATTCTTCCTGATAATGAGTTGTACGATGATATGAACGGCGATGAAGAACATTCCCAACAAAGGAGTTCTCAAAACCATCTACCACCAAGCAACCATACTTCTAACCAATCTGCTGAACATGAGAACTCAAATCACTTTCCTTTAGAACCATCGATTGTATATGAATGCAACGACGACGACCCCCAAGATTATGGTAATTCCTACTCAAATAGTCATTACGAGCAGCAAGATAACCATGTAAACAACAAAAAGCGTTCATCAAATCTTACAGGCATCGAATCGGTGGAGGAGGCTTTGGAACATTTAAAATTACTCGAAGAGTATGCAATGCTACAAGACAATTTTCGTGCTATTGGTCTACTAACTCAATTGGAGCAATGCTTTACAAAGCAATCAAGAACAGAATGAGTTTCCTACGTTACTAAGCTGGATTTGGTATCAAGTGAGAAACTAACTACGTACTAAGTACTAATTGTGTACTAGCCATTGATGCAAATACCGCCAGAAAAGTATGCTTGTGTCCAACATGAAATACTATATCAATGGTGATACACAGATTTGTACTCTTAAATATTATAGTGCGGTATTTCGACGCTATATCAAGAGTAAAATGTTAATATTTTATACAAGAAAAAACAAAACAAAAACATAGTAAGAATAATTTTATAATTGTTAAGGATAATGACAAATAAATAATCCATTCCCTTTAAAATAGTATAACTTAAGCTTGGCACTTTTACTTCATGCAAGTAACAGCAATTGTCTTTACAAATTTTCGTTAAAGGACTGTGTGCAGATCTAACATCAAAACTCCTCAAACTAGCATGCATCTCGATCAAGCCTGATTGACCGTAGCTTTTATCTTAAGGTGGGTATTAAGTTCCTGTTTCACAGCGAAATACCCATGTTTTTCACGATTAATTTTTGGAAAACTACTAACATCGCACTGATAACATGCTACTGCAATCCCATGGCAGCCGGTTGTACGTACCGGATTGACCCGATGAAGTCCTTCATCGGCAAGGGCTGCCCCCTCAGTGTACAACACACTGCTACAACAATAACTATTATAAAAATTTATGACAAATAATGAGGAAATGCCCTAATGAATCTATTAATAAAAATATTAATTTCACTGTGGAAAACGAACTTTAACCCACCTTTATGATTAAAGGCAAATAATAGCAAAAACTGTGATTATGGATGACAACTCAACTATGGTTGCGTTGCCAGAAGATACAGTCAGGAAATATAAATTAGTAAAAAGTTAGACATTTTTGTCAGTTTCATTTAATATCAGTCTTCTGAACTTTCTTTGAACTACTAAGTAAATTGTAAAAAATTATGCTCAATACAGAAATGGCAATTTCTATAACAAATTTGCTCGTTGGCAACTGAACTGAAGTTGGGTTGCAACCATAATCGAACTATTAATTCAATACCATCATGAACTGTGTATGAACCGAAAAAAATGTCAATGTTGACTAAGAAACGGTTGACTCGGATGCTACGAAGAACACCACTACACGGCTTCGTCACTGAAAGTGTTTGAAGACGTGATAACAAAGGGAAAGATTATCTAGCCGGCAAATTTATTTGAAACCTACAAGTCGTTCCTTAAAAACTCGCAATTAGCACAATAGGTGCTCAACGATATCCAATTTCCTACCTGTCATCACAGACACTCCGGAAGTATGTCTCCCCCTGCCTCCTGCGCTACGTCAAAGATCTTTTGTTGCAATGACCAGTCAGAACTTCTGCAGTCCAAGCTCAAATGGTAAAAATTTGCCCCGTTAGATGGCCGAAGTCTACGATAGCCGTTTAGGTAGTGCTGAAAGTTTTGGTGGTTAGATCATTTGAGGTCGGAGCTTGTGGAGAAATGTAAGAAGTTACTCCTGATCATGGACTGACTGGCCAAACAGTGCATAGCAAAAAGCTTTGCCTTTAAAGATGCGATATAGAAATTGCAAATATGGACCAGCTAAGGGATATGGTTTGCATATATTCGGGGGAGCGTTCTTTAAGAAAACCTTGGGCCTCGATTTTTTGCATACAACAAAGATTTTGGTTAAAGTGTTCAAGATGTCCGAGGGCGTTCAGTGATTTCTTAGAAATTATTAGGTTGCCCAAAAAGTAATTGCGGATTTTTCATATAGTCGGCGTTGACAAATTTTTTCACAGCTTGTGACTCTGTAATTGCTTTCTTTCTTCTGTCAATTATCAGCTGTTACTTTTAGCTTACTTTAGAAAAAAAGTGTAAAAAAAGTATATTTGATTAAAGTTCATTCTAAGTTTTATTAAAAATGCATTTACTTTCTTTTAAAAAATCCGCAATTACTTTTTGGGCAACCCAATAGGAGATCATTAAGGCTTCTGAATGGTTGTGGGTCTTTTCACAGGTGACCACACATTATGGTTAGTCTGGCGGGGCTGAGGGCCCTGGCTGCGGACCATTTAATGTCGAGAAGTAACAGATGTGAGTATCTCTGGAACTGTGTGTCAGACTAAGGCGCGTCCCGCAACATCAGGGGTTGGCGGGAAATGAGGTTGCAATACCCGTTAGGAATGGAATGTATCACTGATATACAGGGTTCATGCTACGGAATAGGAACTTTCAAGCCTTCTTTATTTTTGACAGAATTGAGGCTTTATGAGGATAATGCTACACCATGTATGGGGATATAGGCTTTGTTTTCGAGGAGTCAACTCAGGCTATTATTAGCAAAAGTGCCGACTGGCCATTACAATACAATGATCACTAACAAGCATAACACTGGACGCAATAATATAACTTCTGGAGCTTTTGTATCGTAGGAGCAAATTTTGCGCACTGTCGGGAGTGAGTCGGGAGTTTATGGAAGAACATATTTTCCAATATATCTAGTTTCGTTTCGGACACTCAGTCCTCTTATCATTTTGGGCTACCGTAGGCGCCGCATGTCTGCGATTCCAGCGAAATCTACCCGAGAAAGAGTTTGTTCTGGTCTGTTACCGATTGGCTATGTAAGGGCGCCAACAACTCGTTTTGTCATTTCGAGTATCACAGGCACTCAGTATTAAAGTAAAAATAGGTGCTGCCCAAGCTCTGAGATGACTGCAGTTGCAACTACTCCATATTCGGAGAATTCTACTATCCGCAACTTGTGGTTTTTGTTGTTGTTGCAACAATGTTGTAATATATTATATTTTCGCCTGCTTGATTCTGTTGAGTATCCAGACCCAGGAACTCTGCGACTAAGATGGGGTGAGTCCAGAGGTTCTCTCACCTCTGGGCCGTGAATACCTATAAAAAGATGACGATTTAGATGGTCTCTGCAATAACAGACCAGAAGCTTATACAGTTATGTCATCGCACGGGTAGGATCTTTGTCTTCTGATGGAGGTGGTCCACGTGAGCACTGCGGAGACAACCCGTCGCAGTTCGAAGAGCGGCATTCTGACAGATCTGAATATTATTCCACTGCGTGTCACAGGGCTGACGACATCACACTGGCGATGCACATCGCACTTACCACAGACCGGCCAATTGCTTTGTACGTGGTGGACAGAGTTTCTTTGTCAGCACCCCAAGTGACTTGAGGACCTTTGACTTATGCATGTGGAGGTTGTGCCCAGTAGCTCGCAGCTGAGTTTCTCGTGATGTAGATCAACACCACACAAATCAGATATCAGAATTGCATTCCTTGTGATGCTCATAGTCACAGATGTGAGCTCAAAGCTTCTCAGATGTCGCTAGCAATTGTGAGGGAATCTTTAGCGTTTAAATTTTATATGATGTTTTCGTAAAGATTCCAACCCAGGCCTTTAGCGTCATTTCCTAGGATATCTAAGCGCCGCAGCGATAGTACCCAGCAACCACAACAAAGCACAGCATCTTACATCTATCACATCTTATCCGTGTCCGGCATAACTATAAGTACCAAACGTGTTAAAACTTCGTTACCATGGGAAACTCAGCTGTGAGCCACCGGGCGCGTCCATAGTTAACGCATAGTGGAATGTTCCGTCGGTTGCTGCAACTGCAGCCGCGGGAAATCAGCGGTATGGTAAGAATCTACTCTAAAATAAGTTTCCGCCGCAATGGGTCCAATAAGCCGGAACAATCTTGCTTTTCTATACGATCGATCGCCGCCGGAACGTGATGGTTATTTAAAGGCGCCAATAACTCGCCTTGTCTTATCGAGCATCATAGGCACTCAGTATTTAAGCATGAGCCGGTGGTATCCGGCCCCTCACTGAGACTATCCGCTCAATACCGCTGATTGCCCGCGACTGCAGTTGCAGCTAATCCGTATGGAGCTTTCCACTATCCGCAACCTGTTGACGCGGTAGCTCCCACTTACACTTCTCGTGATAACGAAGAACACCACACCACATTGAAGTATGAATCTACTCTACTTACTGAATCAGTAAGAATCTACTCTAAAATAAGTTTCCGCCGCAATGGGTCCAATAAGCCGGAACAATCTTGCTTTTCTATACGATAGATGTAATGTTTCTGCAATTCTGAATTCTTTTCAACGACACGCAATAGAAAGTAATGTGACCGTAATTTGTAGCATACTTTTCTGCAACAACAAGAGTAGCAAATACAAGAAACCACCACTTTTGACAATTGAAGAATGTGTGAGAGTCGGAGAGAGGTGTAGTCTCACTCATAAAAAGAGAGCATGATCACTTGCGTGCGATGAGAGCCCATAACCCTGTTTAGAGAAACAAATTTTGCTGTGTGCATAGGAAAATCTCTTTCCAAGCTAATCTGACTCAGCCAGTTTAGCTTCATCCATCGATAGATTAACTACACTGTTTGTTGTGTTGCGAGGTTGGTTGCGGGGTAGTGGTACTTTTTCCTTTCTTTTTTCCCCCGTTCATTACGTTGCCTTTTAATTCTAAAACCAAAAACGAACAACAACAGGAGGATAAATATCGAAAAACAAAATCAAAATATTGGTTGTGCAAAGTATCTGTGGTTGTTGTGAGCTATGGTCCACATGTAATCAATTGATCTTTTATGCTGCTGCACAAACCAAACTGATGCATTGAAGTGACGTCACAGCACACATCAATTTTGAATTTGCGGAAACGAGGAAAAGCAACCTCTGCGTCTTTGCAGCCATAGGGAATAATTGATAAATGTGCAAACAAAAACAAAACAGATAAATCCGACTCTGCTTTAGAAAGTGAAACATACCACTGGCCTGGCTCCACATTAAAAAAAACCAAAACACTTTGCATTCCGCCGGTTGCTTTTTTGGGGAGCTCTTTCAACCCCACCAACACCACCTCTAAAACAACTGTCGAGCTAGCTATTCATTGAGCAAAACAAAAACAAACAGCTGTTGATAGAGGAGCAACGGCAAATGGCATTCGAAATCTAGTCAACAAACAAAACACAAAAAAAAAACATCGGCGAGAACTCTTGGTTTTCTGTTGACGGTTTTTGTACCCCCCTCATTTGTAAGGTAAGTGTATGGCCCAAAACTGGTTTCATTAGACAGACGGTGACACTCTTCTGCAACCCCCTTATTTCGTCCACCACTAGAACTGGTTTAGATCTGTTTTTTTCTTCATTTTTTTTATAGCTTACTTGGTGGGCATGGACTAGCGGCGGCGACTGCGCTTATAACTTTCGTGCAGCACTACCATCGCTGAGCGCACCACCTAAGCGGCCTTTAGTTCGTAAATTCTGCCGTTGCAGCCCGCGCTTGTTGTTTGTTGGGTTGTTGTTAGCACATTTTGGAATTTGAAACTGGTTTTTCGAAAATATGGAAACAAGTTAACCCGGTTTTCCATGTCCCCAACTCGTAACTCGCCGGAGTAGCCTTAATGGTTAGCAAATTAGCTTGTTTGGAAACTCATTTGTTTGTGGTGGTATAAACAGCTTTTTGCCATCATCGCGCCGCGCTTAACCACTTTGACCAACAGCAGGCAGTTAAGTCAGTCCGTTCGTTCATCTAATATGGCTCAGGTGAGTGTGTTTCTTATATTGTATTGTTTTAAAACAACAAAATATTATTAACAGTATTTGTTTTATAATAGTAGATTTATTTTCGGTTTGAAAAGTTTATGTCAAATAGCCATTGATTCCGTTTGGCGCTCAAGTGCATTTTGTGGTGTTATCTTAAATACACTCAGCGCAACGTATTTTTGCTTTAAGTAGCCAACATTTGAATGACGACGATTTAGCAAAAAAAAAAAATAGGTCACCGATATATAGAGGTCTTTAATATGCATTTTCGGTATGTATGAATCAAATCATTGTGGTTTCGAGTTCTAGTTTAAAATCAATTTCGAATTGCAAACGGAGTCGTTAAAGGTATTTTGTTGTTGTTGTTGTTCTAGCAGTTTATTGTGTTTTATTTTTCGCCTGCTTGATTCTGTTGAGTGTCAAGACCTAGGAACTCTGCGACTAAGATGGGCTGCGTACACAGGCATCTGCGTCTGAGTCGAGTGGGTCTGGCTGGGCAGTTAAGCAGGTGACGTGTATCGTGGGGACATACTAATGGGACATACATCTTGCATGTCGGCATCAATATTTGCTCTGTAAGTGTTGAGGCGGCTGCATCTGCCGGAACGTAATTGAGCCAGAACTACCCTGGAAAAAGTTTATGTCATATAGCCATTGATTCCGTCAAATTTTGCATATATGTACAACTTTCAGAGTTGAGTTAGGTTATGTTGAAAAGAGTGTGCGCATATTAATCCGGCCAATGCCATTATGGACGTACAGCTAAGCCAGTAATCGGCACGGGATAGCTGTCAGCACCACACAGGCCGGAACATTGATGTCCGATCTGTGTGGTTTTTATTGTTATCACGAGAAGCTGCGAGCTACCTGGCGGGTGCACAGGTTGCGGATAGTGGAATGCTCCATACGGAGTAGCTGCAACGGCAGTCGCGAACAATCAGCAGTATCGAGCAGAGAGTCTCAGTGAGAGATCGGGCGGCACCGCCTCTTGCACAAATACTGAGTCTCTATGATGCTCGATATGACAAGGCGAGTTATTAGCGCCTTTAATTAACCAATGGCCACCCTGTTTCCGCGGCAATCGGTCCTTTAGACCGGAACGAGCTTGCTCACCTACAGGAGCTTGACGCCACCTCCACAAGAATATGTGGCTACAACAACAAAAACAAGTAATCGGCTTGTTGTACACTCTAAATAATAAAAAGTAACCTCGAAAAAGAAAATTTTAAGTCAGGAATTGAGTGATGCTTACAAAATTCCAAATTGTTTTCCATACCGAGCCCCTTAATTGGTTTATGTCTGTTATAGTGTCCCTACGAAAGCCGGGCAATGGCATAAAAAACGTCTCATCATCTTCCCCACATATCCTACACATGCTCTCACTTACCGCACCGAATTTGCATTAGTGAGCTCGTAGTCCTCTGTGTCCTGTTATGATATCGAAAGCTTTACTGACCTCCTGCCTACTTTCTTTCAGTAATAGCCTCGTCTTCTCACAATCCACATCTCCACATAAGATTTTCGTCGTCCTACCGTTCGTAGCCCACGCTCTTAACTTGGACTGCGTCGATTCGAAAGGCTTCGGGTTAACCAAATTTATTGACGGCAGTCCTCTGGCCTTTACTTCCAATTCGTCTGCTGTTTCATTTTCCCTTACTCCGCTATGGCCCCAAACCCAAACTATGCGAATCGTGCCATCCTCAGAGAAGGCGTTAATCGCGTGATCGCGCGAATCTCTGTCTGCAGGATCGTGTTATGGTCAGGCAGTCGAAATGATCTTCCAGATGGTAATAGTAGGGTTCCGTCAATCTAATACTGCCGCCGTGAGCAGTGCCTCGCATTCGACCCCAAGTGCCTCTCAGGTATCCAATCGAAAACCTCTTCCATTACTTCCACGTTTCCTATCGTCGCCTCGATAATACCGCGATGGTATAACCTGCTCCTATCCATTCTCCCATCGCAATGGCTGCCTCACACTTTAGTTGTATGACTATGGGTCGGATATCTAGAATAGTCTCCAATGGCCTAGTGGGCGTGGTCCTCTTCGCTCCGCCTATGCCAATACAACTTTTTCTCTGAACCTGTTGCATTATCCTAACGTTGCACTTTTTCTACATAGCAGTCCACCAAACTACTGAGGCATAAGTAAATATGGGTCTAATCACGCTTCTGTAGAGCCAGTGGACTACCCTCGGATTCAGGCCCCATTTCAAGCCTACGGCCCGTCTACATAGTGTCCAACATCTGTGAGCCTTCTCGGTATGCTCCTAAATGTGACACTTCCAATTCAGTTTCCTGTCCAAGATCATATTTAAGTAATTGACCTTATCAGATATCGAAATCGTTCTATTGAGGAAACGTTGTGCGTTTAATTGGCCCACCTTTGTCTTAGTCGTGAACCAAGGCGGATTTCAGTCTTTTCTGGGTTAACATTGAGACCCCTAGGTTTAGCCCAGTTGCTATCTTGAAAATACATATGACAATGCATAACGTGTGATGTTTTAGCAATGTTCTCAAGTCAAAGGCAGGCAGCAATTGAGAAGCAGAAAAGAAACCTTTTGAAAAAACATAAAAACATTTGCCGGTTAATGGTATACAACTATGTTGCCTAAGGAGCATCTCCTAGGTAACTGACATAGACCGTTTAATATTTAAACCGAATTTAGAATGGGTGCCTCGATCTTCTGGGGTCCTTAATTAATTTCAGACACCTAATTTATCGACGACTTCCCCACTTGGTCTTTTTATCGGAGTTTTGGTACTTCTCTTCTGCGTTTACCATCAGGCTCATTCTCAAAAGACTTTTCAGCTGGAGAAATGAACTATGTCAACCTTCTCGTACAACAGCTCATTTTCGATCAACGCAGATTGACCAGTAATGTTGCGAAATTTTTAGAGAAAACATGCCAATAACTACCATGCCTGACTTGTCTGCCTCGTATAATCTTCTGTAATTGGATATTATTTCATACGCCACTATCTGAAGGCAACAGCTGGGAAAGATTTTCTTTCAGGGTTTCGATACTGCAGGTTTTTGATACTCATGGTTTCCTTAGGGAATATGGAATGGAAAGAAAAAGGGGAGAATATGGCAAACCACTTATTTGCGACGCGTTTCTTCTCTTGTCAGAGGCTCTTCAGGAATTTTAGATGTGAAGGCAACAAATGCCGTACATTAATAGGTAGTATTTATATCGCCATGGGACAATTTCACACTCCACGCTGGAATTTCAAGCTCCGATCTGTGTGGTGCTCAAAGTTTGCGGATGGTGGAATGCTCCATACGGAGTAGCTGCAACTGCGTCGCCGAAAATCAGCGGTATCGGTCGTAAGGTTACAGTGAGAAGCCGGGACGCAGCGGCTCTTGCATAAATACTGAGTGCCTATGATGTTCGATATGATAAGGCGAGTTCTTGGCGCCTTTAAATAACCAATAGTCATCATGTTCCCGCGGTGATCGATCCTTTGGCCCGGAACTAACTTCCCCACCTATAGAAGTTTGACGAGCATCGCTACCTACACATATAGTGGGTGGTTACAAAAACATTGCAAATTTTGCCCATGAACATTCCACTAAGGAACAATTATTTCGCTTAGAATATGTGAAGGCATTTCTTATTGAAAAAATTCGCTAGAGAGGATCATTTTCATGTTTTTTGATGTTTTAATTTTGCTTTAAAGTTGAGCCTAATGACCTAATGACTTGAGACCTAATAATCACCCATCATTATCAATCGCATGGCAGCCGGTTGTATGTACCGGATTGACCCGATGAAATTCTTCATCGTCAAGGGCTGCCGCCTCAGTGTACCACACACTGCTACTACAACAACAACCTATCATTATGCTACGCGTTTCGCCTGATGTCGCCAAAAACTCACCTTGTTATTTGGCAAGAGCCGTTGCCGCGGTAACGTGACGACCATTGCTTATTTTAAGGCGCGAAAAACTCGCCCTGTATTATCGAGTAACATAGGCCTTCAGTTTTTAAGTAAAAGATGGTACCGCCCGGTAAACGCTCTCCACTTAAAATCATGACATAAAAATTAATTATAATTATATAATTAAATGAATATATCTTGCTTGGAACCACTGATTGCCGGAGACTGCAGCTACAGATATTCCGTATACCTACGGTGTAGTCAACTATGTTGTTGTTGTAGCCACATTTTCATGTGAATGTGGCGATCCTCGTTAAGCTCCGGTAGGTGAGCTAGCTCGTGCCTCCAAAGGACCGATCGCTGCGGGAACAGGGTGGCCATTGGTTATTTGCAGGCGCCAATAACTCGCCTTGTCATATCGAGCATCATAGGCCACTCAGCACTCGGACGGTGGTGCCGTGCGACCTCTCCCTGAGACTCTCCTCTCGATGACCACCAACCGCCAATATTTTTAACTCAAAAAGATCATCTAGTATCTAGTATCAGCAACACAAAATGCCAAAAACCAAACATATAAAATTTAATTTTTCAACTTTTTTTTTTTAAATGCAAGTTATGTTGAATATGAATTATATCCTTTCTTCACACCCATAATTAAATCCACACTCTATTTTCAAAAACTAATATTGGATTTATTTCGAGATTACCAAAATCCTGTATTTAAAATACAATTTTAATTCAATTTTGTTTTTGTTTGTTTTTGTTCAACACATACAAATACAATATAAAGGAAAAATAATACAAATATAAATAATATGTGGTAACTGATTAAGAAATGTAATTAGAATAATTCAATGGTAGCAAATATGTAGATTTTTATGAACCACAGGACATGCAAGCATCTTTATTTTCCAACGAGCATACCATCTCGGCCATTCTCTTTTCACGTTCAGCTGCAGCCATGTCCTGCTCCTGATGCTTGGGTGATGCTATACCATTTTCCTTCACACCATTCGTGGTAGCCGCCACTTGGGCTGCCATTTTGCTACGATCAACAGTGAATTGTATAGCATTGGCAGCTGGTTTAGTTCTCAAATAATACATGCCCGTCTTAAGGCCAGCTTTCCAGGAATAGAAATGTATTGAAGTCAATTTGCCGTAGTTGGGCTCGGCCACATGTATATTGAAGGATTGACTTTGGTCAATGAAAGCTCCACGATCAGCAGCCATTTTAATGGTGGTCTTGACAGAAATTTCCCATACCGTTTTGTAGAGCTCTCGTATTTCTTTGGGAATTTCCTCGATGTTTTGTATGGAGCCACGGCTAGAAATAATTTTATTTTTCATTTCCTCATCCCATAGGTCGAGTTCGGTCAAATCTTTAAGCAAATGATGATTGACAATGTTGAATTCACCCGATAGTACACGGCGTGTATAAATGTTTGAAGTGTACGGTTCGAAAGCTTCATTGTTGCCCATAATTTGGGCAGTCGAAGCCGTGGGCATGGGGGCCAGGAGCAGCGAATTGCGTACACCATGTTTGGCAATTCTTTCCTTTAGGGCAGCCCAATCCCAGAGATCGGTGGGCACCTTGTTCCACATGTCATATTGAAGTATACCTTTGCTCACTGGGCTTCCTGGATACGTTTCATAGGGACCATCTTGTTCAGCCAATTCACAACTTGCTTCCAAAGCACCATAGTAAATTGTTTCAAATATTTGTTGATTCAATTTGAAGGCCTCCTCGCTTTCGTAGGGATAACGCATGAGAATTAGAGTATCGGCAAAACCCTGGACACCAATGCCAATGGGACGATGTCTGAGATTAGATTTTCTGGCCTCCTGCAGTGGATAGTAGTTGACATCTATGATTTTGTTGAGATTGCGCGCCACGACTTTAGATACTGTCTTCAATTTCTTAAAGTCAAAAGTTTTTTCGGGCGTCACAAACATGTTCAGGCAAATGGAGGCCAAGTTGCAGACAGCGATTTCATCCGGTGCTGAATATTCAACGATTTCTGTGCACAAATTGCTGCATTTAATGGTGCCAACATTTTGTTGATTACTTTTGCGATTACAAGAGTCCTTAAATAGCATGTAGGGAGTTCCAGTTTCTACTTGGGATTCTATAATGGCAAACCAAAGCGCCTGCGCCTTAATGGTTCTGTTAGCTTTGCCGGCCTTTTCGTATTTTTCGTAAAGCTTGTCAAATTCTTCACCCCAGACCTCATGGAGTCCTGGACATTTGTGAGGACACATTAGGGACCAATCGCCGTTTTCTTCCACACGTCGCATAAACAAATCTGGTATCCAAAGAGCATAGAAAAGATCTCTGGCACGATGCTCTTCTTTGCCGGTATTCTTTTTTAAATCCAAAAACTCAAAGATATCCGAATGCCAAGGTTCCAAGTAGATGGCAAATGCACCAGGACGTTTGCCACCACCCTGATCAACGTAGCGTGCAACATTATTGAATACTCTTAACATGGGCACCAAACCATTGGAGGTTCCATTAGTGCCGGCTATAGAAGTTCCCTTAGCGCGAATGCAATGGACATTGATTCCAATACCTCCAGCTGATTTGGAAATCATAGCACACTGCTCCACAGACTTAAAAATGCCCTCAATAGAATCGGCAACCATGGTCAAGAGGAAACAAGAAGACAATTGTGGACGATTTGTGGCTGCAGCAAACAATGTGGGCGATGCATGGGTAAAGTAACGCTCGGACAACCAGTTATAAGTTTCAATGGCCGAATCTATGTCCTCTCCATGAATACCTACGGCCACACGCATCAGCATATGTTGCGGCCGTTCGGCAATCTTACCATTCATTTTCAATAGATATGAGCGTTCTAGAGTCTTAAATCCAAAGTAGTTGTAGCCAAAATCACGGTCGTATACAATGGCCGAGTTGAGGCGCTCCGAATTTTTCATGACCACATTATAATGAAAATCGGAAATCATTGATGCCCTTTGTCCAGTCTCGTCACTGACGAAATGATGCAGGTCACTGATGACTTCCGAGAAAACCTTTTTAGTTTCTTTGTGCAAGTTGGACACAGCAATGCGAGCCGCCAACAAAGCATAATCGGCATGATTTGTTGTGAGTGTGGCAGCTGTTTCTGCGGCCAAATTGTCCAATTGTTGAGTTGTGACGCCGCAATACAAACCATTGATTACCCTTAAGGTTATGGCCACTGGATCGACGAAGTCCATGTTGAGGCCATAGCAAAGTTTCTGGATGCGTGAAGTAATCTTATCGAAATGTACTTCCTCTTTGCGGCCATCACGTTTGACCACAAAAAGTTTCTTCGACTTCATGTTGTTAACCATGATGTCTGGAAAGTCTGGATGGGAATTTCACAATACACAGAAACAAAGGGCAAATGACACAAGATGAACAGATGAACGTTGTTTGACGAATGATCAAATGCGCAAAGCGTTGCTGCAATGCACAATTTTGCGCCAAAAGTTTGGTGTTACCACATTGCTAGGAAATATGTCAAATGTACTAAAACAGGGTTGTTATTGACAATAGGTTTTGCAGCAAATTTGTTTTTCCTCGGCAATTTGATTATTGTGAACGATTTTATTAATTTTTAATTATTGGGCGCTAAAGATATTTGCCGTGTTTTATTTTAGTCATATTCAGTGCCAGTCAGACGTTTAGTAAAAGTATCAGAGCAAAAGTTGTACTAGTAAGTTATAGTACAAAAATAATAAGCACCAAGTTAAATTTCGAATGTAATATTTTTTTTAATTTTAACAGGATATTCTAACACAGAAAGAAAAATGTTCATGATATTTATGATTTTGTTATAACATTTATGAAAAAAATATTTAATTACGTCCCAATGAAACTTTTCATAGCATTAATGAAACACGTTTCATAAATCTCAAATCAATGAAACATGTCATAACGTTTATGAAAATCAAATCTGTAGTTCATGAAAAGTTTTCATAACATTTACGAGCATTTTTCACAACATTTAAAAAAAATTTCATAAAATTATGATTATATTTATTATATTCATGAAACCCTATTGTAATGCTTATGAAATGCTTTCATTATATTTAAAAAAAATATATAAAGAATACATTTTATAAATAATGTGAAAACATGCATGTAGATATGCGTGTGTCTTTTTTTTCATTCGTTCTTTTGCCCACAACGAAAGCATGTGATCAAAAATGGACAACAAACAAACAAACGAGAAATAATCGCAAAATTCTGAGGTTTATTAGTGTACTTGGAAAATTCACCCATCAAATTTTCATAAATAAAACAATTTTCTTTGTATACCTACATGGACATATTTTAATAACAATATTTTTATATATATGATAAAAATTATAAATATTATGAAAATTTTCTTTATATGTATGAAACAAAGTTCCATAAATATAAGAACTTGTTTTTCATAAGTGATCATATTCATACACTTTTGTCATTAAGAATTTTCATAATATTTATGAATTTCTCATTAATACAATAAAATTTTTCATGATATTTATGAACAAAAGCTTTAGCTCTGTGTAGCTTTAGACCATTAAGTGAAATGATTATATACAAAGAATAGTTTAGCAAGCAACTATTGAAAAGTTTGGCAAGAGTATGCACTTTATGTTGTTGTTATTGGTGTTGTAGCAGTGTGCTGTACACTGAGGCGACAGCCTTTGCCGATGAAGGACTCCATCGGGCCAATCCGGTACGTACAACTGGCTGCCATGGGATTGGTTCTCATAGTCCTCCCGTGCCGACGGCTCATCGGGCACTTTAGGTATGCAGGCTATCATGGCGAAACAATTAAAGGTGATCCCATTTGTACAACAACCACAAATCATACAGTGCAACCCGCCACCAGCTGATGGTCGTTTTGCCAACACACGCAAACAAATTTGTGTGCGTACATGAGCGAAGAATATGCGAGAAAGAAGATAACAACAAAAAGAATGCAAACAAAAATCTGACATCTTAATACCGTCAAAACTGGCCGGCTGTTCGCGTGAGAGAACCTTTTTAAATCCGTCTTGGCAAGCTACAAAGGCCATATATTGACAATTAGTATTTATATCGAAATTAATGCGAAAATGCCTCTCCGAAATGAATCGGTTTTGTCCTTCTCAACGAACTTACCTCTTATTTCGCTGCAAGAGATCTGAAGATGTCTTCAACCAAATCTTCAGCCACATTGTTCTCTACAAATACGCCATGGGATTGGCTGTTCTTGTTATCGATTCATCAAGAGCATTTGCGACTTCTGGGCGCTCACGGACTAAATAGGGAAATCGGTTTATATGGAAGCTATGTCAAGTGATGGACCGAAGAGTTTTGAAGATGATATATGACTGGGCTAGTCCCCTGCGTCTGAATGTAAACCCTGAGAAGAATGGAATCTGCGGGGCGATGAGCAACACGCCTACTAGGGCACCGGAGACATCCCGCCCATAGACCTACAGATTAAGTATGTCGGCTGCGGCTATGAGACTTGGGGCGTAGGAGAGTGGATTGAAGAAAGTCATACCATCGTGGTGTCATACCATCGTGATCGACAATAGGAAACCTGAATGGATTGGGAGAGATCGCATACCTGACATGACACTGCCATCAGTGAATCCGACATCTTCATAAGCGACGCAGTTCGAGTTAAGGACGTGGGCTATGAAGGTGCAACAGTCAATCCCATGGCAGCCGGTTATAAGTCCGGTGTGACCCGATGGACTCCATCATCGGAAAGGACTGCCGCTTTAATGTACAATACATGCACAACAACTGTGCAAAAGTGAAACGTTCGGTAGGTCGACGACTATCTAATAGGGAGATCCGGATTCAAAGAAGACGAGACTAATTCTGAAAGAAAGTTAGTAGGAAGGGGGTATAGATTTCGGTATCATTACGAAACACATAGGACTATATGTGCGGCATGTGATAGCGTGTGCAGGGCATGTGGAGAAGATGATGAAACGTTGGAGCATTTTCTATGTCATTGCCCGACTTTCATGTCTAACGTATTAATATCCGCACCCTTTTTGAATTTAACTTTGAATGATGATGCATTAATTATCTCTAACTTTCCTTTTATTATTATTTCTTGCAGGATCTCGATAATAACTTTTATAACGGGTTCGAATCCAGAAAAAAATTGTTCAGCTGTGGTTATCCCCTGCTAATGCTGGCGACATTTGTGAGGTACTTTGCCTTGTTAAAACTTCTCCCCAAAGAGGTGTCGCTCTGCGGCACGCCGTTCGGAATCGGCAATAAAAAGGAGGTCCCTTATCATTGAGCTTAAACCTGAATCGGACAGCACTCAGTGAAATGTGTGTAGTTTGTCCATGTGCCCTAATGTAATGTTCATGAGCAAAATTTGCAATTCTGCAGTACCTTACTAATATCGCCAACATAAGGATGTTCTTGCCTGGATTCTAACCCAGGCATAAGACACCATAAGCGGACATGCGCCACGATAAATTCACACCGTTTTAAAGACTTGTTATGGAGAATAAATGGGAGTTTGGTGACTAGCACGGAATTCCCGACAGGATTTTTTCGAGGTTATTTTTTTTTTTTGTATTTAGGGTGTACAACAAACCGATCACTGGCTCAGGTGTTTGTTCATAGTAGAATGGGGCGTATTAATATCCGCACCCTTTTTGAATTTAACTTTGAATGATGATGCATTAATTATCTCTAACTTTCCTTTTATTATTATTTCTTGCAGGATCTCGATAATAACTCCGATGCCTATATAGATGTGGATAATACCGTTATAACACCGAGTCCTCAACGTGTTCGCAATATACTAACACTAAATGAACG
The DNA here is from genome assembly GCF_963082655.1 of Stomoxys calcitrans. Classification (NCBI taxonomy): domain Eukaryota; kingdom Metazoa; phylum Arthropoda; class Insecta; order Diptera; family Muscidae; genus Stomoxys; species Stomoxys calcitrans. Next base: position 244,457,144 of record NC_081552.1, on the reverse strand, counting down.
TATAGCAGCTATAAACGCTTACAATCATCGTCCCATGTACACAAAAGTTGCTCGCATGTTCAATTGCAGTTGGGAGCAAATCAAGAATATCATATCTAATCGTGATGCTATAATGGAATTCTATGAAGCCACTAAAAGTCAGAAGGACGAACAACAAATGGATTTAAGGCAGAGAAAAATTAAATTTCTAAGCGAATGTGTATACGAGTTTATACAGCGGGTGCAGTATCATCTGAAATTGCCCATTACCGAGGAACTGATACGGCTGCAAGCTTTGGAATTTCATGATTTCATAAAATTGGATGACTTTGTGCCGAATAAGAAATGGTTGAATCTCTTCAAGGCCACCTACAACATTTCACTGGCCAATAAACAAATATCCTTATCTCGTGTGCCACCCTCCTCGCTGGATGTAAGAGATATAATGGCTTATTGTACAAAAAATAAGCCAACACAAATCTACTCCGTGCACATGAAAGACCTTAAGCAAAAATACAATAGTTTGGATGCCAAGACAGCTGAATATGAGAGTAGACGTGTCCGAAAACTAAATTTCCTACAGAAAGCTTTAAATGAATATCTGCAGAGGGCAAAATTCCATCACAAATCAATGCAATTGGACGATGTAGCCCTTCAGACGGTGGCCAATGAGTTTAATGAAATATTGAAAGTTCAAGATTTCTATCCCACTCTGGCTTGGATAAGAGATTTTAGGCAACGCCATAATGAGACAGCAACCTCCCAGGATGGCAGTACCAAACGCCCCTTGTTGTCTTTGGATCTTAAGGATATTCTCAGTTATTGCAGTAGAATGGATAATAAAACCAAAGCCTGCACCATAACTTTGACACCCAAAGAACCGTCCACGACGGGTGTGCACCAAATGCCTATGCTGCCCAAATTACCAGTAAGACCAACTGATGCAAAAATAAAGTTCCTTCAGAATCACATTATTTATTTGGAGGAGGAGGAAGACGAAGAAAAGGATGTTAAGCCCGTTGTAAGTGATATGAAAACGGAAAGAGTTTGGCACCAAGAACAATCTCCACCCTTGAAAATTCGTAAAATAGAGTCTATCAACAATGATCCAGTGCTGCAAAATGAATTAAGGCAACAACATCAACAGGAGAAGTCAGTAGAAGAGAATGATTTACAAACTGCATATGAACAACAAATGCCCATTAAGACAGAAAGAGAAGAAGACATTAAAATATCAGAGCTCAATGCCCCATCAAGGCCACCGTCAACTGAAAGGCCAAGCATGAGTTCAACAAATGAAAATCGTATATTTCTTACACCCACCGTCATAAGCCACTCATCTCAGGCCCTTAACAAGGCTATTCACAACAATCCGCCCGCATTAGAATCTCCTCCTGCCAACAGCAGGAACTGTGAGGAAGACCTTGAATTACCACGACAAATTACTAGCTTCAAAGATGCCCTGCGTTTACTTAAGCCTCTGGAGGAGTATGCCATGCTGAGAGAAAACTATCGTGCAATTGGTCTCATTACACAGCTGGAAGAAGTTCTTAAAAAGGATGAAACCAAAGCGGATGAAGACTTTCGCGCGTGAATTTCGTTTTGCAAAGTTTGGCGACAGAAGCACTACCAAATGTTTTTTTTTTTTTTTGTTTTAAGAAATACAATGTATTTCTTTGGATTATTCGAATATGTTTTAAGAAATGTTTACATCTAAACTTGTAAGAAAATCCTAACTACTTTTAAGATAACATAAAGGATTTTGTAAAGTTCCTTTTAATGCAAGCCTAGGATATTGAATTAAAAATTAATTGAATTAAAAGATTTTGTGTTTGATAAAAAAAAAGACAAGTAAAAGCGTGCTAAATTCAGCTGGGCCGAATCTTAGAAACCCAACATTATTATTATTTATTGCTTTAGCGCAGGTTATGAGGAGCATAGTTCCGTTAAAAATTCTTTAAATTCATTACCTTCTTTCGTTATTGCTTTGATTTGAGACTTTGACAGGCTTGATTTCATTGTTGAAACTTCTTCGTCATGAGCCTCTGGGCCATACTCTACATCGGGCACCTTGTGGGTTCCAAACTAACGTTATCTAGCTTTATTATCCAATTTTCGCAGCGTGTGTCCAACCTATTTCCATTTTTTGGAAGCCATTTCTTTTTCAATTGGAATTTGATTGCACCTTCTATATAATTGGAAGTAAGAAATCCACTTGTTGCCAACGTAGCGCAGAGGTAAGCCTATGTCCGCCTATGACGCTGAACGCCTGTGTTCGAATCCTGGCGAGAACATCATGAAAATGAAAGCGGTCGTTATCCCCTCCTAATGCTGGCGACATTTGAGAGGTACTGTGCCATTTGATTTGGTATGGCAGCCATGTAAAAACTTCTCCACAAAGAGGTGTCGCCCTGCGGCACGCCATTCGGACTCGGCTATAAAAAAGAGGCCCCTTATCATTGAGCTTAAAAAAACTTGAATCGGACTGCACTAATTGATATGTGAGCAGTTAGCCCCTGTTGCTTAATGGAATGTTCATGAGCAAATTTGCATATTTGCAATCCAGTTGTTGGGCCAGCATATACGTAAAGAGCGCCTTAAATGCAATAAATTCTTGTTATTGTGTCTTTAAAAAGCTGTCAAAGCTGCCATATTTTGTGTAGATTTGCAAAACCTCCTGTAGCTTTAGAAAGTTCAGCTTCTATGTCATCCTTGGTGACACTAAAAAGGTATTATTTGGCTTCCCAGATAAGTGAATCTGCTTACCAGACATTAGGAGGGGATAACCACCGATGAAAACTTAGTATGATGTTGTCGCCAGGGTTCGAACCCTTGCCATTGAGTTTAAAACTTGAATCGGACAGCACTCATTGATGTGTGAGAAGTGTGTCCCTGTTCCTTAATGGAATGTTCATGGGATGTTCATTGATCGAATTATACCGTACATGGATCGGATGTTAGAATTTGTAACAGAACACTACATGCAAAATTTCAGCTAAATCGGATAACAATTGCGGCTTCTAGTGTATCTAAGTATATGTACGCAGTTTAAAGCGCATATCTTTATTCGGTCGACCACTATCGTAATTTCTACAGATGGGCATGGCTAGATAGACTAATAATGTCAAGATGATCAAAACTATTTGTCTTAATGGGATCGCAAAACAATATTTCGAATTGTTGCAAACGAGGTGGTATAAAAATCGCATTAAGAAATAGCGGTCGCTTCTCTCGTTCCATTAAATAGCATCAGTGTACCGATGGACTACAGCACTTAGGAGACAAGTTTTACATGGCTAATGCAATTACCATAGCAGACAATTTTTCCATCTTTGGCAGGCATGAATCTCCTCATCCCTTCTGTCGGGGATTGAGAATGACTTGCCAGAAGACCACAGTTGATCCATGACGGCCGGTTCTAAATACTGAAATAATCTGATGGAGTCCTCATCGGCTAAGGCCTGCCGCCTCAGTGTAGGGGATTTTTCTGATATAAAGTGTTCTCGCTCGTTGAAATAAAACCTGGGTGTTATGCCTTTGTAGAAGGAATGAGGACGTCAGTCATTTTAGTCGATGTAGCAATGACTGATCGGAGCATATGCACCAGGTTGTTCAACCGTCACCACTGGAGGCCATAGTATCGCAGAGGTTAGCATGTCCGCCTATGATCCTAAACGCCTGGGTTCAAATCCTGGTAAGAACATCAGAAAAAAATTTTCAGTCGTGGTTATCCCCTCAAGATGGTGGCGAGATTTGTAAGGTACTTAGCCATGTAAAAATGTCTCTCTAAAAAGGCGTCGCATTGCGGCATGCCGTTTGGACTCGACTATAAAAAGGAGTTTCCTTATCATTGCGCTTAAACTTGAATCGGGCAGCACTCATTAATTTATGAGAAGTTTGCCCCTGTTGCTTAATGTGTGTTCTCTTCCCGTTCTGTTTAACCTCTACCTGTCTAAAATCCCTCCATGATAAAGATAATATCATACGCAGATGACTGCATTGTCATAGCTAAGGGGAATAACATCAATGAGCACTGCGAATAAAAATTTTATCTCCAAGAACTGGCGGAATCGCAACTTAAAAATATCTTCTACGAAATCGTCGACCACACAATTCACCACCAGTAAATCTCCCTATGATCCTAGGGTTGAAGACCTCGACAGCGTCTTTTTATTGTCAGCTCCTGCTACTACATTCTGCTATAAGGCAAGAAACAGAAATCAAATCCTCAAAAAGAAACATTATTTACCACTTATAAAATATAGGCCGACCAGAAGTGAATTATGCAACGCCAACGTTAATAGCAGAAGTGAAATTAATTTAGTTTAATTAATTTCCAAATGGTGTAGCAAACTGAACTCATATTGCCAAAGCTAAGAAAATGCCATCCCCAATATATGCCCTTCATGTAACACAGGACCCCATTAAAAACCTGAAAATCCTACTAATATGATTGCAGAATCACTATGGACTGCTTCAATTGAAGCGATCAGATTCCTGGAGCTAGATCTGTAGACGGTAGCCGGCTCAGAATAATCTTAGAATGAGTCCAACTGTATATTTAAAACGATAGGACCAAAAGAAGAGCCTTTAGCTGCATAGGTGGTTACCGAGCTGATAAACTACCGTCGGACGAAGTTACAAGTCATCCGCAGCGTCAAGTCTTCTAAGACGCTGGACCCCGATGGAATCTCTACATTGGCGATAAAGAACCTGGATATACAGGAAGTCGAGTACATAACAAAGGTCCTCAAACAGTCTATAAACACTCTCAACGCTCCCGATGTCTAGGAAATGGAAAGAATGATCCCACATCTAAAGCTAGGAAAGGAAAATCGTACAGACTGATTTCTCTCGCCAGTAGTTAGGACGCTTGAGTGTGAACCGAGCATCAACACGGATTTCTTTAATTGCGAAGTACGATGAATGCTCCACATAGGTGATAGGGCATTTGTTGTTGTTGTTGATGTATAAAAACGTAGTGTATGTTTAGTTCTTCTAGTTTTACTTACCATTCGTTGAAGTATCCATGCTGCCTAGCGAAATTAAATGTCTCATGCATAAAAAGTTCCTCATTTTGCAAAAACAAAAAAGCTCACGGTTTTATTATGGCTTCGAGATCAATCACTTTTCCTTGGGCTTACTTCAATGAAAGAAAGAGTATTTGTAAAACAAACGGATAACAAGAGCCACGCTAAACACTTTTGTCAAAAGAAACACTCGCGGTTGTATTAGAAAAAAAAAAAAACAAAGCAAAAACAAAACTGCTCCCGGTTTTATTAGGGCTTCGAGATCAATCACTTTTCCTTGGGCTTACTTCAATAAAAGGAAGATTATTTGTGAAACAAACATAATAAGAGCTAAACGCTAAACACTTTTGTCAAAAGAAACACTCGCGGCTGTATTTTGAAGTTGAAGATCGTTCAATTTTCTTTGGCTGTGTTTAATGAAGGAAACGCAATAGGAAAAGAAACGGACGTGAACAGATATTAGCTACCCAAAATTTCCGTCATTTTAATTGCAAATATAATTGAAAAGGTTTCCGCACTAATTCGCACAATGTTAAGTGTATCTCACAATAGATCCACATCATTTGTACACTTATTACATTGTTCTTTTTTATCAATTAAATTCTTTATTTAAGTTTTTTTTTTTTAACAAAGTTTTATTTAACAACGCGGCTTCCCGTCGGCTACTGTTTGCTTGAAAAAAATCTCTAAATTCAAGTAACGGGATTTGTCATATGATTAGTGCAAATAGTGTGGTCATATCGTGTGGTAGTAGGTCTCATGTTTATTTAAATTATAGGGATGACGCGGGATGCACTTATAAGATGAGGTTATGCGAACAGCTGAGTACAATTTTTTTTATTTTTGTTTTGATTTTGCAGTAAATCTAAATGTCAAAGGCTTGATATCACAGCGGTAGTCTCGTTGGGGGTAGTTTTTTTGTGGTTGTGCTAATAACCCTACTTCTTAATTGTACTATGGGATGACGATAGGGATCAATTTCATATTTGGAATTATGAAGAAATGGAACAATATGTATTAAACCCCGTTTTACACGTTCTCTTTGTTTTGTGTTTCTCTTAAATTTTGCTGCGAATTTTAATAATATAATAATTATGAACACCGAGAAACATTTATTTATATATAAAATAACTATGTTTTGATAGCTGATATGAATGAAGAAGCTCCAGTGATTAAGGCGATCACGATAATACACGCAAACTGGGACGAACAAAAACCGGCGTCATCGGCTCTTGCATAAATACTGAGTGCCTTTGATGCCCGATATGGCAAGGAGAGTTATTGGCGCTTGTATATAACCAGTGACCATCAAGCTTCTTCGGCTATCGGTCCTTTGGACCGGAACGAACTTGCTCACTTATAGGAGTTAGACGAGGATCACCACCTCCACATATAGACATGTGGCTACCAACTACAAATTATTTAGATTTTTAGCCATAATTGATATCACCAGATGTATCAATTTGGCAAATATTTATTATAATTGTTTGACAGATGATAAAGTGGCAATATGTTTGCCGCAGAAAGTTAAGAAAAATATTATTATTTGGTATACGAGTAAATAGGGAATTGTTGTTGTTGTATTATTCTATCATTCTTCTGGTTCTGTTGAATTTTCATATCCAGGAACTCGACGACTAAGGTGGGATGTATCAAGATGGACCTGGATTTAAGTCGAGTGGATCTGGCTGAGCAGTCAAACAGGTGTCGAGTGGTCCCAGGTTACAATGTGTGCGTGTGTGTATACGTGTGCGTACAAGAAGATAACAAAGAGAATACAAACAAAAATCTGACATCTTAATACTGTCGAACTTGGGCGGCTGTTAACAGCTGTTCGCGTGAGACCACTTTATTAAATCGGCCTTGGCTTAGTTGGAGTTGAGGCGGCTGCATATGACGGATTGTAATTGAGCCATATTGTTGTCATGGGGACCTGTGTTCCGTACGGGACAGATATAAGGGATGCTATCGTCTCATCTCCAGCGATACGAGCTTAGTTAACTACACCATACGGATCTTAATTGGACCAGCGTAGCTCTTGTTTTCCTGGGAAAGCTATTTTCATCTGCAAATGCTGAAGGCTGGCAAAAAGGACTACATTTGGCAGGTATAGTCTAATTAGGTACAATATCCTGGTGAATATTTTATTGTCCCTTTCTGGATAGGGAGTTTTCAAGTGGATCTATGATGTGTTTTCGAAGCGTGCTCTTAAAATTAGATCAGTTATTTCAACGCGGAATGCATATGTAACAGAAAGATGGAGAAAAATTAGTTACTAATAATGGAAAAACATTAGAATAACAGATAAATTTATTATTAACTTGTATATTCAAAACATGTATCATTTTTACGAAAAAAATTAATCATAACTTGCTATTTGATGGTGACACATTTGATGTATCATGCTTATTGGCCATTTAAACTTTGAAGACGACTATTGTTTTCTAATGTACCGTCTTTGCGTCGATGCGCTATACGATCTACACTATTTAGTTTTACATCGTAGGATGTGAATAGGCACAAATTACTGGCTTCCTAGTTTTCGCGACCAATTGTACAACTAAAAAATCATTTATCAATCATATTGAAAGGACACTAAACAAAACTATTTAATTTAAATGCAACCTTTAAGGAAATTTTGGATTGAGTTTATAGAACTATACAAATCACTTCCAGAATTATGGAAGAGAGACTCGGAACAGTATGGCAACAAATACCTGAAGAAGAAGGCATATGAACTAATGTTGGAGAAATTCAGAGAAATTGATAAGGAAGCCGATATTGTTGCTGTAAAACAAAGAATAAGCAATATGCGTACTGCTTTCTGGCGAGAGGTGAATAGGATAAGAAAAAGTGAACAGATGGCTTTGAATCCGGACGATGTGTACATTCCAACCCTTTGGTATTTTCGGCACATGGAGTTCTTGTTAGATGAAGAGGGGGAGCCTTCAACTGAAGCGGCAACAACAGTAGAGGCGGATGAAGAAGAAGAAGTAAGTTTACACATATATCCTAGGTACACTAAATAACTCATTAGCAAGAAAAAATTTTAAATATTTACCTTTTCTTTATTATTTATTTATATTCATCTTACAGATTGTACCCCAACAAAGAGCTACAAAACCTCCTCCAAAAAAGAGAGTATTTACAATGTTGCCGACGACAGAAAGTGAACCCCCTCGCAACATACGAAAGGATCAAGCAAGCGCTCATAGCGCTGCCTGGGAAGCCTTATACCGAGATTTAGATTCTCGTCAAAAATTATATGCTAACAGAATTATTAGTGAAGTATTGTATCAAGCGGCATTGGGTAAACTCCAGGAAAATTCGTACAAGCTATTGGACATGACGGTTGAAGATACACATGAAGAAACCAATCATAACACCGATGGAGAATTTGAAAATCAATATTACTTGACGGAATCTACAGAAAACGATGAGTATGTTATTAAAAAGACCAATAAGCGAAAATTTAAATAGCTTTTGAATAATTCCAAATAATGGAGTAAAAAAAATATAAAAAGTCTCCGTTTAAGGTTTTATGAGCCTATCACTTTAGTTTCGCTCTTGAAAATAATTTGAGATTAAAAAGCTAAAAAGTGTCAAAATTGTAGTTATATTTGAGGAGGGAAATTACTCCTTGGTCAGAAAAGATAAAGCTTTATCCTCAAACAAAGATCCGAATGCAGAGGGGACCTATAACTTAATTGAACTCATAACATACAGTAAAATTGTTGAATTTTTTCACTTTATTCCCCTGAAAATCTCAAGTTGTTTTAAAAGATGTGAAGCTAAAACGAGACGGCCCACACAAATACGCCCATTATAGCAGGTCATTTCGAATATTTAATCATTATCCATTTTCGAATATTTAAAATCTTCCTAATTCATCAGGTGTATTCAAACTGGGATAAAGAAGAAATTCACATTTTTTAATTAAGTTTTAATATAAATTTTGTTTTTATTAATTGTAAAGTAGAAAGTAGGATAAAATATTATAAACAACTTTCATGAAAGAAATTTGCTCATAGTTATTCCAACAAATAACTCAAGATAGTATAATTTACAAAGCTTAAACCGGTATTCACAAACTTTTATAAAGATTTGAAATAGGTTTATTGGACAGATTTCCTTTATAGAACTGTCAAATGAACCTAAATGAGCCTAAGAACTTCCTCATGTTTTGTGAATACGGCCGTAAATCATTCACATGTCATGTACTGTTCGTTTTTCGCTATTGCTTTCTTGAATAATTAGGTTCGGCCCCGATTTGGACCAAATTGTAATAAGTACAAGTCATTGCCTAGCCCAGCACAACTCACTGTCCCAAATGTTGGCGACATCGACCCAAGACCTTAAATCGAGAGATTGGTCTATATAGCAGCTATATGCAAATCTTGACCAATCTAGGCCAAAAAGGAGAAATATGTCGAGGGGCATAACTTAGCTCACTGTCCCAAATTTTGGCGACATCGGACAATAAATGCGCCTTTTATAGGCCCAAAACCTTAAATTGAGAGATCGGTCTATATGGCAGCTACATCCAAATCTTAACCGATCTGGGCCAAATTGAAGAAGAATGTCGACTGGCCTAACACAACTCACTGTCCCAAATTTCAGCAAAATCGGATAATAAATGTAGCTTTTTTTTCTTAAGCCTAAGACCCTAAATCGGCGGATCGTCCTATATGGGGGCTATATCAATACATACAGCCCATCTTCGAACTTAACCTGCTTATTGACAAAAAAAAAGAATGTGTGCAAAGTTTCAGCTCAAAATCTCTATTTTTAAAGACTAGCGTGATTTCAACAGACAGACGGAAGGACACGGTTAGATCGTCTTAGATTTTTAAGCTGATCAAGAATATATTGTATATACTTTATAGGGTCGGAAATAGACATTTCGACGGAATGACAACATGAATATACCCTCATCCTTCGGTGGTGGGCATAAAAACTACAAAAATCTCAATGATATGTTAGGTTTAATAAAAATTGGTTCATAAGTAAGGGGGAAATGAAATCTGCAAGTTTTTTTCGCATCAAAATCTATTATCTAAAGTAGTTTATTTTATCCTAGTTTATTTTCTTTATTGCAAACATTTGTTTTCGAGTTCAATTCGCTTTTATGAAACAATACAATATCGTTGTAGCAATGATGTAGGTGGATTTTATTTATATTATTTTATATTAGAGACACGTGTATTCTCATTCATCTTAGTTTTTGATACTCATGAAATTAAAATAATTTTTTTTTCTATTTCTATATTAGGGTTGGCAATTTGTTTAATCAGTTGGTGAGTTAAGCGGATAATTTTCTTAGTCCCAGTTTGGAAAACACTGAATGTAATTCCTCAGAAATGGACGAAGTTCGTTGTTGGCCTGGACGAATTTCGTAGTTATGTATTCGATTTAAGTTCATTACAATTTATGTTAATCGTATAAGTAAAAAAATATAATATAAATATGAAAAAACTAAAACTTGTTGAAACTCGGAGGGGTAGACCGGGACAGGTCGACGTGAATACTAAGGAAAAGTTGAACAGAGATTCATATCAACTTCGATCAGTCCCGTTGTACGTACCGGATTCACCCGATGGAGTGCTTCATCAGCAAGGGCTGCAGTCTCAGCGGACTTGAGAAATGTTTCACTCACGCTCACGAGACAAAAAATTATTCACGCATGGCTTTTTCATGTCGACTCAAGTTTACGCACGCTTACGAGACAAACATTTCACTCACGCACGACTCACGAAAAATTCAAGATTCACGAAAAAATCACGACTCACGAAAATCTTACGAATCACGGTTGAAAAAAATGTATCCATGAAGCGAATATTTTTTTTTTCAAAAGTAGGAGAAAAATAGCCGAAAAGTAGTAGAGAAAATGACTAACACAATTATATTTGCAACCCTTCAAACCATTATGGCTACCATTGCCAGCATGGCGAAACAATTAAAGGAGGTCTCATTTGTACAACAACCACAAACCATATGGTGCAATCCGCCATTGTGCCATCAAGTTGATCGTCGGTTTGCCAACACACACAAAGAAATTTATGTGCGTGTGTGCATACGGGAGCGTACATGAGCAGTGAATATGCGAGAAAGAAGATGACAACAAAGAGAATCCAAACACATATCTAACATCTTAATACCGTCAAACCTGGCCGGCTGTTAACAGCTGCTCGCGTGAGACCACCATGTTATTTCCGCCTTGCATTGCCAGCATAATTTGTGTTTGTTTTATTGGTTGTTGTTGTAGCCACATCTTCATGTGGAGGCGCCAATAGCTCACCTTGTCATATCGAACATCATAGGCACTCAGTATTTGTGCAGAAGCCGAAGAGCCACTGAGACTCTCCGCTCGATACCGCTGATTGTCCGCGACTGCCGTTGCAGCTACTCCTTATGGAGCATTCCACTATCCACAACCTGTGGACGAGCCCGGAAGCTTCTCGTGAAAGCAATGAACACTCAATGTTCCAGCCTGTGTGGTGCTCACAGCTATCCCGTGCCGGGGTGTAAATCGTTAGTTTTTTTCCGACAAGAAATAAATCAAAAAAAGAAAATAAAAATTTGAAGCTAAAAACGTGTTTTAGTGGGGAAACAAAAAATTTGTTTCTTTCAAATTTCGCCGAGAAACAATTAAATTTTTGGTCAGTTTTCCAAAAGCGGAATAGATTACCGATGCTGCAAATTTCTGCCTGAATAAAAGCCTCCAGTAGAAATTTGCAAGCTCTCAATTACCAAATACTCAAAATTGTAATCTCTCTCACGCACTCTCTCGCTCTCTTCTGCTGGCAAATAATGCACGCGAAGGATGTAACAAATGTAACAATTTGTGCAAATTTCCACAAATTTTTAAGTACCTAACGAACACACATATTATAGCACTGTGTTTTCGCTTATGTGTGGAATATCGGATAAATTAAACCATCGTTTTAAGATCTTAGAATAACAAGCATTTGACATTTAGATTTATTGCAAAAACAAAACAAAAATAAAAATTTTACGTAGCTGTTCGCATGACGTTACCTTATAAGTGCCTCCTGCGGATGCCTTATATTTGATATTTAAGCCTAGTTCTGGCTTCATTCGCAGCGAAAACGCCTATTAAATTATTGTGAAATCCGACGGACTCTATTCGTTGCCAGAACACAAACAAAAGTCAAACAACAACACACAACAAAGACAACATCCATGGCGAAACAAGTAAAGGTGGTCTCATTTGTACAACAACCACAAATCATATGGTGCAAACTGCCATCTTGCCATTAAGCTGGTCGACGTTTTGCCAACACATACAAGAAATTTGTGTGCGTGTGCATATGTTTGTACATGAGCAGAGAAAAAGAAGATGATAACAAAGAGAATGTAAACAAAGTCTGACATCTTAATACCGTCAAACCTGTCCGGCTGTTAACGACTGTTTGTGTGAGACCACTTTTGAAAATCCGCCTTGGACAACATCATTGGAACAGAGTTGATTGGTGCCCATTTCGTGATCATTTAGTTACATTGGCAACTAATTAAAGCGAAATTTGTATTGGCGCAGCGACATGTCGCTACTATTTTGCTTATAGAACTCAGCACCACTTCTACGGAATGTGTTCGCATTTTCTTCGTCACGATTTATTTATTAAGTTCTGACCGAAAAGTCGTTGTTCGGCCGAAAAGTCGAAGTAAGAACTAAGCTTTATTAAAAAAAATTAATTCGTAACCAGCTGACCACATAATTCAACCTTCTATAGATCTACCTTGAGCGGTTGGCATTTAAAGGAACTACAGCCATGTCATATATATATCGTATCGTATATCGTACAACCAATTAGTATATCATACTGCGTTTTCCCCTTAAATGCCAATTTTTTCTACAAACGATTCACTTAGTCGCAATCGACACTCATTGTACGATATATATACATAGTGCGAATAAACATCTTTGATTCGCGACTAGTAGTTCAATCAATTTGCTTTACAAAAGAAATAGTTTTTACCCACCCAAAAGAAATCTAAATTTGGCAAGTTTTGAACGAACAAACACCTCATTTAAATGCAGACTTCAAAAAAATTTTGGGTTGAATTCATAGATGTCTTCAAATCGCTGCCTGCTTTATGGAAGAAGAGCTCAGCGGAGTATGGCGACAAGTATCAAAGGCAAAAGTCATTTGATATACTATTGGATAAATATCGGGAACTAGATAAAGAAGCTGACATATTCGATGTGAAAAGGAAAATCAACAATATTCGATCAGTATATCGGCGCGAAATTATTAGGGTCAGAAAAAGTGAACAGTCGGCATTGGAACCCGAAGACATATACACGCCGACACTTTGGTATTTTCCGCATTTGGATTTTTTGAAGGATGAAGAGGAACCAGCTGAAAATGTATCCATAATGAAGATAGAAAGGGAAGATGAAGAGGTAAGTCATTGAGATTTTGATAAAAAAAGATATCGGTTCTCTCACAACTCTTCTGCAGCTGATAGTCTATTGTTCAATAGGTACAACTTAAAAGGGATTCCTAATCATACATACAGTCGGCACCCTGATATAAAAAAAGCGGAAGGCTTTTTTTATATCAATTAGGGTTATCCGATTTATAAGGCGCCTCTTATTCATACAGCATCAATGGCACTCAGTATTTAATCAAGAACCGGTTCCGCCTGGCTTGCCACTGAGACTCTCCACTCGATACGACTGATTGCCCGCGACTGCAACTAAAGTTACTCCGTATGTAGCATTCCACTATCCACAATCTGTGGACGTGCTCCCAGCTAAGCTTTTCGTGATAACGATGAACACCATATAGATCGGAGTTCAAAGTCCCAGCTCGTGTGATGCTCATAGTTATCTCGTGCTGGGCTGAATTACTCTCAACTTTTGTAGTTTTGTAACCACATATTCATATGTCTTACTTCCATAGGAGAGCAAGGTCGTTCCAGCCCATAGGATCGTTCACTGCGGGTACGGGAAAGCTATTGATGCCAATAAATTGCCTTGTCATAGCGGGTATTACAGGCGCTTGGTATATAAGTATGAGCCGGTGCCGCCCGACCTCTCCCTGTGACTCTCCACCTCTCGAAACCGCTGATTGTTCCCAACTACAACGTCAGCTGCTCCCCATTCTCACGCACGGGATAACTGTGATCACCACACAGGCTGGAACATTGAGGTCCGATCTGTGTGGTGTTCATGGCTGTCACGAGAAGCTTAGCTGCGAGCTTCAGGGCGCAACCAAAGGTTGCGGTGTAGCTGTAACGACGGTCGCGGACAATCAGCGGTATCGAGCGGAGAGTCTCAGTGAGAGCCAAGGCGGCACCGGCTCTTGCATATATACTGAGTGCCTATGATGTTCGATACGAAAGGCGAGTTATTGGCGCCATTAAATAACCAATGGCCATCTTGTTCCCCACGGCGATCGATCCTTTGCACCAAAATCGAGCTTGCTCACACAGAAGCTTGACGAGTATCGCCACCTCCACATGAAAAATCTGGCTTCAAAAACAATCGAAAATCGAGCAGAAGGCGCTTTTATCCGTTATCCAATAGATGTTTAATGAAATCTCTAAACTACTTTTCTTATATACATTAATGGCTTCCCAATTAACCACTAACTTATTTTATTTGCAGTTTTCTCCTCAATCACGGGGCACTCCTCCCCCTAGAAAGAGAAAAATTATAACCACTTCTCAAGTTAAAATTGAAAGACAACAAAAGGAACGACCAATCGATGAACGTACCCAAAGAGATCGTCAACAGAACGAGCGATCCCAGAGTGAACGAACTCTAAATGAACGTCCTCAATTTGAACGGATTCTATATGAAAGACCACGAAATGCACGATCACAAAATACAGCAACTGATAAAGCTACTGCTTTAAGTGCTTCTTGGGAAGTCTTATATCGCGATTTAGAAGAACGTCAGAAACTATATGCCTATAGAATAATTAATGATGTCCTTTATAAAGCAGCGCTAGGCAAGCTACGCGAAAACTCCTACAAATTATTGGAAATGGGTGTAGAAACTCCACATCAAGAGATCGATAACAATGAGGATGGAGACTATGAGACTCAATACTATCTGACCGAATCTATAGATAATGATGACTACGTTGAAAAGGAAGTCAATGGAAAGAGAAAAAGAAATTAATGTAAAAAATGAGTTAACATTAATAGGAGAACAACAATAAATGTTGGACAACAAAGTTTCACCATTTCCAATAGATTAGCCTATTTTTTATGAAGTAATGAAGGGAATTTTTTTATTTTTATTTCCATGTGATTGAAATAAATACATAATCCGGGACCTATCTTATAAATCTGTCATTTTAAAAAAGTTATCGCTTTATTTGTTGATGTTTTTGATATTTTGTTTAGCACTTCTAACAAACTCTCAAAATGACTCCGATAGGCGAGTTGGTAGCGTGCTCGGATTACCAGAACGAGGATCTTTGGTTGGTTTCCCATCAGCAGCCTGGTCTGTCGCTACTGTGGTATCACAATGGACTAAAATAGTCGCAAATGAGTAGCACTTCTAACAAAGTCTCAAAATTACTCCGATAGGCGAGTTGGTAGCGTGCTCGGATTACCAGAGCGAGGGTCTTTGGTTGGTTTGCCATCAGAAGCCTGGTCTGTCGCTACTGTGGTATCACAATGGACTAAAATAGTCGCAAATATAATTTACATAAGCATATTTACAGCAAATTTTTCGCACCACCATAATCCTGCCATCATATTATAAATACTTGAATTAATTGTGCATAATTGTTACTTTTAAGTCATTAACCTTAAAAAGCATCCTAAACTTTCAAAATATGAAAATTGTATCATAAGTAATGAGGAAATGTCCTACTGAACGAAATTAGTACGTTTTTTGCTTCAAAATGTATATCTGAAAAAATTAATCATGAACAAATTTCGCTAAAAGCGCAGTATGCAGCTTTGGCGAAATTTTCGTTACCATAAGAAATGCATTGATATAAAACGAAATTTTCCTTCCCGTTACCGCTACCGATAATTTCGCTTGCAGGTACGCAGCTTAAATGAAATTTGCTTTGCTTAACAGAGTGACATAATAGGTTTTGCAGAACTTTTTCTTGCAATTATGAATGAAAATTTATGTTTTAATAGCTCCATGCAATATGAAATAAAATTATTTGCAAATAAAAACGATTAATTACAGCACATATGTACATTATTAGCCAAAAATTACCAAAATTATAAATCCATGTTTGTCGCCATCTTGTATTCTACGCGACTATTTTTCAGTGGCGACATAAATGTCTTGGCTTCAATCGAAAATTTCGCTAGAGGTGCATACTCAGTTTTAACTATAAATTGAAACAATAAAAATGTGGAAAAATAAACAAAATATGAGAGAGCATGCACCTCAATTGAAATTTTCGGTAGCAAACAAATGTTGACAAAAAACCATTCATTAATTTAGCCAATCTGTCACACACTTTTGGTGATAACGGACGCCTTTATCAAAATTGAGCATTATTTTGTATAAATAAACCATTATGTGGTGCAAAAATGATCGAAGCAATTGTTTTCTTGCAGTTAAAAAATCCAATGCTTTCAATGTGACCCTGCAACACAACCGAAAATTTTGCATATGTCAATGCATTTCTGATTGCAATGAATATTTCATTTGAGATGCCTACCGCCCTTTATTAGTCCAAGCAATTTTAAATACGCAAAAATACAACACTTCATAGAAAAGCTTTTTCAATATCGTTGCAAGACAAAACATTTATTATTCCGTTAGTACCTGTAAGATCGTGGCATGTGGCAGAAAAGTTGTGAAAGTTGTTTTGGTCAATTAAATGTTTAGTGGCGTATCATTGTACTTTTTATTATCTAGAAGTGTGATTAGGCCAGGACATTGTTTTTCAACAAATAGTTAAACAAAAACGTAAGATTTCATTGAGAAACTTAGCATTTAAAATGTGTATCTAATATTCAGATATTCTTGTTGTTGCAGCAGTGTGTTGTGTTCTCTATCTTTCGTCTGCTTGGTTCTGTTGAATATCCAGATGTAGGAGCTCTTTTTCAAGGTATGGTGTGGTGTGGAGGGATTGGGGATTGAGTCAAGTTGGTTGAACAGTTAAAAAGTGACGTATTTCGTGTGGTCCCAGGTCGCAATCGGGACACACGTTCTGTACGTTGGAATCAATTCTTGTTTTGTAGGAGTTGAAGCGGCCGAATCTGCCGAATCGTAATTGAGCCAAAACTACTTTGGGTTGCCGGGGGAGGTCAATTTCCTCAAGTGCGATGATTCGTTCTCGAAGGACAACATTCACCCGGTAGCTACTTATCGTATTGCTACCGTGTCTGCATGAATGTTGTCCAGACCCGCCTTATCTAAAAGATCTATTTTAGCGTTAAACATCTCGCTCTAGATCGTAAAGAGCCAAAGATGATGATTTCAATGGTCCCTGCGATAACAGGCCAGAAGGTACAGTTAAGACAGCATTTAGTTATGTCTGCATGGGCAGCATCTTTGTTTCCCGATGTTGATGGTCCACGTGAGAACTGAGAAGACAGCCCTTCGCAGTTTTAAAAGTGACATTCTGACAGATCTGATTATTATTCCACAGCATGTCACATAGTTAAAGGGACCACACTGGATGTAAGATTGTTTGGATCGATGAACAATTGCTGTAGTCCTTCCTGACATTGGAATAGACTCTGAATGGGTTGGGTTCATTGATTCTATAACTTGTTGGACCAAGGCCATCCCTTGATGGGCCATGATCCAAGAGAGCCTAATAGCCACCCTTATGATTTGAAGGGGCTCCTTTCATATTTCCACTATTCTCGATCTTACATAGCCCGATGCCAAAGCCTGCAAACGCCGCCTGACAGTAAATGCTCCTGTCACAAAACCGCATTACATAAATAGCAAATCCCGGCACGGGATAACTATGAGCATCACACAGGCTGGTACTTTGGGCTCCAATCTGTGTGGTGTTCTTCATTATCATGATAAGCTTAGCTGGGAGCTACCGGGCGCGTCCACTGGTTGCGGATAGTGGAATGCTCCATACGGAGTAGCTGCAACTGCAGTCGCGGATAATCAGCGGTATCGAGTAGAGAGTCTCAGTGAGAGGCCGGGTGGCACCTACTCTTGTTTAAATACTGAGTGCCTACGATACTCGATACGACGTGGCAAGTTATTGGCGCCTTTAAATAACCAAATGCCATTATGTTCGCGCGGCGATCGGTCGTAAAGACCGGAACGAGCTTGCTCTCCTATGAGGGCTTGTCGAGGATCGCCACCTCCAACAACAACGAGCACCGCACGGTTTGGAACTCTAAGCATCGAATTGTGTGGTGTTCAACGTCATCGCTAGAAGTTCAGCTGAGAATATGTTTCGGATAGTAGGGTGTTCCATATACGGAATAGCATCAACTGGAGGGTGTCAGTAGTCGGCCGGCTCATGCTTGAACACTGAATCTCCACGATGCTCGATATGAGAAGGCGAGTTATTGGCGCCTTTAAATAACCAATGGCTATATGTCTCCGCAGCAATTGGTCCTTTGAACCGGATCGCTACCTCCATATATACATGTGGTTACGACAACAACAATAAATAGGGAAACCCCAATTTGTAAGAGGACCAGAAGCTCATATGATATCCTCACTCCTAAAAGGGTGTCTCCATTGATATCTAAGCCGTTAATGAAAAAGTAGTTCATTAGTATAATGCAATCCATCGCGACCGAAATTTTAGCAGCGCCAAATTCTTGACTCGCTCTGCCTTAAACCGTTTTTTTGTAGACGTTAGTGTAAAAGCTGGCGGTTCTTAGTCTAAATCTTACATACGAAAGACACACCAATAGATTGAGATCCAACGTTTCAGTCTCGACTTGAGGATGTCCCTAGCGTGCACAGAATGGCTGACTGCATCGAAAGCCTTCAGTAGGTTAAGTGGCACGAAGACAGTCCAATGGACTCCACATTTTTCCCATCTATTCTGCAAGCTATGCAATTCCTAGAAACCAAACCTAACGCGAGTGAAGTTTAGCGAAACACATCTGGCAACTTAGTCGTTTATTTATCAAAGTGTGAAGAAATTATTAAGTGTTTTGAGGGTATATGTTCCAGAGGATAAAACATCTCAAAATTCTTATGAGCAGTAAGGACCATATACATATGTGAAATTGTGCCCATAAATTTGAAATTTAATAAAGCGGTAAGTACCATTCAGATGTTTTTATAGTCATTTTAAAATATCATAGATTTCAATTTGAAAAAGTTAAACCGTTACATTGTTTTTAATCGCTTATAAGGCTGCACTTTAACTAAGTTATCTTCAGAGTAGCTCGACTTAGACAATATTTTGTGACACCAATTTAAGAACTAGATCTAAATGTTTAAACTATACCATTAGGTATTTCGTCCTTGGATTCTTTCTCTATTCTAATCGTGTTAGTTAAAATTCCACAACAATCTGGACATCCGTTATCTGCTGGAAGTCAAAAACGATACCTGCCCTGCTTCTAGTGTCCTCTTTTAATATTCAAACATTTATTATTGGTCCGTTTCCCGTTTTGTTCTAGTTTATAAAGTAGAACGAGGGCCTTATTTTATCATATTTTTATGCCCACCACCGAAGGATGGGGGTATGTTCATTTTGTCATTCCGTTTGCAACACAACGAAATATCAATTTCCGACCCTATAAAGTATATATTTTCTTGATCAGCGTAAAAATCTAAGACGATCTAGCTATGTCCGTCCGTCTGTCGGTTGAAATCACGCTACAGTCGTTAAAAATAGAGATATTGAGCTAAAACTTTGCGCAGATTCTTTTTTTGTCTATAAGCATGTTAAGTTCGAAGATAGGACTATATCTTGATATAGCCCCTATATAGACCGATCCGCAGGTTTTGGGGTCTTAGGCCCATAAAAGCCACATTTATTATTCGATTTTGCTGAAATTTGGGACAGTAAGTTGTGTTAGGCCCTTCGACGTCCTTCTTGAATTTGGCTCAAATCGGTCCAGATTTGAATATATCTGTTATATAGACCGATCCGCGGATTTAAAATCCAAATTTATTATTCGATTTTGCTGAAATTTGGGGCAGTAAGTTGTGTTAGGCCCTTCGACATCCTTCTTAAATTTGGCCCAGATCGGTCCAGATTTAGACATTGCTGCCATATATACCGATCTCTAAATTTAAGCTTTTGGAACCATAAAAGGCACATTTATTGCCCGATGTATGCCATATAGACCCATCTCTCGATTTAAGGTTTTGGGGCCATAAAAATCGCATTTATATTCCGATATCCCTGATTGTGTTAGGCTCTTCGATATTTTTCTGCAACTTGGCCAAAATCCGTCCAGATTTGGATATAGCTGACATGTAGACGATACCTCGATTTTAAGTCTTGGCCCCATAAAAGGCGCGTTTATAATCCGATTTCACTGAAATTTGACACAATGACTTATGTTACGTTTTTCGGTATCCGTGTCGTATATGGTTCAGATCGGCCTATTTTTAGATATATCTACTAAAAAGACCGTTATTTTATTATACACAATTGATCAATGACTTGTACTTATTAGTATTTGGTCCAAATCGGAACATATTTCGATATAGCTGCAATGGGACATAAGGTATGAATTTTTCACCGGATTTTGACGAAAGGTGGTTAACATATATACCCGAGGTGGTGGCCCGGCCGGCCTTTTAATTGTTCTTATATTAAAATGTTTTCCAAAGTTAAATCTAAAACTTTTAAATATATTAACAAAAAGCTATAAATAATAAAAATTAAAATTACAGATATCATCAGTATCCCCTATTCCACAAAAAAAAAAAAAAAATAATCCAATTGTGATATAAAAAAAGATTTTGTCGCATTTCGACGTTTATTGAGAAATATGGATTGTTTAACAAAAAATATTGAACCTCGTTAATTTCTTTTAATTTGGCCAAGTCAAAAAAATTGTTCCTTTATAAAATATTTGTGTAGAATATAGATTATTAAGAACACTGCTAAAAAATTGTTTTTGAAAATCATAAAGCCTATAATTTGGGAGCCACATTTTATTACTTGGTAGTCTTAGGTCGTTTTCTTAACATTTCATTTTCAATTACAGATTCTTCAGGTTCTGGCGATTCCGTTAAATAGTATTGAGTTTCCGATTCCCTATCGGAACTGTAATTGCCCGCCTCATTCGTATCTTCAACAGTCATATCTAATAACTTGTAGGAGTTCTCATGTAGTCTACCCAATGCTGCCTGGTATAGAACTTCAGTTATCATCCGGTTGGCATATAGTTTTTGGCGTTGATCTAATTCACGATAAAGAGCTTCCCACGAGCCACTTATGGCGCTGGATGGGTCAGTTCTCATAGGTGGTTGCTCATTTTGTGATGAAACCATCACGAATTTTCTCTTCTTAGGTTGCGGTGTTGGCGTCGGCTGGCCACGATGAGGAGGTTGATACTGGAAACATAAAATATTTAAGGTTCATTAAGATGGAAGACTAATGAGAAATGCTGAAAATTTTCAGCATCGATTAAAAACAAATATAAAACAAAATAATCTTTCCCAAGTTTCCTAAAATTTTAAAAATTGAGTCAATGGCCTAATTGACAATAATTTGTACCAATCGAAATAGTTTGAAAAAGTTTACAATTTGAATTTAATGACACCAAACAATATTTTGGCGGACACTTAGTCTAGTCTTAGGGAAGTCTAAATGTGAATTTTTCATCCAGATATGTCACATTCGCTAATCTATATTTAGTTGCTGGTATTACCTTTTTCTATATAAAGCTACTTACTTCTTCATCCATGTCCACTTCCTCTATAGCTACTGTTGTGGTATCACCACCGGCATAATCATCTTCTTCGTCCATTAGAAAGTCCATGTGGTCATAATACCAAAGTGTTGGAACATAAATCTCATTGGGATTTGTTGCTGTTTGTTGACTCCGTTTAACTTTGTTAAATTCACGTCGAAAACTTGTCCGTATATTGTTTATTTTCTTTTTCACCGCAAAAAGGTTAGCCTCTTTATCAATTTCATGATATTTAGCAAGCATGACCTCATAGGCCCTCTTGCGAAGATTTCTATTGCTATAATCGTCTGAATCTTGCTTCCATAATTCCGGCAAGGATTTGTAGAGTTCTATAAACTCTATCCAGAATTTATTCAATGTAGCGGACATTTGAATAATTGATTTCGTTCAATACTGTCTTTTAGCTTATTTTTTTATCTAAAATATTGTACAACTAGTCGCTAAAGTATATGAAACAACGCCGCAGTGCCTTTTATCGTCCAAAGAAATCTGACATGGACGCTAATGTTGGATTCACACTGCCAAAATGAACAGCTGTTGGCAACTTAATGTATGTAAGTTAGTACCTAAATAAAAATGCAAGGCAGAAGACGGTTGTCAAATTCCTTCAGATGCAAACAAGTAAGAATTGTAAAACAACACATTTTGGCATGTGTACGAATGTTTTATTTCTATCCAATAGGATATCATTCACTTGTATATTTCTACAATCTTAGCATTTGATAGTGAAGAAAGCATTTGTTTTAAAATATTCAAGGCAGTGAAAGCTATTTTTTCGACTGACAGCCGTAAACAGTTAGTCTGAAAGTCTATAGAAAACGTCGGTGACTGTGCGTCGTTAAATAGTGAAGTAACTTGAAATGCCAAATGTGGAGTCGGTTAGTAGCTTGGCAATAACAGCGTTTTTCTATTCAACAATTTCTTGGTGGCGCAATTCAAAAATTTACAATGCATATGAAAAATATGAACAAACATTGAATGTAAACACATGACAATTTTTTCAAATAAAGGGTGATTTTTTTGAGGTTAGGATTTTCATGCATTAGTATTTGACAGATCACGTGGGATTTCAGACATGGTGTCAAAGAGAAAGATGCTCAGTATGCTTTGACATTTCATCATGAATAGACTTACTAACGAGCAACGCTTGCAAATCATTGAATTTTATTACCAAAATCAGTGTTCGGTTCGAAATGTGTTCATTAACCGTAACGTTGCGTCCAACAGCATCTTTGAAAAAATACGGTCCAATGATTCCACCAGCGTACAAACCACACCAAACAGTGCATTTTTCGGGATGCATGGGCAGTTCTTGAACGGCTTCTGGTTGCTCTTCACTCCAAATGCGGCAATTTTGCTTATTTACGTAGCCATTCAACCAGAAATGAGCCTCATCGCTGAACAAAATTTGTCAAAATTTGAACACATTTCGAACCGAACACTGATTTTGGTAATAAAATTCAATGATTTGCAAGCGTTGCTCGTTAGTAAGTCTATTCATGATGAAATGTCAAAGCATACTGAGCATCTTTCTCTTTGACACCATGTCTGAAATCCCACGTGATCTGTCAAATACTAATGCATGAAAATCCTAACCTCAAAAAAATCACCCTTTACAATAAAATAAAATTTTAACTCAGCTTATAGCCCATATTCACAAAACTTAAAGTAGGCTTATTTGACAGAGTTCCTTTATAGAACTGTCAAACAAACCTACTATAAAGCTGTTTTAAGTTTTGTGAATACCGGTGTATGTCTTTCAGTTTTCCCCTATAAGGTCGATACGTAGCCATATATATCGGTACGCGACCCTACACAACTTTTATTTTGAGGGCTAAGCAACTCTTGCAAAATTTGGAAATTTTCCCATGAATATTTTCATTTCACATTCCGTTTGGGGTGGGTACACTATTCGGATTTTCACGTGAGCAACTGTCAAACTCTTTATAAAAATTGTAAATAAAAAATTTGTCAAATATTGAAATGATTTTGTTTGGCTTATGACTTAAAAGTAGCAATTAATCCCACACAGAAGGAAAAATGTTCTTAATGATGATCTTAATGATTTTGTCATAACATTTTTGAAACAAATTTTTAATGTAGTCCCTGTGAAACTTTTCATAAATCTCAAATCAATGAAACATGTCATAACATTTATGAAAAGTTTTCATAAAATTTTTCATAACATTTAAGAAAAAATGTCATAAAATTTATAGTAATAAAGGCCATATAGCTTAATGATTATGAATAAATTTAAATTGAATTGAATGTTTATTATATTCATGAAACCCTATTTTGCTGTTTATTAAATGTTTTTATTATATTCGTTAAGTTCGGCCGGGCCGAACTTTGAAACCCACCAACTCGGGCATATATATATAAACCAACTTTCATCAAAATCCGGGCCGAACTTTGGATACCCACCACCTCAGGTATATATATAAAACACCTTTCGTCAAAATCCTTTTATGGGCGCAAGACCTTAAATCGAGAGATCGTTCTGTATGGCAGCTATATCCTTATCTGGGCCGCATTGAAGAGGGATGCCAAAGGGCCTAACACAAACCACTGTCACAAAATCAGATAATAAATGTGGCTAATAAATTTGGCAGCTATATTCAAGTCTGAAGCGATCTAGGCCAAATTGAAGAAGGATGTCGAAGTGTCTGACGCAACTCACTGTCCCAAAATATCAGCAAAATCGGATAATAAATGTGGATTCTATGGGCCTAGGAACCTAAATCGACGGATCGGTCTATATGGGGGCTATATCAAGATATAGTCCGATATAGCCCTTCTTCGAACTGTACTTATACTTATATATACATTATAGTGTTGAAAATTGATATTTTGATGTGTTGCAAACGGAATGACAAAATGAGTATACCCCCCATCCTTCGGTGGTGGGTATAAAAATATATAAATAATAAATTTTATAAATAATATGAATGCCGCTGGAAAAATAAAAGCAAAAGTGTGGAGTAGTAAAAAATTAGTTGAACATAAACCTACACAGAAAAGGTTCAAACACGGTTCAATTAAATGTTTATATTTAATTAAAAAATTCGCTGAAATTTTATTTTTTTATGAGTTATATTTGAAAAAGTCTAAAAACTATTGTTGTGTAGATTGTCCCTCGTCCAACATATTATCTGTGCAGGTGAAGCATCGATGCATAAGTGTTGAATGCTCTGCACAAACTAGATTATTACAGGAATGACAACAGGCCCTTGTTTTCCGCTGCCGTCCGTATTCAAAACGGCATATGTGACATGACTGTCAGTTCGTTCTAGACGCAAACGGCGGTGCAGCTCCTTCTGTCGGTCTTGATAATATCTAAAAAGAACACAATTTTGTAGAATTTTTTTTACCGTTACATCAAATGCTTTCATTGTGTTCCGTATCCTTGGATATACGGTTGTTCAGCGCTCGTTCCTTTAAGTTTGGTAGTGCCAATTGTTTTGTCAGCATTAGTTGGAATGACCGTCGCACAGTGGGAGAAAATCGAAAAAACTAATAAAAAATATGCTGTGTGAGAACGGGTAGAGATATTTCTTTGAAATTGATTTGGTTAGAGCTGGGGTGTTAGCGAGTTCTTGTGCAAAATTTCAAGGCCCTAGGTGGTCCGGGCGCCTCTTAGCAGGCCCCTAAAGTTGGTTACCTAGGTATTCCGAAAAATTGTTAGGGCACACAAACTCGCTAACACCTCAGCTCTAACCATTCCAAAATTCAAGAAGATACCTCTACCCGTTCTCACACTGCATATATTTTATTAGTTTTTTGCGATTTTCTCCCACAGTGCGTGGTCTGGCACTTCTTTTTATACCCTCCACCATAGGATGGGTGTATACTAATTTCGTCATTCTGTTTGTAACTTCTCGAAATATTTGTCTAAGACCCCATAAAGTATATATATTCTTGATCGTCATGGCATTTTAAGTCGATGTAGCCATGTCCGTCTGTCTGTCGAAAGCACGCTAACTTTCAAAGGAGTAAAGCTAGCCGCTTGAAATTTTGTACAAAGACTTCTTAATATTGTAGGTTGGGATTGTAAATGGGACATATCGGTCCATGTTTTGATAAAGCTGCCTATCTTAAATATTGACTTCTTGAGCCACTAGAAGGCGCAATTCTTATCCGAATTGACTGAAATTCTGCATGACGTGCTTTGTTATGACTTTCAACAGCTGTGCTAATGGTTCAAATCCGTCTATAACCTGGTATAGCTGCCATATAAACCGGTCTTGACTTCTTGTGCCTCTACAGGGAGCAATTCCTATCTGATTTGGCTGAAATTTTGCATGATGTGCTTTGTTATGACTTCCAACATCTGTGTTAAGAATGGTTCACATCGGTCATATAAACCGATCTGGGGTCTTGACTTCCTGCGCTACTAGAGGGCGCAATTATTATCCGATTTAGCTGATATTTTGCGTGAGGTGTTTTGTTATGACTTTCAACGACTGTGCTAAGTATGGTTCAAATCGGTCCATAACCTGACACAGATGCCATATATCTTGACTTCTTGAGCCTCTAAAGGGCGCAATTATTAACTGATTTGGCTGAAATTTTACAAATGACATATGACGCATGACGTGTTTCGTTAGGACTTCTAATAACTGTGCCCAAAATGGTTCAAATTGATCCAAAACCTGATATAGTAGCCATATATTAGCCGATCTGGGATCTTAAATTCTTGAGCCTCTAGAGGGCGTAATTCTAGAGCCTCTAAACGGCTTCTCCCATGACCTTCAACATACCTGCCAAATACGGTCTGGATCGGTCTATAGCCTGATGCAGCTCCTATATAAACCGATCTCTCTATCTTACTTCTTGATGTCCTAAAGGGCGCAATTTTTACTCGAATTGGCTGAAATTTACACAATGACTTCTACTATGGTCTCCAATATTCAATTCAATTATGGTCCGAAATGAACCATAACTTTATATTGTTCCAATAACATAGCAATTCTTTTCTTTTATCATTTGTTTGCCTAAAAAGAGATATCGGGAAAAGAGCTCGACAAATGCGATCCATGGTGGAGGGTATATAAGATTCGGCCCGGCCGAACTTAGCACGCTTTTACTTGTTATTGGCTTCATCTCGTTGTATGAAATAAGTCCAGCTAATGCCGCAATGCCATCCATATTATAAAAAATGAACAATGGTCAGCGGTTTGTTGAGCGCCTGCATGAATATGTGTCAAGCATCTGGTCCATTGCATCAACTCCCGATTTGTTGGCGTTGTAATCCAAAATAGCAAACGGCTTCTTTTCAGTTTGCATGTCCACACCGCAAGTATAATGTTGTGTCGACAACAAAATTACCGCTTTGTTCTTCTTGGGCACATATGAATATAGTGCTATATCGCCTTTGTTAAAGCCGAATAATGTGCTGTTGGCAGGTCGTGTATGATTTTTTTTTGAAATTCCCGAAGCACACGTTTCTTATTCGAGCCCACTGTTCCAACATATGCGGTTTTCTTCCTGATCAAAGAACGCGCCAAATCCAAAGTTGTGGAAAATTGTCGGCATATATGAAATTTGCGGCCTGTATACAAATTCTGCCCTTGATTCACCTCTCGTGCCTGTTCAGGCAATTTCCCAGAGTAAATCATTCCTTTGACAGGATAAAATGATTTTGAGTCGCACAGCCACCATATCTTTATACCGTTCTTGATATACATATATGACAGCTATATATAAATCTGAACCGATTTGTATAAAATTCATCAATAATGTCGAGAAGCAAGAGAAAATCCTTCCTACTATATTTCAAGAGAATCGATTTACGAATGACCATTTGATTGCAATAGTACTGCAAATCGGACGAAAATATATGTATGAGATCTATGTCTAAATCTGAACCGATTTCGAGCAAACTTTATAGACATTGTGGAAGTCGTCGAGGAAAGCGTTGTACAAAATTTTGGGAAGATTGGTCAATAAGTGCGCTTGCAGTGGCTCTAGGAGTGAAAATCGGGCGAAATATATACATGAAAGCTATATCAAAATCAGCCGATTTCCATGAAATTCACCAGTAATGTCGAGAGTCATAAAAAATCCTTCCTGCCAAATTTCGAGAGAATCGGTTAACAAATGACAATGTTATTGCATTATTACTGCAAATCGGACGAACATATATATGGGAGCTATATCCAAATCTGAACCGATTTTTTCAAATTTCAATAGGGTTCGTCCCTAGGCCGAAAAACATGCATGTAACAAATTTTAAGACGATCGGATGAAAACTGCGACCTTTAATTTGTAAATGCGGTTGCAGTGACTCTAGGAATGAAAACCGGGCGATATATATATATATATATATATATATATATATATGACAGCTATATTTATATCTGAACCGATTTCCATGAAATACATCAGTAATGTCGAGAGTCATAAGAAAATCCTTTCTGCCAAATTTCGAGAAAATCGGTTAACAAATGACAATTTTATTGCAGTATTACTGCAAATCGGATGAATATATATATGGGAGCTATATCCAGATCTGAACCGACTTTTTGCAATTTCAATAGGCTTCGTCTCTAGGCCGAATAATATGACCATACCAAATTTGAAGACGATCGGATGAAAATTGCGACCTGTAGTTTGTCGACAAATTAACATGGGCAGACGGACATAGCTAAATCGAATCAGAAAGTGATTCTGAGTCGATCGGTATACTTATCAATGGGTCTATCCCTCTTCCTTTTGCGTGTTACAAACTAATTCACTTAGTTATAATACGCTGTACCACAGTTGTGGTTATATAAATAATTTTTTTTTGACCGACCGGGGAATTTTAACCTGGGTTCGCCTAAATGGCAAAATTAAATGGCACCGTAGTTTGGTGCGCTACATGATAGTACGCCTATTTTAACACCTACCTCAACAAAGAATTTTTTGGAAATCAACAAATAATTTTGCCTGTCATGTCTCTACAATCCTACTTCCATAATGCCTTCGATTCAATGCTGAAATTCGTTGAGAATTTTAAGTATAACATTCAAATTTGGTAGTTGGTTTTTTCTAAGAGTTAATTTTTTCTGTGTATGCACAAAATTTTTGCATTTTCACTAAATTAGATTAGCTCAGAAGACTTCTTTCTTAATTTGTTCAAATTTAGTATTTATTGTTATTTACAACCTCTACACTCAACCAAATTTGTTATTCAAAACAGCAACGGTTTTTGTCTGCTGAAAATGGGAAAGCAGACATTACTGCTGTTTCAGCAAACATAGGACTGCTGCATTAGCAAACATTTCTTACCGCTATTTCAACTAACAAAATCTGCTGTTTTGATTACACAAGTCTGCTGAAAAAATTGTATACTACTTTTTATGGTTGCCTGTTACTTCTTTTGATTACTTTAGTCATTTTTTAGAATTTTTTTAGAAATGTTTTTGGAAGAGATGATTTTAAAATGTGAAATATTACTGTAAAGAATGCTACCAGATCCATCCATTGGTATACATTTCGAAGCGTGGCTGTGCTAGCTCGCATTTTTTGTTATTGTTCTACTAATGTGCACATGATTGGCATGACCTTTTGTATCAAAATTTAAAGAAAAAAGGTTCTGGAAGGTATACATTCAGTGGTAATTATAAACTTCCACTGGGACACACATTTCAATATGTGTTCTGTTTTTTTTTCTCTTCTAACATCCCCTTCATTATTAAGCAGCCGTCATTTTCACCAACAACAGATCTTTCAGCAGTAAGCCTGCTGAAAGCAGCAGAACTACTGCTACAATAGCAGCAAAATTAACTACTGATATTCCGCAGACAGTGTTTGCTATTTTCAGCAAACTTTTTTCTATGAGTGTAGACTTGCAAAAACATCCAAATCTTCAAATATTTAACCTTCTTTGGGGTAATATTTTTAATTTTAACGATATTTCTATTCCATATTAATGGTCTCATTTCTTAACAAATCCTCCGAATACATACAAAATATTTGCTCCTATGTATCATCAGATAAAAAAGTTCAAATATCCTATTTCGGAGGATTGATTATCATCTATCCCCTATCCCAGGGCAATTAATCTCTTTCAAAATAATATGAAGGGTATACCGGTTGCGGCGATACGACGACGAAAGCTGGGGAAGGAAAATCGATAACTTCTTCGGACGTTTTTGTGCGTACACAAGAAATTCAATCCCAAAAGGCAAAAGAAGAAACCCTAAGGGTAATACAAAAACCATGGGTGTTTAAAGGCGAAATTATACAGGAAGGATGAATGCTTTTCGCTCTCTATATACAACTTGGAACACCTCGAGCAGTAGTGGCAAGCGCTTAGAGCAGCAACAACCCCTAAAATAAAATTATACGGATTGTTATGCGAAACGCATTATAGCAGGGAAAGCGGCGGATAGCCCAAGCAGGTCACTGTACCGTGGCTGCGTAAAGAACACGGCAAGGACACTGAAATAGAATGTCTGTGTTCACGCTAAAGCCATGAACAAAATATACTATATAAAAAGGTTTTTGTATGTGTGTATGAGTATTTGAGTTAAGGTGTGTGTGTGTGTGTGTGTGTGTAGGAAACAAATATTGCCATACAACGCATATGTGTATGTGTACGTATAAAATCAGAGGGCAACCTGGAAATACTAAGACCATCATGGCATATTCCTGATAAACTATAATCCTTAATGTTCTGACAGCTGAAGGGAAAAAGGATGGTATTACAATAGCAAGTATTTGAGAGGAATTTAGTTTACACTCTTTGAAGTTCCTTGTATGTATCAAAAGTTTGATTCATTGTTATGAGCATAGCTTTGATAAGGGTATTGAACTTACTTACCTTTATATCTAACTTACTCGATGGTTGATTTATTCAAAATCAAAACAAAATCTTTTGAATTTGTTTAATTATCTAAGAAAAGTTGAAGAAAAAGATTACATCGCTGCGCCTTCTTTTACTTTATATGGTACAAAATCATTCTTTGAATATTTTTTTCGACAATTAAAGACCTTTTAGTGAATATTAGCTGACAGTATCTATCTATGTGTATATATAACAAGTAATAGAGTGCTAAGTTCGGTCAGGCCGAATCTTATATACCCTCCACCATGGATGGCATTTGTCGAGTTCTTTTCCCGGTATCTCTTTTTAGACAAACATAGGATAAAAGAAAAGAATTTATAAAAGTTATGGCCCGATTCGGACCATAATTGACTTGAATGTCAGAGAGCATAGAAGAGGTCATTGTGTAAAATTTCAGCCAAATCGAATGATTCAGAAATCAAGACCCCACATCGATTTATATGACAGCTATACCAGCTTATGGACCTTAAATTAGTACAGTTGTTGGTTGTCAGTCATACTAAAACGATATGTGCAAAATTTCAGCTTCTAAAAATTGCGCTCTCTAGAAGCTCAAGGAGTCAAGACCCAAGATCGGTTTATAAGGCAGCTGTATCAAAACATGGATCGATATGGCCCATTTACAATCCCAACCGACCTACACAAATAAGAAGTATATGTGCAAAATTCCAAGCGGCTAGCTTTGCTTCTTCGGAAGTTAGCGTGCTTTCGACAGACAGATGGACGGACCACCAGAAAAAATTAGAAAATTTTCAACGGTGGTTTTCCCCTCCTAATGCTGGCAACATTTGTAAGGTACTATACCATGTTAAACTTCTCTCCAAAGAGGTGTCGCACTGCGGCACGCTGTTCGAACTTGGCTATAAAAGGAGGCCCCTTATCATTGAGCTTAAACTTGAATCGGACTGCACTCATTGATATGTGAGAAGTTTACCCCGGTTCCTTAGTGGAATGTTCATGGGCAAAATTTGCAATTTGCATTGACAATATGGGACTTGAATGAAAGAGAATCGGGAGTAGATTACGGTGGGGGGGGAGGGGTGTACCCTCCCCCTTACCCCAGAAGTACGACCCAAAAATAAAAGTTAACCGATCGTTACAATATGGGCCTCAAATGAAAGATATTCAGAAGTAGAATACGAATTTTACATCAAAGAATGGGTCCAAGTAAATGGGGGGCCGCCCCGACCCCAAAACACCCAAAAATAGCTTTATTGGACGATAATGACAATGTGGGACTCGAATGAAAGGTATTCGGAAGTAGATTACGATTATGGTCAGAAAGGATGTATGCGCTTTATAATTTGTTAATATTGAAAGGGGGCGGAGCCTCCCCTGTTACACAAAAAAACACCACCCAAAATCAAAAGTAGACCGATAGGGACAGTATGGCTATCTAATGAAAGCTATTGGAGAGTAGAATATGAATACAAAAGCTGGCCCAAACAGACATATTCGACGTACATTTCAATATAGGACTCAAATGAAAGATATTCGGGAGTAGACTACGAATATGACATAAAAATGAGGTCCATGTAATTGATGGTTGGCCCGCCCCCGATAAGCCCCCAAATGGAAATATTACTCGATCATACCTTGATGAAACTCAAATAAAAGGCATTTGGGAGCAGATTACGAATATAACATTAAATTTTGTGTCCATGAATCCAGGTGGTGCTTTACTTGCTCGTCTCCAATAGGTTATTTGACCCTTTAAAACAATGGGGAATCAAGTGACAAAGATAGATGAGTAGAGTGCCTCATTCAAATATGTGCTCAAGTGGCAGATGGAGTGTGGCACACAACCCTTATATAGACACCCTCCCCCAAACGGCTGTATACACCATTCATGACAAAATGGGGTTAAATTATAGGTATAAAGTTGCGGACTGCGAATCTGATATCTTTATTCTGTTCACTTATCTAGCGGACCACCTCACCCCAAAACAGTCGATCAATCATAATGACCTAACAGGACACTGTGTGATTTAATTAATGTGTGGGGACACAAATAAATGTAGCCCGCCATACTCCACAAATTATGACGTTCAGCGTGATAGGAGGAGTTGCAAACCTTAACGTTAAGATTGCAAGACCAAACGACGTGCTGCTGGGCAAGACTTTTTTGTTTAAAAGATTTACATGGTTTATTAGTTAGAACTATCGCCACCGCACCAAATGTATAGACTGGAAAATTAGTTCTTTTCCACAGAAAATCGTTTTATATGGCAATTTGATTTGATTTAAAACAAGTAAACCCGTGCTAAGTTCGGGCGGGCCGAATCTTATATACCCTCCACCACAGATCGCATTTGGCAAGTTCTTACAATGACTTTTTCGAATAGAAAAACACTAGTCATAGAAAAACACCACCTTCAAAATTTCAGGCAAATCGAGAAATAATTGCGCCATCCAGAGCCTATAAAAGTCAAACTGGGATATCGGTTTATATGGTTGCTAATCAGGTTATAAACCGATTTAGACCATACTTAGATCAGTTGTTGGAAGCCATACCAAAAGGATGAGAAACCCAAGGAGTTTTATTGGATGATCGGTTTATATGGCGGCTATATCGGTATATGAGCTGATTTAGACCATATTTAACACAGTTGTTGAAAGTAAAAACACTTCATGCTAAATTTCAGAGCAATCGGATAAGAATTGCGCCCTTTGGAAGCTCAAGAAGTCAAGACCCATAATAGGTTTATATGGCAGTTCTCAGGTTATGGACCGATTTGAACCATACTTAGCACAGTTATAACGAAATACGTCATGCAAAATTTCAGCCAAATCGGATAGGAATTGCGCCTTTTGTAGGCTCAAGAAGTCTATTCGGGAGATCGGCTATATCAGGTTTTGGACTGATTTAAACTATACTTGGCACAGTTGTTAGGAGTCATCCAGAACACTTCATGCAAAATTTCACCCAAATCGTATAAGAATTGCGCCTTTCAGAAGCTCTAGACCCTAGACTAATCAAGACCCAAGGTCGGTTTATATGGCAGCTATATCATGTTATCAACCGATTTAGACCATACCCGGCACAGTTGTCGGATGTGGTACCAAAATACAAAAAAATTTCACCCAAATCGGATAAGAATTCGCCTTCTAGAAGCTCTAGTAGTCAAGACCCAAGGTCGGTTTATATGGCAGCTATATCAAGACATGGACCGATTTGGCCCATTTACAATTCCAACCGATCTACACTCATAAGAAGTATTTGTGCCAAATTTCAAGCGCCTGGCTTTACTCGTTCGAAAGTATGTGTGCTTTCGACAGATTTATCCCATATATAATTTATGGGATCTTAGACACATAGTCCCAGGTGTTACAAATGGAATGACGATATTGATATACCCCCCATCCTATGGTCGATGGTATAAAAAGGCTAAATTATGACTATTTAATAGGTAGTTATATAGTCATTTATAAACAAATACCTTATAATGATCAATGTTATAGGCGTTAAGCCACTCCAAGCGAGTAGTAGCACTAACATTTTAGTTAGCGCCATCTACTGAGTGTTTTCAAAAGGATTTAGTTGATCCAATTGAAAACAGCCAGTAAATGGCGCTAATTTGGAAAAGCCAACACGAACAGAAAGAGGGCAGAGTGGTCAAAAAAAATTTCAAAAAACAACAGATCTCGGAGATGGGTAGGGCGATTTAAGCGAAATTTTGTTTGCACACTTCCATTAACCTATAATCAAAAATTTTGTATCAGAATCTGAGGTGGGGTGCCTAGGAGGGTCGCCTACCCCCAAAACCCGACAAACGGATTTATAGACCAATCACTACAATATGCAAAAGTCAGCATATATATCCTGTTTGGGGTATGGGCACTAAACACTTTCAATATCAAGGTCAACTCTCTTTAAGACCCTTGGCGTCATGGCGAACAAATACGTCCGATTTGGGGGTTGTTATGGGGGTGGGACGCACACTAGACACTTGGTCCCAAATGTTGATATCAGATTCGTGGTCTACTCCCAAATACTTTTCATTTGAGACACATATTTCCATAGTCCGCAAACATGAAACATGGAGGGGTGGCCCCCCAACACTTGGTCCCACATTTGGATATCAGATTCGTATTGTACACTCAAATATCTTTTATTTGGGCCCCATATTACCATGGTAAATAAGTCCTATTTGGGGGGTTTTTTGGTGAGGGGGTAGACCCCCAGAAACTTGGTCCCTCATTTGGATTTTAGATTCGTATTCTACAAACTTGCAAATACTTTTCACTTGGCATGGTAGGTAAATATATGCGATTTAGGGGTGTTTTGGGGTTTGGGAAGGTCCCCCAAACGACAATTGGATATCAGATACGTTTTCTAATCTTAAATACCTTTCATTTGAGTCCCATATTATCGTGATTGGTCTATATATGTATCCGAAATTTGGATACCAAATTTTTGTTTGTAGGTTACTATAAGCGCACACAAAATTTCGCTTTAATCGCACCACTCATCTCCGAGATCTGGCATTTCTGAAAATTAGGGTAAGGGGGAGTGTTCAGATATCAAAAAATGTAGTGCCCTATTTTCGCCACGGGATAATTATGCACTCTCTGTGTAAATTTCAAGAAAATCGGTTCAGCCGTCTTTGAATCTATACAGATCATACATACTAAAAAACAAACAAACACAAATTGACTCGTGTAAAATTATGTGGCCCGGCTCGTCTACAAAAAAGAGGCCCTTTTATCATTTATATTATTACACTTTTTGGAAGATCTAAAAAAGTAAACTTTGAAATGTCACGTCAAATCTTTTTAACATTTATATGGGTAGCATTTTTGAAATCGTTGGAAAGTTCTTTTAGAATGCCTCTGTCTGCGCCACTGTGCGTCGCTTCGCTTACAACGCGATGGTAGGACCTGTTCCTATTCTCTCCCCAGTCTCCCATCGCCTGAAGTTTCATAGCCGCAGTAGCTGCCCCATACATTATCACAACGTCTATGGGTCGCACATTCATAACAGTTTGCAGTGCACTAGCAGGCCCTTATCGCTCCGCCTATGCCAAGACAACATATTCTTTGTACCTGAAATGTCACATCAAATCTTCTAAACTACGTTAAGATCTAACATTTTTATGGGCAGCATTTTTGAAATCGTTGGAAAGTTCTTTTAGAATTCCTTTGTTCGTGCCACTGTGCGTCGCTTCGATAACACCACGATGGTAGG
Organism: Stomoxys calcitrans; assembly: GCF_963082655.1. Lineage (NCBI taxonomy): Eukaryota > Metazoa > Arthropoda > Insecta > Diptera > Muscidae > Stomoxys > Stomoxys calcitrans. The sequence goes on along the minus strand of NC_081552.1, from coordinate 244,421,287 downwards.
ACCTGTTCTCTCCCCATCGCCTTATGTCTCATAGCTGCAGTAGCTGCCACATACATAATCTCTATGTCTATGGGTCGCACATTCATAACAGTCTTCAGTGCTCTAGCAGGTGTGGTCCTCATCGCCCCGCCTATACCAAGACAACATATTTTTTGAACCTATTGTAATGTCCTTATGTTACAATTTTTCTTTATCTTCTTCCACCAAACTACTGAAGGCTAAGTTAATATTGGTCTAACCCAGTCCTGTAGAGTCCGTGGACTATCCTCGGATAGCCGTCTATATAGTGCTCAACATGTGTGAGCCTTCACAGTATTTTACCTCCTAAGTAGTTTACCTTCTCGAGTATCGAAATCTTTCCATTGAGGAAACCTGTCGCCTCAAATTGTCCCATCTGCATGTTCCTTGTAATGAAGCAAATCTTAGTGTTCTCTGGGGTTTACATTCCGACTCATAGGTCTAGTCTAGTCATATACTATCTCCAAGACCTTTACTGCCCCTCTGCATAAGAGATTCGGACTTCTACCCGAGGGTAGTATCTTGGCCCCAAATACTCATATACATTTTATATTCTACTTTTAAAACTTTCTATTTGAGTCCAATATTGAACCGCTCTGTTGACTTTTCAGTTTAGGTACACTCATTGAAAAAAGTCTGCTGATAATAGCAAATATTGACTATTAGTAGTTAATTTTTCTGCTATTACAGCTGTAGTTCTGATATGATAGTAAAAAGCAACACAACACAAAAGCAAAACATTTTCTCACTTCTTTTCATCAAAGAAGGCCATGGTTATTTTGTTCAGCTTTGTCATGTTCTATTTATAGACACAATGTTTCACCATTAGAAGTGTGTTTATTAAATTGTTCTTAATTTCGAGCATGTATTAGTGAACCCAAGAAATGGGAATGGTAATTAACGTTTTAGTTATAAGTTCATTCGGTAATAAATTTCAGAAAAGGTATTGTCAACGATGAAATGCTTTTGCCAATGTTTAGTAGAATGCTCGCTTATTTCAAAAATAATCTTTTAAGGAAAATTGCTAACTCCACCTGAATTGTAAGCTATTTTATCTATACTCACCAGTAGTTAGTTTTATTCGTACAACGTTTATTTTATCACTCTTTAGAAATTTTGAATTAATCGTGGATAAATATCATGGACTAACGGGCATTATGTAAATAACTCCTATTTAGGATAAGCATTTTTCTCATTTTTGCTATTTCGAATAAAAAACAAATTTCGTTGAGTGTAGTATTTTTGAGTAAGAGAGAGAGAATATTATTTGAATATTAATGGGAATAATAGATCACGAGTTCAATACCAACATTATTAAAAGCAGCGCGAGCCATCAAAGAAAACAAAAACACCACCGAATCAAAGCACATGCGTTGGCTGGTTAGATGGTTTTCTGCCTTGCTTATGGATATATTGTAGTTGTTCTTATATGTTAGCTTGCAAAGAGTGCCTATCAACAACAAATTTCTACCTTGGGTCGTTGAGATTCAAAATAAATTGTTGCAGGGAAATTAACAATTTTCGTAGCCTCTTTTTCTACCAAAATTGTTGTTTTTCAAAATTATTTTTATCTGTGTACAAGTCAACTTTACCCCAAATTTAAGTACACAAATTTTACTCTATTACCAAAGATCTTTCACTGGAGTCCTATTTTATCCGTACAATATAATGGATATATGTACATTGTGTATAAGAAAAAAAACGTTAAGAACATTTTTCAAAACACCATGTAGTTTCATTGCAAAATGATTTCATATAAGAAACAACTCTTATACAAGAAACACTACAAGAAATATTTTTAAAGCATCAAAGCTGAAAACTCCACTTCAAAAAATTTTCTATAAGAATATCTTAATTATGAGAAATCGGTATGAATGCGTCTGGACTTATGATTTGACAAAAACTCCGTGGATAAATAAAACAAGTAAAAATGCGTTAAGCTCGGCCGGGCCGAGCTTTGAAAACCTACCACCTCGAGTATATATGTAAACCACCTTTCATCAAAATCCAGTGAAAATGCATACCTTATGCCCCATAGCAGCTATATCGAAATATGTTGCAATTTGCATCAAATAATATTATGTACAAGTCGTTGTTCAATTGTGTATAACAAAATATTGATCTTTTTAGAAGCTATATCGAAAAATAAACCGATCTGAATTATATACGACACGGATGTCGAAAAGCCTAGCACAAGTCACTGTCTCAAATTTCAGTGAAATCGGATTGTAAATGCGCCTTTTATTGGACCAAGACTTTAAATCGAGATATCGGTCTATATGGCAGCTATCTGCTTAACTTACCTAACTGTCCCATATTTTAGCAAAATTGGAAAATAAATGTGGCTTTTATGGGCCTAAGACCCTAAATCAGCGGATCGGTCTATATGGCAGCTATATCCAAATCTGGACCGATCTGGGCCAAATTGAAGAAGAATGTCGAAGGGCCCAACACAACTCACTGTCCCAAAATTTCGGCGCCATCAGATAATAAATGCACCTTTTATAGGCCCAAAACCTTAAATCGAGAGATCGGTCTATATGACAGCTTTATTCAAATCTGGACCGATCTCTGCCATATTGCAGAAGTATGTCAAGGGGCTTTATTTAACTCAATGTCCCAAATTTCGGCGATATTGGATAATAAATGCACCTTTTATAGGCCCAAAACCTTAAATCGAGAGATCGGCCTATATGGCAGCTATATCCAAATCTGGACCGATCTTGGCCAAATTGAAGAAGGATGTCGAAGGGCCTAACACAACTCACTCTCCTAAATTTTAAAAAAATCGGATAATAAATGTGGCTTTTATGGGCTTAAGACCCTAAATCGGCGGATCGGTCTATATGGGGGCTATATCAAGATATAGTCCGATATAGCCCATCTTCGAACCTGCTTATGGACAAAAAAAGAATATCTCTATTTTTAAAGACTGTAGCGTGATTTCAACAGACAGACGGACGGACAATTTGCACGAACGAAATTCTTATATCTGTAGGTATCTGTATAAGAAACTGGTTTCTTATATGCAATTATTCTGCATAGGCAACAAAACCCATATAAAAAAAATTAGAATTTTTTGGACTTATATCCGTTGTCTACTATATATTATTTAAGGTGGGCGGCGCTCAGACACTTGTCCCAAATCTCGATACAAAAGGTGATCTCTAAGTCTTTTCTTTGCAAATTGTGATAAAACTTAATTACAATGTGTTATATACTTTGGAGCATTCTTTTATCAAAATCTGTTGCTTTGAACTTTCTTAAAAGTAGCCATAAGCCCCTGGAAAGCGATGTAGTATAACATTATAACAGGGGCGCCCCGGTAGCCGAGTTGGTAGCGTGCTTGGATTATCAGTGCAGGGGTCGTGGGTTCGATTCCCGCCAGAAGCCTTGGTCCGTCGCTACTGTGGTATCACAATGGACTTAAAATTTTCTGAGTCTGTAAAGGACTGCCACTCTTATCTAACCTAAACATTATAACAATACAACAGTATTGCTTTATAGCTTTATAATAGAATAACATTGTAACTTTGCAATAGAACAACATTTTAACTTTATAACAGTACAACTTTATAACAGATAACAGTATTTTAGTACAACATTATAACAGTATAATACTTTGCAAAGGGTTTTAATTGTGACAAAACAACTATTATTAATCACAACTAGGTCAAGTATACAATTAAAGTTTGTCCGTAATGTTTGCGTTGTTTTTTTTTTCAGTGTACTTATCTTGTAATCTTGGTATTGGCTCGACGACAATCAATCTATATTCCCATAGAAGGTTTTATTATTGCAAATCATTCAACCGAGGTCAACTAAAACTTGTCTCATTAGAAATCGTAAAATCGCCCAGAGGTGGGGTCTGCTACGTGTCTCTGGACTGAAACATAGAATATGAACATTTGTTAGTCGCCGTTTAGAGAACTCCATAAAAAGAAAAAAAGACAATATGCTATCGCACCAAACATAAGGCGACAGCTGCTAATGACCTGTGTCCGTCTAGTTTCGTGACACACCCAAGACCCATAAGCAAACAGCACAGAAAAGTGAAATAAGACCCAAACAAAAGTTGATCATAGTCCCTTCCGTTTTTCGGTCAAAGCAGTTGGAGGAGCTTATCATGTACATAGAGAGGGGAAAGTTAAATAAGCCAAAAATATATACGAAAATGTTGCTACGCAAATGGGGATGTATATCGTAGCAGCTACTGCCAACCAGCCAGGCAGCCAACTACCTAAAAACATCAGCTGTGAATATTTTGAACATTGGATGTATTGAGGAGGGAACATCATAGACTACCAACTGACTATACAATCAACCAACAGCCCAGCAGTGGCTTTTTGTGGGGATTTTGTATTGCTGAAAAACTTTTTTACGACCGCATTTTTGTAATGCTGATGAGTGTGTATCGCTATTGTATCTGCAACTGTGTTTGAAACGGTTGGAAGTTCGAGAAGCCAGACATTCGATTGGGGTGGACAGACAGACAGACAGACGAGTGAACGGATAAATGACTGCTGGATTATAATATACACGTACTGGTATATTTATTTGTTGGCGTTGCTGATTGTTGTAGTCGTATAGCTTGACTTAGTGGTTATGGCCTCACCCTAATCTGTGTACGACGACTTTCATTCCCTGATTAAAAAAAAAACGCTCGATTGGCAGGCCATAAATAGGAACGGAACTTGAGAGTGAATCGTTTGTTTACAGCTAATGCCGCCTATCAATTGTTTCCATTGTGCCTATTCTAAATCCGTATTATATCGATTGGTTTTTACTTCCCCTCCGTCATGACCTGATTGGTACCATGATTCGAAACCGCTGATTCAGTAGGTGCTAATGGGATTTTTTCTTACCTTATCTCATTGTTTACTTGTTAATCGTAGAGATATGAAGTGGGGGGTTTCTCATGTTAATTAAGTTATAGGGTTTTTCGATGAAGTAGTCGACAATTTTTTTTGAAAATCGCTTGTAATTTGGACCAACATTTTACGAATCTCAAATTGATGAAGGCATCTTATATATAAAAATCAATTTGTGTTTGTAGGTTTGTTTGTATGTTTGTGTGTTCCTTATAGACTCAGAAACGGCTGAACCGATTTTCAAAGATGGTCCATAATGACCCCGTGGTGAAAATAGGGTACTAAATTTTTTGATATCTGAAGGGGGGGCGGACCCTCCCTCTTACTCTAATTTTCAGAAACGCCAGATCTCGGAGATGGGTGGTGTGATTTAAGCGAAATTTTGTGTGCTCTCATATAGTACCCTAAAAATAAAAATTTGGTATCCAAACTCGGATGGGGTACCTAGGGGGGCCGCCCCACCCTAAAACCTACCAAACATATATTTAGACCAATCACGACAATATGGGACTCAAATGAAAGGTATTTAGGATAATAAAACGTATCTGATATCCAATTGTCGGACCAAGTGATAGGGGGACCACCCCAAGCCCCAAAACACCCCTAAATCGGACATATTTACCGACCATGGCAATATGGGACTCAAATGAAAGGTATTTGCGAGTAGAATACGAATCTGATATCAAAATGTGGGACCACATTTCTGCGGGTCCACCCTTCCCCAAAACACCCCCCAAACAAGGTTTATTTACTGACCATGGGAATATGGAGCTTAAATAAAAGGTATTTGAGTGTAGAATTAGAATCTGTTATCCAAATAGGGGATCAAGTGTCGTCTCTCCCCAAAAACCTCCTCCAAAGGGGATAAATTTACGACCATAGCCACATGGGGCTCAAATGAAAGGTCTTTGGGAGTAAAGCACGAATCTGATATCAATATTTGGGAAAAGTGTCTATGGGGCCACCCCACCCCCACAACACCACCCAAATAGTAAGTTTTTGCTGACTTTTGCAACATGAGGCTAAAATAAGAGGGTTTTTAGAGTGGAACACGAATCCGATAAATATTTTCAAGGCCAACTCACTTAGTGACCGCCCATCCCCCAAGCCAGTTATGTTTGCCGACTATGGAAATATGGGGCTCAAATTAAAGGTATTTGGGAGTAGACCACGTATCTGATATCAACATTGGGGACCAACTGTCTAGGGGACGTCCCACCACCATAACAACCCCCCCCCTTGGACGCATTTGCTCACCAAGACAATTTGGGTCGTAAACTGGTTGGAACTGAAAATTTATAGTTTTCAGGGCCAATACCCCACACCGGACATATTTGCTGACTTTTGCAATAAGGAGTTTAAATGAGATTTGAAAACGAATTTGATATCCAATTTTGAGGGCAATGGCAATATGGCGTTCAAATAAATCATATATAGATATATGAGAATAGAGTACGTTGCTGATATATTTTCCGGGCTAAGTGTTTGAGGACCACCCCAATCCCCAAAACACTCCTAAATCGGCCATATTTATCGACTATGTCAATGTGGAGCACAAATGAAAGGTATTGGGGGGTAGAGCAAGAATTGATACCCACTTTTTTCTGGGGGGTCATCCCCTTTCCCAAAATACCCCACAAGCAGCAATTTTTAAGTGACCATCGAAAAATGGGGCTCAAATAAAGGTATTTGGGAGTAGAATCCAAATTTAGGACCATGTATTTAGGGCATCACCCCTTCCCCAAAACACCCCGCAAAGGGTACAAATTTTTCGACCATGCCATTATGTGGTATTTAAGATTAGAAAACGAATTTAATAACCTATTTTGGACCATGTGTTTGGGGGACGCCTCATCGTGTAAACTCCCCTAAACCAATGGCAATATGGGGTTTAAATAAATGGTTTTTGAAAGAAGAGCACGATGCTGATATTTTTTCAGGGCCAAATGACTGGGGGACCACCTCACGAAAACACCCCTAAATCAGATATCAGCGGGCTGAAATAAAGTATTTTAAGAACAGAGTACACCTTACATCCAAACTTAAATTCGTAGACCAATAAAGATCATATGGGATTCGGACAAAGGCACTTTTATTGTTAAATTGTTATTCAAGCGATATACTATTTTCGTAGCATGGTATTTCACTTAAAGCTCTTTAATTGTTGAAAATAAATATTCCAAGGAAAGTTTTGTTCCATATAAAGTAAAAGAAGGCGCAGCGGAGCGGGTCCGGGTCAGCTATTTTTCTATGAAAATCAAATTCAGGCATAATGTTTTAAGAAAATCTATGATGAAATCTGTGGAAATAAAACTTCAATAAAAATGTCGAGTAAAATTAAATAAAGATACAAATCTTTACAATTTTCGTGAATTACCCCTGAAATCATCAAAGATCACTAGAATGTTGCTAAGTGGTCTGGTCAAGAACACAGATATCACACCGCAGATATCATTATCTTCTGCACCATAGTAATATGTTCCCGAACTTTTGTATGATATCAAAATATAGTCTAGGTCAACAGATGACCCATTGTACCATTCCCAACGAATAGGTTGAAAAATGTCACCTCGAGTTAGCTGCCTAGGAAAAATTATATCTCAAGTTGAACCACATTTAGACTGAAACCCAAATCCAATTGAGTTGAGCAAAACTACAAAACCCGTTCACACTACGTTTGAAGCGATTTGGAGTTCGAATTTTCGAACTAAAATAGACAACAGCTATGTTTTTTTTCATCAGCATTTTTTTTCGGCATTTTTTTATTGTGGTAACCTAATATAGCTCACAGTCTCTTGGTTTGTCTTCTTGAACCTATAAAAACCGTTTCCTTTAACATATGATTTTCATCCTGAAAGACGTGTTCAGTGTTACTGATTTTCATCGTTTACGACTGGATAGGGGGTATATTCATTTAGGGGTCGATCATGGATTGTCGCGCAACTATAGTTGCGTTGCCAGGAGACAAACCCATGAACTAATAACAAGTAAAAAGGCATTAAGTTCGTCCGGGCCGAACTTTGGATACCCACCACCTCGGGTATATATGTAAACCCCATAATACGGTGGAAATTGAACAACTTAATCACCCAAATTCGGCACGGACATTGAGTGGTCTAATATATATGTCACTATTCAATTTTGTAGAACAAAATATTGGTCTTTTTGGCAGATATATCCAATTATAAACCGATCTGACCGACCATATTAAGGTCGGATATCGTGAGGCTCTGAAAAACTCACAGTTTAAAAAGTTCAGCGAAATCGGATAATAAATAAAGCTTTTATTAGCTTCAATCGCCTTATCGGCAGATCGGTCTATGTGGCAGCTATGCAAATGCAAATTTTGCTTATGAACATTCCGCTAAGGAACAGGGGCAAGTCAGCAATATGCTTCAGATGGGACTATATTTAGATATATATAGTCCGATCTGAAGCATATTTAGGTCGGATGTTGGGAGGTCTTAACCTACTCACTATTTCAAATTTCATTATTATTGGCTTCAGACCCCTTATCGGCAGATCGGTCTTTATGACAGCTATATCAAAATATAGTCCGATCTGAACCATATATGGTTCTGCGCACTATTCCAAATTTCAGCGAAATCGGATAGAAAATAAAGCTTTTATGGCCTTCAGACCCCTTATCGGCAGATCGGTCTATATCTCAGCTATATATAAATATAGTCCGATCTGAACGCCAGATGTCGGGAGGCTTTAAAAAAACCCACTGTTTTAAATTTCAGCGAAATCGGGTAATAAATAAAGCTTTTATGGCCCTCAGACCCTTTATCGGGAGATCGGTCTATATGACAGCTATATCTAAATATAGTCCGATCTAAATCATATTTACGTCAAATGTCGGGAGGCTTATACTACTCACTGTTTCAAATTTCAGCTAAATCGAATGAAAAATAAAGCATTTATGGGCATTAGACCCGTTATCCGCAGATCGGTCTATAGAGCAGCTATATCCAAATATGGTCCGATTTGGTTCGTTCAAGAACTTAACCAGCGTGCATCAAAAAGTCGTATCTGTGCCAAATTTCAGCTCGATATCTCAATTTTTGAAGGCTCTTATGTGATTAGAACAGACGGACGGACAGACACATCTTAGAATTTTACGACACGTCTTAGATTTTTACGACACGTAGAATTTTACGACGATCCGAAATATATATACTTTGTAGGGTCGGAAATTTATATTTCGATGTGTTGCAAACGGAATGACAAAGTGAATATACCCCCATCCTTCGGTGGTGGGTATAAAAAACTAGTCCAAAGGAGGCAAATCACACTGCGATGCGGTCAATTGACATTTCCGTTTCGGATAATAATGTGATTTTCATTCGCAACTCGTCACTTTGCTAAATAAGAAAACAAATAATCTCTGTACTTGGCACGACCATTATTAACGGCTTTGGTTTTCCCACGGTTACGTGTGGAGTTTATGAACCTTAAGTGCAGCTATTTTGTTTACTAGCATAACCAATGTGATTATAAAAGGAAAGAAAATTTTTCAATGCTGTTCGACGATTTAGTTGTCCTCGGCCAATTGGGTGGCTTCACCTCTTGCACTAATGGAGTTTGTACGATGTCATAGTTGAAAAAATACTTTGGTCCATACCTACTATTCAGGCGACCTGGTAGCCGAGTTAGTAGCGTACCCGGATTGCCAGTGCGGGGTCGTGGGTCTTGGTCTGTCGCTACTGTGGTTTCACAATGGACTTAAAATTGTCCAAGTGAATCTTTAAAAGACTATCACTCTAACCTTAACTTATCTACCTACTATTGGGTTGGATTGGCAGTACTAGAAACTTATTACCATAAAATTTTCAAACAAATTTAGACAAGTTAATTGGTTTTAATGCTTACTTTTTAACCCTATAATAGGTTATTACAGTAATCAAGACTTATTATCAATAATTTTGTAAAGCAAATTAACGCATATTACTGGCCTTTTTCATCCCACAGTGCAAGCATATACAGTCTATTTCCGCCCAAAAAGTTTCTAAGCATGTTTTTATCATCAATTTCATACTCCACAAAAAGTTGTCGCCTTAAAATTCTTTGCTCAATTGAGATTCGTCAGATGCAATATTCAAGTGAAGAAACTTTTGCAGTCCACATTGTCTATGTATGTACAAATAAGAATATACTCGTATCAACACATCTCTTCATTTAGAACGTACCCAATTTTGTGGCTTATTCGTTTAAACTCTTTATACCCGCCACTATAGGATGGGGGATATATTAAATTTGCCATTGCGTTTTCAATACATCGAAAGGTTCATCTTGGAATCTATTAAGAAGTGAAATTCTAAGATGATTGTTTACTTGTTATACCCACCACCGAAAGATGGGGGTATATTCATTTTGTCAATCCGTTTGCAACACATCGAAATATCCATTTCCGACGCTATAAAGTATATAAATTCTTGATCAGCGTAAAAATCTAAAAATCTAATCTAGACATGCCAGTCCGAAATAACGCTACAGTCTTCAAAAATTTAGATATTTAGCTGAAACTTTGCACAGATTCTTTTTTTGTCCATAAGCAGTTTAAGTTCGAAGATGGGCTATATCGGACTATATCTTGATATAGCCCCCATATACACCGATCCGCCGTTTTAGGGCCTTAGGCCAATAAAAGCCACATTTATTATCCGATTTTGCTGAAATTTTTGTGTTAGGTCGTTCGATATCCCTCTTCAATTTGGCCCAGATCGGTCCAGATTTGGACATAGCTGCCATATAGACCGATCCTCCCATTTTGGGTCTAAGGTTGAAATTTGGGACAGTGAGCTGTGTTGGGCCTTTCGACATGCTTTGTTAATTTGGCCCAGATTTGGTTATAGCTGCCATTTAGACCGATCCTCCGATTTAGGGTCTTAGGCCCATAAAAGCCACATTTATTATCCGATTTTGTTGAAATTTGGGACAGTGAGTTGTGTTAGGCCCTTCGACATCTTTCTTCAATTTGGCCCAGATCGGTCCAGATTTGGATATAGCTGGCATATAGACCGATCCTCCGATTTAATGTTTTGGGCCCATTAAAGGCGCATTTATTGTCCGATGTTGCCGAAATTTAGTTCAGAGAGTTAAGAGTTTTGATATTCAACTAAAAGGTTAACAAGGTTCAGGGTACCCAAACGCACTGTTTCAAATTTCATCAATATCGGATGAAAAATGCTCCTTTTATAAGATCAATACTTTCTATCGGGAGATCGGTCTATATGGCAGCTATATCCAAATAGGGTCTGATCTGGACGATATTCAACAAAAAGGTTAAGAGGAGTACCAGAACTCGCTGCGCCAAATTTCATTGAAATGGGATGAAAAATGCTCCTTTTATGGGCTCATTACACTATATCGTGAGATCGGTCTATATGGCAGCTATATCCAAATATGGCCCGATCTGGACCACATTTGACAGGAATGGGTAGGGGTCTACCAGAACACACTGTGCCATCGAATTTCAACGAATTCGGGTAAAAAATGGATCTTTTATGACGTCAATACCATATATCGGTAGTTCGGGCGGTCGGTCTAAGGGCAACTATATTTTTATATCCAAGATACCCAGCTTTTGGGTATCAATGGGTAAATACCCAGGTATTTGACAATATACCCAATTTACCGGGTGAATACCTTTTGGGTATTTACCCATTGCCCATCTCTACTCATTGCGCCAAATTACAGCGAAATCGGACCGTAAAAGGCCTTTTGCGGGTCCAAAACCTTAAATCACTAGATCGGTCTAATATCCAAATATCGACCAATCTAGGCCATATTGAGAACGCGTTCCGAAGAGCCTTGCACTGCTCAGTGTGAAAAATTTCAGGAAAATCGGGTAATAATCGCTGTTTTTATGGGCCCAAGAACATAAATCGGAACATCGTATATATGGCAGTTATATAATAATATAATCTTTAATCTAGAGATTCATATATCTAAATGGAAGCTATATCCGAATGTGGACAAATCAGACCGTATTCAACAGGGATATCAAGGGGCCTAGCACAACTCGCTATCTTCCAAATTGCAGCAAAATCGGATAATAAATGTGGCTCTAAGAGCCATAAGACCTTAAATCGGCAGATCGGTCTATATGGGCGCTATATTAAAATATAGCCCGATTTAGCCCATTTTCTAACCTAACCTGCCTATGGACAAAAAAAAATATGTAGAAAATTTCAGCTTTATTTATTTACTAGCTGGATAGGGCCTGCTCCGCTGCGCCTTCTTTCACTCTCTTGTTTTATTTGAGCCCTATACGGTTACGTCGGGAAATAACTCCTGTTTGGGGGTGCTGTTACGGCCTTTCAGATATTTCGCGCCAATGTGGATTTGATCTTCTCCCAAATATTTTTCATTGGAGCCGTATTGCTATGGTCGGTAAATATGTCCGGTATAGGGGTGTTTTTTGAGAGTGAGGCGGATCCCCATATATAAGATTCGTGCTCTGGTCTCAAATACAATACCTTTCATTTGAGCCCCATATTATCATTATTGGTTTTTATTCCATATGGCTGGTGGCTATGGAGTAGCGGCAGCCCCCTACATATCCCACCCATCTCCGAGATCTGCCGTTTTTAGAAATAGGTTAAGGGGAGGGTCCGCCCACTAAAGTCTGGATGTTAGATCTACTTCATTCTCTTGGATTTGGTGGTGAATTGGAGTAGCCAAAGTCTTTGCCCCAAAAGTGGATATCAGATTCATACACCACTCCCGAAAATCACATTAGAGCTACATATTGCTATAGTCGGTATATATGTGTGGTTTAGGGGGAGTTTATGAGGTGAGGCGTCCCTCAGGGCTGGGGGTCTCATTTAGATTCACACTAATTAATTTTTTTGTTTTGGTTATCTACATTCAAAATCATATTTCAAAGCGACCACTTGGAATACTACATTCTTGAAGATCCGCAGGTCCTCCTGTGTCCATTCCAATTTGAGTGTAAAACGTGTACTTTACTACCAAAGACCTTCTATTTCTGTTCTATTCTATCCTGATCGGCCTTCATATATTATTTCATATTATTCATATATTATTTTTAATTCCTTTTTGTTTTGGGCAGGATGGGGCCCTTGAACACATCCTTTCATTTGAGTACAATATATTCTCGGTCATCCTACATGACAGTTTGGCGTTGCATTTATTGGGAGGAGAGGGTCGGCGCTAAGAACCAAACGACAATTTATTTGAGTCTTTTATTGTCGCGATACCAACATTAGATTCGAAATATACTGTCATAGATCCTTCTTTTAATTGATACCCATATTGTTCAAAGCGGTTAAAGTGTCCTGTTGGGTGGTGTTTTTGTGGATGGGGGCCAAGTTTGTACTCTACTCTCAAATACCCTTCATTTGATACCCATATTGCCCAATGCGGTTAAAGTGTCCTGTTGGGTGGTGTTTTTGGGGGTGGGGGACGCTCCGAAACTTAAGAGTGGAATTTGTATACAAATTCGTACTCTACTCTTAAATATATTTCATTTGATACCCATATTTTCCCAATCGGTGCTCATATCGGTTCGGGTGGGTTTTAAGATGGGGCGTCTCCCCAGATTATTTGATCCCAACATTTTTTGCCAATTTCGTGTTTTTGGTGACATTCCAAATTTCGCTTAAATCGGTGCAACTATCTCCGAGATCTGGCGTTTTTGAAAATTGAAGTATATGAAGTATTGAAGGGGAGGGTCCGCAACCCCTTCGAATATCAAAAAAATGTATTGGGTTGCCCAAAAAGTAATTGCGGATTTTTCATATAGTCGGCGTTGACAAATTTTTTCAAAGCTTGTGACTCTGTAATTGCATTCTTTCTTCGGTCAGTTATCAGCTCTTACTTTTAGCTTGCTTTAGTTTCTTACATCTGTAAAAATTTCATGAAAATCGGTTCAGCTGTTTTTGAGTCTATACGGAACAGACAGACAGACAAACAAACAAAGCGCAACAATTTCATTTTTATATAATCGAAGACCACGTATTGGAGTAGTTCCCATAGACCGAATTTCCGATTTTACTTCCCGGCACACCAGATGCTCATTTTCTATCCGATTTCCCTCAAATTTGAAACAAAGCTTTCTTTCTCCCCACCCATGCCACATATGGGCCAATTCCGATAGTTTTTCCGATCTCCCGATTAATGGTTTTTTGCCTATAAAAGACCTATTTTACAGCCAATAGTGCTGAAATTTGGATCAATGAGTTATATTATACCTGTCAAGGCCAGTACCGAAAATAATCCAAATAGACCGAACTCTCGATTTTGGTTCTCGGAACCATAAAATACATATTTGTCATATTTTCACTTCCCTTTGACCAATTTCCCTTTTGAACTATACCTGCACTGGATGATGGAAATCAAAATAGCCCACTGCACGCAAAATTTCAGCCAAATCGTGTAGCAACTATGGCTTTCAGGGGATCAAGATGAAATCGGAAAATAGGCTTATATGGGAGATATATCAGATTATAGACGCATTTTGACCGTACTTGGCTCAGGAGGTCAAATAGAAGTATAACTTTATATGGGAGTTATCCAATCCCATCCTATGGATGTGGGTTTAAAAAGGTAATAACTTTTGTTTAGGCAAAAAAGGCAGCTGGTACTTTTAAAGGTTTCAGAACATACTTTTTAGGACTAAAAACACAATAAACCAGGAAGAACATGTTTTTCTGATCCACTTAATTCGAGATCGTCTTACTAAGTGCTTCAGGTTTGGGTAACTGCAAACTTCGTTTGATCAATATTTCTATTCAAAAAAAAATATACTGCCACTTTTATACCTACCGTTACTCTAAATATTAAAATTTATAAGATCAGATGTAGCTTTTAATTTTCGTCATTAAACAAGGAAAAACGCATTGCTAACAAATATTGGATTTTAATCCCATATAATTCGAATATTGACTTTTGCCATTTTTGGCCACTGTCGTGACACTGTGCACCGTGGCTTCCCTTCTGATTAGAATACGGAAACGATATCAAAAGTTGGAGATAAGTGTAACGGCTGTAAAGTCAAACGTCAAAATTCTTCCTTCAAATATCTTACAAGATTTTCAAATAGATTCCCAACAGTAGCCTGAGGAGTGCATAAAAACATATTTTGGGCTATATAGAGACCTTATGGAAGAAGTCGCAAATATGATGAGACGCTTTCGCAGACTTTTGTCTCTGATTGAAGGCAAGAAAAGGACTCGCCTTCTAGAACCTTAAAACATACGGAAGCATTTTTCAAAAGATTTTAAAAATAAGAAATCTTCTTTATATATATATATATAAATATATAAAAATTCTCAATTTGTTTAAAAAAAAATCCCAAGTCTCTTTACAAATGACTGTCCTTAATCAGCGACCTCGCTAACATCATCATGGCTTAGCTGGAAGCCCAGGGTATTTGCTACATTTCACATTGAAGATTATACTAAGTCGAGATTATGTGGGCACACAAAAATAATGTCATGACCCATAGCACTTACCTGCCACCTGACCATGCTGGCTTCATTTTCTTTTCCTCTCGCATGAAATACAGGAAGATGATGTGTTCACAGTGTACGAGCGCATTCCTTTTCTGTCGATGCCACAGCACTTATATCTCATGAAAATTAATCCGAGTTGGGTTCAATAGCAGCAAGCCAGCCATTCAGTTAGCAAGCAGCCAACAAATGCGGGGGTTTAAGAAGGAGGAGGACCATGACACAAGATGTGAATCAGCAATTCAATACCCATAACAAAATGTTTTAAGTCTGTTTGTGGATACTCGCCAGTGAAACTCGAAATTTGGTCTCGAGGTCTTGGCACTCGACGCCAAACCAGATATACCACGCTCTATGTACGATACATATAATACCTAACTAACCAATACAAGCACAAAATGTTATATGTAGAGCGGTATCGTATGTATGGGCCATAGCTACAGTACTTTAGACATTGCTGGAATACCAAGTACGATTATATTCTTTGAACGGATACCAAGAGGTTTCATGGGCGCTCTAGAGAGTGGAAGTTTTGTACATAAATAATGGTGGTGGTGGCTGTTATCGAAAAGACATAAAATGCTGTGTACGTATTCCCCTTTTCAGTTGGATGTGGTTGAAAAATGTTGAGCTCCTAAAAGGTTTCTTCTTACCATCTGGAAATGCAAGTTTTTTACTTTTAGAAGGGGTTGGTTTAGAAAATGCATTATGGATCTTTTAGGGTCAGTTGATTACAATCAGCAAAAAAATAATAGATGAAATA
This sequence comes from Stomoxys calcitrans, assembly GCF_963082655.1. Taxonomy (NCBI): domain Eukaryota; kingdom Metazoa; phylum Arthropoda; class Insecta; order Diptera; family Muscidae; genus Stomoxys; species Stomoxys calcitrans. The sequence continues at coordinate 244,405,154 of NC_081552.1, read as the reverse complement.
ATTGTTGAATATGCATGTATTTGATAAGGGGAATCAAGTGTATGATCTGAAGTGCAGCAGATGTATGACAAAATCGAATGCGGGACTCAAGGTAAATTTTTGGAACTACAAAAAATGTACAAAATTTGTTTGAAATAACTCGAAGTATCGATTATGTTTGACCCTCTGAAAATTTTTTATAAACCAAACTATAACACAAAGAAAAAGGAAGCCTCGTTTCGATTCCATTTAAAAAGGATAATTAAAGGTCTATTAAAAAGTCGTCATAACAAATGCCGAAAAAGAAGGAGTTAGGTTCCGCGACCTGTATTTTAAACAAGAATTGCTTTGTGTATCTTGGGTTCTAGCAATAACGCAATATGTATTTTTGTTTTTCTTGACATTCTAAGTTATTTTAGTTCGAACGAATATTCGACTTCAAAATCGACTTTTCGACTTTTTAATCAATGAAAGTCGACTTCGACTTTTTTACACAAAAAGTCGACTAATCGATTAGTAGAAGTCCCTAGAATATTTCTCGCTATATCATCACGCTGTCGGCGTAGGATATGACCCAATCAAGTCCAGTTTCTCTTCCGGATTTCTACATTGACATGGGAAGTATTTGTTTTTATCTGCAATTCTTCATTTGAAATACGATTTGGCCAGAAAATTCAAAGTATTTGCAGTAGGCAGCGATTTATGAAAATGTGGACTTTACGGGTAGTTGCTGTGTCAAGCTCCAAGTTGTACAACCATATAATAAAATAGATTTCACACAACTGTTGAAGATTCTGACTTTTTTATTATGTGGGATGTCACTGCATCTCCAAACTTGTTGAGTTTTAGAAAGGCGCTTCTAGTCTTGTTGTACATATCAACAAGGCTAGAAGCGCCTTTCTAAAACGTATGCCTGCCTTTGATCCCCCGTCCTTTGTTATTTTGCTGCCAAGATAAGATAAGTTGTCAACGTCTTCAATGATATGGTCGTTAATAGTGAGCGGTGTCAGATTTGTAGAGATGGGTTTCTACCGGGTAAATACCCAACGCTTGGGTATTTATTGGGTAAATACCCAACAAATATCTTTTTTTGGATATTTATAATTTTGCAGATATCATGGGTATAAAAAAAATTAACAAACAATTTTTGATGATTTCGTATTCTTTGTATATAAACCTGACGTTCTGATCTCATAAAGTCCGATTTTAGTTATATATAGCCGCTATATAGACTAATCTCCAGGGAGATTGGACTATATCGGAGATCGGTATATATGGCAGCAATATCCAAATATGGTCCGATCTATACCACATGCGAAAGGAATGGGTAGGGGTCTACCAGAACACACTGTGCCAAATTTCCTCGAATTCGGGTATTAAATGGATTTTTTATGGCCCTTATACCCTATATCGGGAGATCGGGTGGCCGGTCTAAGGGCAGCTATTTCCATATATAGTCCGATGTGAATCGCACTTCACAGAAATGAATAGGGGTCTACCAGAATTCACTGTGCCAAATTTCATCGAAATCGGATGAAAAATGACCAATTTATTGCCTCAAGACTTTAAGTCTGGAGATCGGTCTATACAGCGGCTATATATAACTAAAATCCCATATTATGAGATCAAACGATCAGGTTTATATACAAATTATAAGAAATCATCTAAAGTTGTTTGGAAAATATTTTTATACCCAAGATGTCTGCAAAATTATATTGGGTTGCCCAAAAAGTAATTGCGGATTTTTCATATAGTCTGCGTTGACAAATTTGTTCACAGCTTGTGACTCTGTAATTGCATTTTTTCTTCTGTCAGTTATCAGTTACTTTTAGCTTGCTTTAGAAAAAAGTGTAAAAGTTTATTTGATTAAAGTTCATTCTAAGTTTTATTAAAAATGCATTTACTTTCTTTTAAAAAATCCGCAATTACTTTTTGGGCAACCCAATAAATACCCAGCTTTTGGGTATAAATGGGTAAATACCCAGGTATTTACTCAATTTACCGGATAAATACGTTTTGGGAATTTACCCGTCTCCCATCTCTACAGATTTGATGTTCCTATCCTCATCAATTTGGTCTTTGCTATGTTTATGCTCAGGCCTACTTTGGCAGCATTTTCATTCCAATCGTTCCAATTTCGCCTTTATGTGCTCGAAGCGATGCGCAAACAGGCGTAGTCGTTGTCTCCGAGGAAGTCGTTTATGCCATAGGGTTTCTAATACGGAGTATGATGGGGTCTTAGACGAATATTTCGAGGTGTTACAAACGGAATGACTAGATTAGTTAACCCGAAAGTTAGCGTGCTTTCGACAGACGGACGGACTTGGCTAGATCGACTCAAACCGTCGATACGATCAAGAATATATATACTTTATGCATATTTCGAGGTGTTACAAACGGAATGACTAGATTAGTATTAGTATCCTATGGTGGTGGGTACAAGAATTTATTGAATCAATTAATTTCGTAATTGGACTGGATTTTTATTTGTATTTTATACCCTCCACCATAGGATGGGGGTATACTAATTTTGTCATTCCATTTGTAGCACCTCGAAATATGTGTCTAAGACCCCATAAAGTATATATATTTTTAATCGTCATGACATTTTAAGTCGATCTAGCCATGTCCGTCCGTCCGTCTGTCGAAAGCGCGCTAACTTTCGAAGGAGTAAAGCTAGGCGCTTGAAATTTTGCACAACTACTTTTTATTAATGTAGGTCGGTTGGAGCAAATCGGTCCATGTTTTAATATAGCTGCCATATAAACCGATCTCCCGATTTGACTTTTTCGGCAGGAGAGCGCAATTCGTATCCCATTTTACTGAAATTTTGCGCATAGCGTTGAGAAATGTCTTCCATCAACTATGCCAAGTATGATCCAAATCAGTCCATCACCTGATATAACCGCCATATAAACCGATCTCCCGGTTAGAGTTCTTGAGCTTCTAGAGGCCGCAGTTCTTACACAAATTGGTTGAAATTTTGCATATGTTGTTTTGGTATGACTTCCAACAACTGTGCCTAGTATGGTGTTACTCTCTTGATAATCTGGTATAGCTGTAATATAAACCGATCTCCCAATTTGAAACTCTTAGCCACTGAAGAGCGCAATTTTTACTCGATTTGCCTGAAATTTTGGTGGTATTTTTCTATGTCTTCTAACAACCATTACAAGTACGGTCCATATCGTTCAATAACTTGATGTAGCTCATATATGTGTTGAAAAAATCTTTCAAAGAACTCGACAAATGCGATCTATGGATTCGCAGATTCGGCCCGGCGAAACTTATCACGCTTTTACTTGATATACCCTACACCACTAATGTGGTACAGGGTATTATAACTTAGTGCATTTGTTTGTAACACCCAGAAGGAAGAGGGATAGACCCATTGATAAGTATACCGATCGACTCAGAATCACTTTCTGATTCGATTTAGCTATGTCCGTCTATCTGTCTGTCCGTCTGTTTGTCTGTCTGTCTGTCCATGTTGATTTGTGTAGAAACTACAGGTCGCAGTTTTCATCCAATCGTCTTAAATTTTGGTACAGGCATGTTTTTCGACCTAGACACGAAGCCTATTGAAATTGTAAAAAATCGGTTCAGATTTGCATATAGCTCCCATTTATATGTTCGTCCGATTTGCAGTAATAAATCTATAATATAGTGATTTGTTAACCGATTCTCTCGAAATTTGGCAGAAAGGATTTTTCTTGACTCTCGACCAATCTTCCCAAAATTTAGTACAACGTTTTCCTTGACGCCTTCCCCAATGTCTCTAAAGTTTGCTCAAAATCGGCTCAGATTTAGAAATTTGGCAGGAAGGTAGTGAATATCATGGAAATCGGTTCAGATTTAGATATAATAGACATATATATATATATCGCCCGGTTTTCACTTCTAGAGTCACAGCAAGGGTATTTATTGGCTCATCTTGTCAAAATTTTGCAAAACGCTTTTCTCGACGACAGCCACAGTATCTGAGAAGTTTGCTCGAAATCGGTTCAGATTTAGGTATAGCTCCCATATATATGTTCATGCGATTTTTAAAAATATCGCACTAAAGTCCTCATTTTTTAACCGATTCTCTCGAAGTTTGGCAGGAAGGATTTTCTTATGACTCCAGACATTACTGGAGTCATTTCATAGAATTCGGCCCAGATTTAGATAAAGCTGTCATATATGTATATCGCCCGATTTTCACTAGGATCACTGCAAGCGCATTTATTGACCAATACTGTCAAAATTTTGCAAAAAAACTCATTTCTTGGCACCTGCCATATTGTCTGAGAAGTTTGTTCGAAATTGGTTCAGAATTAGATATAGCTCCCATATATGTTCGTCAGATTTTGGGTAATTAGATATAGCTCCCAGATATGTTCGTCACATTTTGGGTAATTTTCAATAATGTTGTAATTTTTCAATCGTAGTTATTTAAACATGTTTGCTCGAAATTTGATACGGATTGCTTGATAACCTATCTGAAAACATCCGCCGAGGTCCATCAAAATTGGTTCAGAATTGGGTATAGCTCCCACATTGTACTTATAGGGTAGGTGTAGGGTATTATACAGTCGGCACCGTCCGACTTTGCCCTTCCTTACTGGTTTTTATTTAAACCTGATAATAAATTGTTTTGAAATATTTCAAATGGTGTGCGTTATTGCCAAGTCCTCATGGGAAAACCCGATATATATGGACTAATATGCCAATAATGTGGTCAGTTGTCAACCCTTGTTCACGAAATTGGGCACAAATGAATGATTCTCGTATAACGCTTTATATTACTGGGGAACGTCACAGAAATCTATTGGACGCATCCATATTATGATATCGTTCAGTTTAAACTTATTGGGTAGGATAGAGGGATACCGGCTATATAAGACCTTATGTTTTATATAGCCGGTACCGTTCGACTTTTGCCTTACGTTACTCTTTTAATTTCCTATAATCAAAAAAGGTGCTTTTTATGAACTTAGGATTGCCTTTAGTCAACTAAAACTTGAGTACCGAGAAAGTTCCACCAAAGTTGTTCCCCCCGATTGTTATGATCTTTTAATGAATAATTTTTAGCTCTCTCTCTTTAATTCCATTCATTAGAACTTCAGAAATTCTCTATATAAAAACCCTATATCAATGGCCCCGCTTGAAGAAGAGTAGGGCATAAAAGCCATAAACTTGTCTACACATATGAATGCCCTTTCTTCTTTTATATATAAAACAATAAACTCGGAATTTTGTACATATATGACGAGTGTACATAAACATGCGCGCTATATACTTTTATCGACTATAAAATTCCCAGCATCGTCTCGTTAAACGAACAGATCTTCCTGAACTCTGCTGCCGCATAGAAGTTTATGCCTCTTGCTATAAAATATAAAAATGACACCGAAGCAGATAGAGGTCGTTTATATTATAAATGGCAGATACCCTAAATGAATGAAGACACAAAATGCGAAAACTTAGCCAAAACCCGCCCAGTCAAACTTGAAAGCATTCATTCCACAGCCAACATCAATGGCACACAACTTCCACCGCACTCTGAGCTCTATAGCCAGCAAAAAACCAGCAAGCGTACTCGCCTGAGACCGTACGTACACACCCATGGAATGGAAAGCATCAATTCATTTTACCTCAATCATCCCCCCCGCCGCTATTGCCAAGGGACGTCAACCTTGGCGATTAAGGACTACAGACGGATATTGCCGCTGTCACGCGTTGGGCAAAGGAAATTACAGTTTGTAAAAGGCAACCAAGGACCTTTTGGAAGGACATCAAACTTTTCTGTAGCTTCTCTCTCTCTCTCCCAATGAGTCTATGACTGTACTGACTGTACATTTCTGGGGACTCCAAATGAATGAGGACGAGGCCTTAGGTTGATGCCTCATGAATACAGCACAATCAACAAATTTTGGGTTGCTTCTACTTGAACGTCTTGGAGGATTTGGAGCCAAATGATTTAACATTTTTTCAAACTTCTCCCTTTTGGTTTCCTTTTCTGAATTTGCAAAAGGTATAGAAGCAAATTAAATGGAGACCCTTTTCACAATCTCATGGAATAAATTATCGGGGAAATTAGGGATGCCAGCTGAGGTGGAAATTTTTTAAACGTTTTTGGGAATTCTTGAATTTTTGTAATTGGTAGATCTTGAATAAGAACCATTCGTTGAATAGGTAATAATGGAATGTATTTAGTCTTCTTTGAAGGTGATTTTATTTATTTAAATACCAAACTTATAGTAAATACAAATTTTGCCCATGAACATTCCACTAAGGAACAGGGGCAAACTTCTCGCATATCGATGAGTGCAGTCCGATTCAAGTTTTAAGCTCAATGATAAGGGGCCTCCTTTTTATAGCCGAGTCCGAACGGCGTGTCGTAGTGCGACACCTCTTTGGAGAGAAGCATAGCACCTCACAAATGTCGCCAGCATTACGAGGCGGAAACCACCGCTGACAATTTTTTTGATGGTCTTGCCAGAATTCGAACTCAGGCGTTCAGCGTCATATGCGGACATGCTAACCTCTGCGCTACGGTGGCCTCCACTTATACTAAACTTATAGTGAATGCTAAGGCCATCAGATAAGAAGGAGATTTTTTTCAGTGCTATTTGTATTGTGGAGACATTATCGGTCTACCACTTAAGCCATTCTCCATTCCGAATATGATAATATCACATCACCTAGTATGTTATAAAGATTTTTACATAATTTCTTTTATCCAGTATAAAGGCCCATATCATACCAAGAGAAACAGTCCCATTCCATTATATTTCCTCTACTAGCCGAACCGGACCTGCTCCGCTGCGCCCTCTTTAACTCTCTAATATCTTTTTAGGGTGGGGACACTTTGCCCTGAATGCGGATATTGAATTCGTGCCATTGTAGCCTTTGACGCTGAATGCGTTCGTATCCTGGCGATAACATCGGACAAAGCAGTGTTTATCCCCTCTTAATGTTGGCGACATTTGCGAGTTACATTGCCATGCATGGACATTTAAAAAAAATTCCCCAAAGAGGTGTCACACTGCGGGACGCCGTTCATTTATGCCATATTTGTAATCTAGTACCTTATACTTTTCATTTGAGTCCCATATTAACATTAGGGGGACCCGCTGGGTACTTGGATCCCAATTTTTATGCCATATTCGTTTTCTGGTCTCCAATACCCTTAATTTGATACCCTTATTGTGGCCATCGGACCACTTTCGGATATCGGTGGCTTTTTGGGATAAGGGGGAGGGTCCTCCTCCACCCGATATCTAAAAATAATCATAATAGGTCTAATGGCGTTTTTGAGGGGTGGCGTGACCCCCTATACTTCGATCTGATTTTGTATGCCAGATTCGAAATCTACTCGCGAATACCTTTCATTTGAGCTACATTTTGAAATGAACGTCCAATATGTCTGTTTGGGGGAGTTTTGGGGTTGGGGCGGCCCGATGGGTACTTAGACACAAATTTTAATACAATATTCATTTTCTACTCTCCAATACCTTTCATTCGATCCTATATTGTCTCGATCGGTCCACCTTCGATTTTGGGTTGTGTTTTTGGCATAAGGGGGAGGGTCCGTCTGATATCGAAAAATGATATAGCCTTTGTTTCCTTCCAGACCACCCTACATAATATGCGAAAATTTCGAGAAAATCGGTTCTGCCGTTTTTCAGTCTATACGGAACAAACAAACCCCGAGTCCCATATATCCGTGATTGGCTAATGTGCCCATATTGGACTTTTTGGTGGGGGTGGAGTGACCCCCCATAATTCGGCATGAATTTGTATGCCAGATTCGTTATTTACTCCCACATTCTTTTCATTTGATACCCATAGTGTCCTTATCGGTTAACTTTTGATTTTGGGTGGTGTTTTTGGGGTAACGGGGGAGGATCCGCCCCCCTCCGTTATCCACAAATTATAACGCCTATTCCTACTTCCTGACCATATTGGTAATCTACACCCGGATACTTTTCATTTGAAAATGCTTTAACAGCATTTTCCTTGACCATGCAATGTGCGGGAAAAACAGAAGTCATTGGGTACTAAGTCGACGTTTTGGTCGCTCAAAAAGACGAAGTTTTAAGCCGATGTATCAGAGCTCGCATTGTCATGGTGAACAAGGATTCTTCTTCTTTTGTTCGTTTTTGGAATTTCTCTCAAGACTTCAGCAAATCAAATTGTGGTGTGCCACAATTGTGATGTGCCATGAGGCGGAACAGTCGTTGTATTTACAAAATTTCAGCCAAATCGGATAAAAATTGCGGCTTGTAAGCACTCAAGAAGTCAAATCGGAAGATCGATCTATATAGGAGGTTATATCAGTTTATAGACCGATTTAGACTTTACTAAGTAGAGTTGTTGGAAGTCGTACAGAATACTATGTGCAAAATTTTAGCTAGGTTAGGTTGAAAAGAGGGTGCAGATATTACTCCGCCACATGCTGCTATGGACATAAACCTAAACCAGTAATCGGCTTGTCGTGCGCTCTAAAAACTATAAAGTAACCTCTAAATAGAAAATTTTATGTAAGGAATTCCGTGCTACTTACAAAATCTTTAATTGTTTTCATTACCACTCCCCTAAGATGGTTAATGTCTGGCATTGTGTCCACCTATTGCTCCAACTTCTCATCATCTTCCCCGCATGCCCTACACACGCTATCACTTGCCGCACCGATTTTACATAAGTAAGCTCGTAGTCCTATGTGTCCCGTTGTGATACCAATAGCTATACTGACCTCTTTCTTGCTTCCTTTCAGTAATAGCCTCGTCTTCTCACGATCTGGATCCCCCCACAGGATTTTCGCCGTCCTACCGACCGTTTCGCTGTTCCACAATGTTGCATGCGCATTCGTCGCCCACTCCCTTAACTCGGACTGCGTCGACCTGAAAGGCTTAACCAATTTTATTAACGGCAGTCCGCTGGCCTTCACCTCCATATCGTCTGCCCTTTCATTTCCCCTTACTCCGTTATGGCCCGCCACCCAAACGATGCGGATTTTGGCATCCCCAGAGAAGGCGTTAATCTTCTTCATACACTGCAAGACGGTTCGTGACCTTATCCTACTGGTTGTTATTGACCTAATGGCAATTTTACTGTCGATAAAGATGTTCACACTCGACGTCCTCGCGTTAGCACCACACCACTTCACGCATTCCGTGATCGCCAGGATCTCCGCCTGCAGGACCGTATTATGGTCATGCAGTCTAAAACAGATCTCAGTCCCTGGGTTCTCAATGTAAACCCCCAGGCCCACTCTGTCCTTTAGCTTTAATCCATCCGTGTATCATGATCTTCCAGATGACAATACTAGGGTTTCATCAATCCAAGACTGTGCCGATGGCAGCAGTGCCTCGCACTCGACTTCAAGGTTCATCTCAGGTATCCGATCGGAAACCTCTTCCCTTCCTATCGTCGCCTCGATCATTCCGGGATGGTATCAGGTGCTCCCATCCTTAATCCATTCTCCCATCGCCTTAAGTCTCATAGCCGCAGTGGCGGCCTCACACTAAATCTGTGCGTCTAGGGGTCGAACATCTAGAAGAGTCTCCAGTGCCCTAGCGGGCATGGTTCTCATCACTCCGCCTATGCCAAGACAACATATTCTCTGAACCTGTTGTATGGACCTTATATTGCACTTTTTCTCCATAGCAGTCCACCTAACTACTGAGGTGTAAGTAAGTATTGGTCTAATCACGCTCCTGTAGAGCCAATGGACTATCCTCGGATTCAGGCTCCATTTCGAGCCTACGGCCCGTCTACATAGTGTCCAACATCTGTGAGCCTTCTCATTACGCTCCTGAATGTGACACTTCCAATTCAATTTCCTGTCCAATATCACACCTAAGTATTTGACCTTGTCAAATATCGAAATTGTCTCATTGAGGAAACGTGGTGCGTTTCCTTCGTCTTCCTAGTGAACAGGCGTATTTCAGTCTGCTCTGGGTTAACATTGAGACCTCGGGGTCTAGTCCAATCATATGCCATATGCAAGACCCTTTCGGCCCTTCTGCATAGTTCGTTCGGATACTTACCCCTTAGAAGTATTATAACATCGTCAGCATCCGTAATAGGTTATTTATGGTGGTCACCCATAGGAGTGACGACAAAATGCCCCCCTGTGGCGTGCCCTGTGCCACTTTCCCCCTTATATTTATGCCAAATTTTAGTTAAATCGGACAAAAATTGCGACTTGTAAGGGCTCAAGAAGTCAAATCGGGAGATCGCTTTATATGGGAGCTATATCAGTTTATAGACCGATTTGAAAGGAATTTGGCACAGTTGTTGGAAGGCGTAACATAGCAACGCTTGCAAAATTTCATTGCCAAATCGGGCAAAAATTATGGCTTCCAGGGGCACAAGAAGTCAAATCGGAATATCGGTTTTCGATTTACATGCTGTGTTCTGTTACGACTTTCAACAACTGTGCCAAGTGCAGTGCAAATCAGTCTATACCCTGGTATAGCCTCCAGTAAACCGGTCTCTCGATCATCCTTGTTCGGTTCAAAGAACCTTTAATTTTTACTGGTTTGACAGAAGTTTGTTATGTATTGGGTTGCCCAAAAAGTAATTGCGGATTTTTTTTTTAAAGAAAGTAAATGCATTTATAATAAAACTTAGAATGAACTTTAACCAAATATAAATTTTTTACACTTTTTTTCTAAAGCAAGCTAAAAGTTACAGCTGATAACTGACAGAAGAAAGAATGCAATTACAGAGTCACAAGCTGTGAAAAAATTTGTCAACGCCAACTATATGAAAAATCCGCAATTACTTTTTGGGCAACCCAATAGAATAAAATCATGCCCTTCAATTAAATTTATTTGTATACATTTTTAGCAGAATACATCGAGGAAGAAGAGACTATAGAACACCTTCTGTGTGTGTGTCCCGCACTAGTAATTAGAAGGAGTTCCACTTTAGGTTCTCATTTCTTTGAGAATCTGTCTGAATTAGCGGATGTGAACATTCGCAAGTTATTTTGGCTTTTTAAATCGATCTGGATAGTTCAACGGTAGGAACTAGAAGGCATCTTTCTTCTTCTCTCCCTGTGGTATCACAATGGACGAAAACGTCTAAGTGAGTCTGATGGCAGACTGCCACTTAAACCTAACCTAACCTAGCAGAATCCACGATGGTGGGTTTCCCAGATTCGATCTGGCCGAACGTTTTTACTTCTTTTATTCCATATATGTCTCCTAAATACATGCAAAACAATATTTGCAGCTTCCACAGGAAATTTACAAAAAAAAAAAAAAAACGCAATTTTGGAATCATCTTTGCCCGAAATAAGTATTTAAGGTAATTTTGTAAAAAAAATTCGGGCAGAATTTTTTGTTTTCTTTTAATTGCAAAATTCAAATTTTGCACACGATCTCGATCAGATTTTGCACATGATGAACTCGATATCACCTACGCTGTAACCATTTCAAAGAGTTATCTCTATCCGTTCGGTAATTACATATTTTTTTCTCCTGTTTTTTTTCGATTTTGTTCTACTGTGCGGTGATTTATAAATTAACGGCATCGGCATCAATATTCTCTTATACAACGGCCGTTTTTGGACGACTTTCACGGAATTCGACTTTGAGCGAGCATCGGCCGCGACTGAATTCGTTAAATCAGTTTTTCACAGGGCTATAGGAGGTGCCATACAAAGATTTAAGTTCATCAATGCACTCTTGTCGTGATAATCCACGCTGAAAGTTGTGAGAAATTATGGCACAAAAATTTAAATTTTTTGTCAAATTAATTTTTTCAACTCAACAAGAGTAAATAACACAAATGATGGTCTTACGTCAAAACTTTCCATTGTGTCAAACTTTCCAATGGAAATGTGAGCGTGCACTTGGCATCATTTGGTGTTGCCTAGACCAGAAATATAGCAGCCCTCTTATACGTTCAAAGTCATAACGCGGTCTTTTAAAAAGGGTCTCTTGAAACCTGCAGGTGTGTGTGTTGAAAACACGCATATATTGGGTTTGCCCAAAAAGTAATTGCAGATTTTTTAAAAGAAAGTAAATGCATTTTTAATAAAACTTAGAATGAACTTTAATCAAATATACTTTTTTACACTTTTTTTCTAAAGCAAGCTAAAATTAACAGCTGATAACTGACAGAAGAAAGAATGCAATTACAGAGTCACAAGCTGTGAAAAAAATTTGTGAACGCCGACTATATGAAAAATCCGCAATTACTTTTTGGGCAACCCAATATTTTTTCTAAAATGCAGCTGGATAATCTTAAAGACTTTGTTGCGTTCGAGTAATTTCTTATAAATGACCATGTAGAGGCTATTTTATATACAGGTTTTTCAGGTACGTGCTACCTGAAGTAATGTTCCTGTTATACAGAATAGATCAACTAATACAAACACACTGTCAAGGGATTCAAGGGATTTACAAAGTACGATAGACTAGCCTCAACCTACGTGTCTTAGGTCTTATATGTGCCTTTTTTGAAATTATTCAAATAGGTAAATACTTGTAAGTCATTCTCTTACATCAAGGTTAACATATTCTGAGAAATTGAATAAAATCTATCGAATATGCCGAACACTGATCAAAACTCTCGCACCGTATGGCCAGACACGTAATCTTCTGGTATTTGACCCATTTACAATCTCAACTGACCTACACCAAAAAGTTTTTTTTTTTTTTGTGAAAAAAATGTCGAGCAGCTAGTCTTAATCGAACGAAAGTTAACGTGCTTTTATCATTATGGCTGACTTTTTATGGGCATAGATCTGTACGTACAGCCAAACAAAGCTAAATCGAGTCACTCTGTCATGGCGTTAAAGAACATTTTTTTTAATTTGGGTAATGTGTAGATATTTCAAGGTATAGGGTGTAACAAACGAAAAATATTATTGCTGAGGGTACTGACTTTCAGCGAAAATAAAAACATTTTGTTGATATCAGCCTTAAAATTTTTAGCTTGGAAGTATTCATTGACTTTATGTTATTGGTACCAACGCAAAAGATAACGTCCATAAGGTCCGGTACAACTTTTTAGTCAGTCAACTAATTTATCTACCTCGGTACCGTGATAAACAAAACAAACATCAGTTTTGAGATAAAAAGAGGAACCTAACCTACAGTCTGGTCATAATCACAGTCATGCGTATACAAACACAGATCACTTTGCAAGACACTGATACTATTGGGTTGCCCAAAAAGTAATTGCGGATTTTTTAAAAGAAGGTAAATGCATTTTTGATAAAACTTAGAATGAACTTTAATCAAATATACTTTTTTTCTAAAGCAAGCTAAAGGTAACAGCTGATAACTGACAGAAGAAAGAATGCAATTACAGAGTCACAAGCTGTAAAAAAAATATGTCAACGCCGACGATATGAAAAATCCGCAATTACTTTTTGGGCAACCCAATACTTATGCTGTTAAGTTATGCAAGAACTTGTTTTGGATACCGTTTATTGAAGTAACAACACTTAAAACATCAACTTTTTCTTAATTATTTACTTTTTCTTTATTTTAAATAATGAAGGTTTTTGTATCGTCCACATTAATTTTCCTTCACTATATCATATTTCAATGCATAGAATTAATGTATCTACCTTAAGTAATGCAAGGTTATATTACCATCTCTACAATAAGAGTCTTTGGCAACGGTATGAAGCCATTTTACCAGAATAAACTAACTAAAACTAAACAAGAAAAAAGGCGTTAAGCTCGGGTATATATGTAAACAACCTTTCATCAAAATCCGGTGAAAATTGCATATCCTTTGTCCCATAGCTGTTATTTTGAAATATGATCCGATTTGGACCAAATATTGGGTTGCCCAAAAAATAATTTCGGATTTTTTAAAAGAAAAAAAGTAAATGTATTTTTAATAAAACTTAGAATGAACTTTAATCAAATATACTTTTTTTACACTTTTTTTCTAAAGCAAGCTAAAAATAACTGCTGATAACTGACAGAAGAAAGAATGCAATTACAGAGTCACAAGCTGTGAGAGAATTTGTCAACGCCGACTACATGAAAAATCCGCAATTACTTTTTGGGCAACCCAATACTAATAAGTACAAGTCATTGTTCAATTGTGTATAACAAAATATTTGTCTTTTTAGTAGCTATATCTAAAAATAAACCGATCTGAACCATATACAATATGGATGTCGAAAAGCCTAATAAAAGTCAATGTTTAAAATTTCAGTTAAATCGGATTATAAATGCGCCTTTTTTTGGGGCCAATCGATCTATATCGGTCTATATGGCAGCTATATGCAAATCTTGATCGATCTAGACCAAATTGCAGAAATATGTGGAGGGGCTTAACTTAACTCTCTGTCCCAAATTTCCGCAACATCGGACAATAAATGAGCCTTTTATCGGCCCAAAACATTCAATCGAGATATCAGTCTATATGGCAGCTATATACAAATCTGTTCCGATTGTAGAAGAATGTTGAAGGGCCTAACACAACTCACTGTCCCAAATTGCGGCGACATCAGACAATAAATGCGCTTTTTATGGCCCCAAAACCTAAAACTGAGAGATCAGTCTATATGGCAGCTATATCCAAATCTGAACCGATCTGTGCCATAATGCAGAATTATGTCAAGGGGCTTAACTTAACTCACAGTCCCAAATTTCGGCGACTTCGGGCAATAAATGCTCTTTTAATGGGCTCAAAACCTTAAATCGAGGGATCGGTCTATATGGCAGCTATAACCAAATCTGGACCGATCTAAGCCAAATTGAAGAAGGATATCAAAAGGCCTAACACAACTCACTGTCACAAATTTCAGCAAAATCGGATAATAAATGTGGCTTTTATGGGCCTAAGACCCTAAATCGGAGGATTGGTCTATATGGCAGCTATAACCAAATCTGGACCAAATTTCAGCAAAATCGGATAATAAATGTGGCTTTTATGGGGCTAAGACCCCAAATCGGAGGATCGGTCTATATGGGGGCTATATCAAAATATAATCTGATATAGCCCATATTCGAACTAAACCTGCTTATGGAAAAAAAAGAATCTGTGCTAAGTTTCAGCTCAATGTCTCTATTTTTGAAGAATGTAGCGTGATTTAAACAGACAGACGGACGGACATGTCTAGATCGTCTTAGATTTTTACGCTGATCAAGAATATATATACTTTATAGGGTTGGAAATGGATATTTCGATGTGTTGCAAACGGTATGACAAAATTAATATACCTCCATCCTTCCGTGGTGGGTATAAAAACAGTTTAAAGTTGCAATGCTTTCTTCAGACTTGAAGCAGTAGTTCTACACATGAAACGGTATTGACAAATGATCAACTTTTTGAAATGCACGAAATAGTAAACAAGTAAATAGGCACTAAGTTCGGCCGGGCCGAACTTTGGATACCCACAACCTCGGGTATATATGTAAACCCCTTTCGTCACAATCCGGTGAAAATTGGATAACTCATGCACCCAAACGGCACGGACATTGAGTGGTCTAATAAATAAAAGTCACTGTTGAATTTTGTATTTAAAATTTCAACAAAATCGGGTAATAAATAAAGCTTTTATGAGCTTCAGACCCTTAATCAACAGATCGGTCTATATGACAGCTATATCTAAATACAATCCCATCAGAACCATATTTAGGTCGGATGTCAGGAGGCTTAAAATAACCCTCTGTTTCAAATGTCAGCGAAATCTGATAATAAATAAAGCTTTTATGGGCTTCAGACCCTTTATCGGCAGATCGGTCTATATGGCAACTATGTCTAAATATAGTCCGATCTGAACTATATTTAGACCAGATGTTGGGAGGCATAAAAATACTAAAAATTTTCTGCGGTGCTTTTTTCCTACTAGTGCTGGCAACATTTGTTGTCGCACTGCGGCACGCTGTTCGGACTCGGCTATAAAAAAACAGGCCCCTTATCATTGAGCTTAAATCTTGAATCGGACTGCACTCATTGATATGTGAGGAGTTTGCCCTTGTTCCCTAGTGAAATGTTCATGGGCAAAATTTGCAATTTTTGTTTCAGTTAATTATCTATCTTATCTTATCTTTTGTGGTATATATTACGGCCAAACGGCTCAATGGATTTGAAATTGAAATTGACAATAATCGCAAGATATTTTTCCAGAGAAGCGACGAATATATACGAAAATTATTTTTCCTTAAAGAAGAGCCATGAAAATGAGGAATTTATTTTCAATATAAGCAGATGCATTAACACAGCAGTTGTTGTTGGTATTTTTGTTTTTTCTTAAGCATTCGTTGTGGTTGGGAATGCAAAGCCATTGGTGGAAGTATTAGTGGTGAGAGCAAGAGAAACAACTGGTAGATGTGCGAGAGAAAGTATCACTATAGTAGGTGCGGGTGTTGTGGGGGTGGGATGTGCGTGGCCCTACTCGGTATGTTGGTCAGCCAATTTCTAAAGACTCGACATTGTGTGGCATTTGCAATTTTGTTGTTGTTTGTATGTAAAGGGTGATTTTTTAGCTATTATCTGTTTGGCAACACTGGTTTTATCAACTCACGAACTTTTCATGTTTTGTTTCACTGTCAAAGATTTTCAGTTTGGTCTATAATTTAACCATGAATCATCTTACAAACGAACAACGCTTGCAAATTATTGAATTTTATTATCAAAATGCGTGCAGAAGCATTGCAAGAGCTACCAAGCTACAAAAAATCAGTTTCGTGCGGTTTATAGGTATTGGACCGTTCTTCTTCAAAGATGATACGAATCGTAACGTTAAATTCAATTTAACATTTCATGCATTTTTCCGAATTTTATAAATTTTTTTAGTTTTGAAAAACTTTGCTATAGTTCTTAAAAAAAAATTGCCCTTTTAAAGAGTGCACCGCGGATTCGAACAATGTTGACAACGGATCGATTGTTACGTCCAAAACCAGGGCTGTAGAGTGGAACTTTTGTACTACGACTTCTGCTTTGACTTTGCAGTCCTGGTCCTTATCTTCAACATTTGAAAGTAAATAATTTGATAGCATAGAACAGTAATGATAACCATGGAAGGTAAGGCAGCTCCGAGGTCAGGAGATCAGTATAGCGTTCAGGATACATAGGACTACGAGCTCACTTGCTCGGTGCGGCAAGTGATAGCCTGTGTAGGGCATGTGAGGAAGATGAGGAGACGTTGGAGGATTTCTTATGTCATTGCCCAGTTTTCGCAGCTAACAGACACCGGCATTTAGGTGGGGACACAATACCAGACATGAACCAACATAGGGTCGTGGTATGAAAAACAATTAGGGATTTTGTAAACAGCACTGAATTTCTGACTTATAGTGATTTCGATTATGCACAAAATTTCAGAATTTTTTCGACATGTAGCACTGGAATTTTGTGTTCGTTTGTCCAAAAAAATTTTACCAAACCAATCATAGCGGCATGAGACGGTTTAATATCCTCACTCTCTTTTCAACCTAACCAAAGCTAAGGCAGATCCAATATTACCATCAATACCCATGCTCCTCACCCAGCGGGAAACGTGAGACTGACCCACATAAGGCCTATAATTCAACCTCAAACAAAGCAAAAAAAAGTCGAGTACCTTACAACTGTCCTCAACCTGTCTTTGAACACTCTTATAGAACCCGATGTCTGCAAGAATGGCGTTGTGATCCCGCTACTAAAGCCTGGAAAACAGGAAGGGGAGTGGTACAGACCGATCTCCATTCTCTCACCAATCTCCATTCCCTCACAGCAACTGCTCTGCATGCCATCACCACACACATTTGCCGCGGCTTCAATCAGCCCATGCCATGTGATAGGACGGTCCTCGTGGCACTGCACCTATCGAAGGCATTCGACATTCCAAACTATTTGAGGACAACTTCTCTCCAGCCAGGCCTGAAACACTGGGTCGCGAAATATCTGTGTGTTCGCCAGTTATTTGTTGAATTTAGGGATAAGAAATCGAAACGGGGAGGTGATATCTCCGGCACTATTTAACCTCTTCAACCCCTCCAGACGGCATAGAGATCCTATCATATGAGGACGATTGTACTATCATGGCATCAGGCCCCCCACCCATTGATGACATCTGCGATAGGTTGAACGTCTACCTCAACGAACTAGATATCTGCCACCAAATCTTCAGCCATATTATTCACTACATACACACATGGGGTGGATAAGGAGCTGAATGTGATAGTCAATGAAAAAACGATTCCGACCATCAAGTGTCATTAAATACTTGGTGTCACATTTGAAACCTTTCATTCATTCTCGATAAAGTCAAAAGTAGAAACAAGGTCCTCAAGTCCCTTGGGGTGCTGACAAAGGAACCTTGTTGACCACGTACAAAGCAATTGGCCGTTCTGTGGTAAGTTATACAGTGTCAGTGTGATCTCGTCACCTATGTGACATGCAGTGGAAAAATATTTAGATCTGTCAAAATGCCGCTCTTGTCACCTGAGCTCTCACGTGGACCCCCTCCATCAGGAGACGAAGATCCTAGCAATGCAAAAACATAACTACACGCTGTCTAAGCAATACCTTTTGGATATCCACCCAGAAGCCTTAAGGTACATCTAAATGATCCAGAGCGTGATGTTCAGCGCTACAAGAGAGAACCTCTAGATCAAGCGGCGTATCAGGCGGGTCTAGACAACATTCATGCAGACACGGTAGCAGATGCGCTATATATAGCTACCGGATAAATGTGATCCTTGGAGAACGACCTCCTCCCATTGCACCTGGAGAAATTGACCTCCCCCGTCAAACCAGAGTAGTTCTGGCTCAATTACGTTCCAGCCTCAACTCCTACAGATCAAGGATTGATGCGGATGTGCAAGATGTATGTACCACTTGTGACCAGGGGCCACATTATACACGTCACCTGTTTAACTGCCTGGCCAGACCCACTCGACTCAGATCCAGATGCTTCTGGACGCATCCCATCTTATTGGTAGAGTTCCTGGATCTTGACACTCAACAGAATCAAGCAGACGAAAGATAGAACACAACAAACTGCTACAAAAACAACGGATGGACATGCCTAGGTCATCTATATAAGGACGATCTAGTACTTTGTATCGTTGAAAATGTGTATTTTAATGTATTGCAAATAAAGCATTTTCTGCTAGTAGAACGTTTGGTAGGTTTTGAACAGATTTGGTAGGATTTTTCTTAAATTTTGGTAGGAAATAATTTTCTTGAGTGGCAACACTTAATACGATATATAGTTTTATAAAAAAATTATCACAAGTTATGAGGGAATATCTAAAAAAGCTAAAGGCGACAAAATTTTGAAAAATTACTGTTTTAACTTATAAAACTTACTTTTCTGTTTCACGTTCCCTTCCATTTCTTGAATATCAAGCGAATATCACGCGAATAAAGTGTCAACATTTTATAGATTTTTATCATAACGTTTCTGAAATAAAACCGAGGAAGTATTTCACCACATGGATAACATTTTGGCACAACTGTTAGGTCTAAGCATTTGATTAAGTGTCGCCACGTTTAAGGTTTAAAAATCTCCATAAGTCCACTATATTCGTGATTCGCAGCGAAACGCCAAGTTTTTCGCGATTACTTTTTTGAAACACTACAAAAATCTCAATGACAACATAAAATATTTATTAAAATTTTGGCATAGGTTATGTTAGGTTAGGTTGAAAAGAGGGTGCAGATATTAATCGTCACCATGAACATACACCTTAGCCAGTAATCGGCTTGTTTTGCGCCCTTAAAACTAAAAAGCAACCTCGAAAAAGAATTCCGTGCTACTTACAAAATCCTTCATTGTTTTCCATACCACTCCCCTAAGTTGGTTCATGTCTGGTATTGTGTCTCCACCTAAGTGCCGGTGTCTGTTAGCCGCGAAAGCCGGGCAATGACATAGGAAATGCTCCAACGTCTCATCATCTTCCCCACATGCTATCACTTGACGCACCGATTTTGCACAAGTGAGCTCGTAGTGCTATGTGTCCCGTTATGACACTAAAAGCTATACTGACCTCCCTCTCAGTTCCTCCTTTCAGTAACAGCCTCGTCCTCTCACGATCCGCATCACCCCATAGGATTTTTGCCGTTCTACAGACTGTTTCGCTGTTCCACTGTGTTACATGGGCGTTTGTCGCCCACTCCCTTAAATCGGATTGCGTGGACCCAAAAGTCCAAGTTTATGGACAGCAGTTCTCTGGCCTTCACTGCCAAATCGTCTGCCCTTTCATTCCGCCTTACTCCGTCATGGCCCGGCACCCAAACGATGCGGATTTTGCCATCCTCAGAGAAGGCGTTAATCTACTTCCTACACTGCAAATTTTGGCATAAGTAGTGACTATGAACAGCACACAGTCTGAAACTTTGAGCTCCGACTTGTGTGGTGTCCATCGCTATCATGGGCAGCTTAGCTGAAAGCTACCGGGCGCGTTCACTGGTTGCGGAGTAGTTGCAAATGCGGTCGCGGGCAGTCAGCGATTTTGGAGAGGAGAGTCTCAGTGAGGAGCCAACTGGCACTGTGTGGTGTCCCATCGTTATCATGGCCAGCTTACCTGAAAGCTACCGAACGCGTCCACAGGTTGTGGATGGTGCAAGGCTCCGTTTTTATGCGGAGTAGCTGCAAACGCCGGGAGGTCAGCGATTTTTGAGAGGAGAGTCTCTGTGAGGAATCAAGTGGCACTGGCTTTAAATTAAATGCTGAGTGCCAATGATACTCAAGATGACAAGGCGAGACAAGGGCGGCTGGAGGGGGGCGTCGGATCTTGAAGCAAGCGGCTCGCCACAACGAGGGATACTTGTGCGATGCCACAAAACCCATGGTATCGGGAGACAATGAGAGAGGAGAAACGTCTATTCCGCAGAAAGAAAAAGGAAATGGAAAGACGTGAGTGTAAGTGAATTGAGATGAACAGGAGTCAGAATGAAGCCCGAAAATTGTACCCAAGAATTAAACATCAAACCGATGGCTTTGGTGCAGGCACATCCTCCTGCAGAGGCAAAGAAGGAAATTTGGTAACTGACACAGATAACATGCTGAGGATATAGAAAGAACATTTTACCCAACTGCTAGTGTCCGACGTTGGCGGCGAAGAGGATACCGCAGAACCAATCAATGATGATGGTATAGAATGTTTACCTCCTAGTCAGAATGAGGTCCAAGTAGCAGTGACCCGACTGAAGAACAACAAAGCAGCAGGAGCCGACGTGTTACCCGCTGAACTATTTAAGACCAGAGGCGACACGCTGATAAGGCGTATGCATCAGCTTATCTGCGCAATCTGGCTAGAAGAACGCATACCCAATGATTGGAATCTCAGCATAGTAAATATGTCCCTTACACAAGAAATGAGGCAAGACGGAATGTGCCAACTACAGAGGAATAAGTCTCCTCCCCATCGCATTCAAGATTCTCTCGAGAGTACTGTGTGAAAGATTAAAACCTAAAGTCAATGAAATAATTGCGTCCTATCAATGCGGCTTAAGACCTGGTAAATCCACCCTGGACCAGATATTCATTCGAGAAGGACAAATCAACACCTACCATCTCTTTGTTGACTACAAAGCCGCTTTCGATACCCCTTTATATTCAAAGGTATTTCCAACCATGTCTGAGTTTGGTATCCCTCCAAAATTAATAAGGCAGGATGATACTTGTGATACGCGTTCCTCAAAAAGAATAGGAAAGAATGTCTCGGAACCATTCAATACCAAACGAGGTTTCAGACAAGGAGACAGCCTTTCGTGTAATCTTTTTAATATCCCGCTGGAGAAGATTATACGAGGTGCAGATGAGAATAGATATGGCACGCTAATCACAAGACAACATGCTACTCGCCTGTGCCGACGACATCGACATCATAGGTCGGTCACCGGAAGTAGTAACTGCTGCCTTTGAAAGAATCGAAAGAGAGTCAGTGAAATGGGTCTGGCAGTAAATGGAGAGATAAGACGAAATGGATGGTTTCAACTCCTAAAACGCCTTGTACAAACGAGCAGATAAAGAAAATGGAGAAAGTTGGGAATCCCAACTTTGAGATAGTGAGGAACTTTATCTACCTTGGCACCGCCGTAACCGTAACGAACGACACCGATATTAAGATAAAGCGAAGAATAATACCCTTGATAGACGAAGATTAAACTATACAAGACACTTATACTACCCGTGCTGTTATATGGTTCAGAAGCATGGGTACTTGTGAAAGCAGATGAGGCAGTGCTTGGAGTGTTTGAGAGAAAAATTCTTTGTAAAATATATGGACCAGTTTGCGTTAATGGAGAATATAGGCGTCGTATGAACCACGAGCTGTATGACGACGCTGGCATAGTTAAACGTATCAAAATACAACGGCTGCGTTGGCTATGAATAGCTGAAGAAGGTCCAGCAAAGAAATCTTTTGAAGGCAAACACGGAGGTACACGGAAGCCGGGACGACCAAAAGCCTGATGGAAAGATCAAGTGGTGCGAGACACCTCTAAACTTGGTGTTAGAGATAATAAAATGAGCGCAGAAGATCGAGGCGCTTGGAACACTATTCCAGGTTCGCCTAGTGGAACAAATGTTCTGTCACAGCCAATTAAAGTAAGAAATGAGGAAATGTCCTTCTGAATAAAGTCAACAAGATTTTTTGTGTTTGTTTGTAGGTTTGTATGTGTGTTGCTTATAGACTCAGAAACGACTGAACCGATTTTCTGATGAAATTTTCACTAAAAGTGTATAATGATCCAGTAGTGAAAATAGGGTACTACATTTTTTATTTTTTTTATATTTGAAGGGGGAGCGGACCCTCCCTCTTACCCTAATTTTCAGAAACGCTAGATCTCGGAGATGGGTGGGCGAAAATTTGTGTGCTCTCTCATAGTAACCAAAAAACAAAAATTTTGTATTCAAATTTTGGATGTGGTACCTAGGACGGGTGCCCCATCCCAAAACTACCAAATATATGTATACACCAATCTCGACAATATGAGACTCAAATGAAAGGTATTTAACATTAGAAAACGTATCTGATACCTAATTATGGGACCAAGTGTTTGGGGGACCACCCCAACCCCCAAATCACCCCTAAATCGGACATATTTACCGATCATGGCAATATGGGACTCAAATGAAGGGTATTTGCGAGTAAAATACGAATCTGGTATCCAAATTTGGGACAAAGTTTCTGGTCGCCAAAACCTTTCCCAACACCCCCCCCCCCCCATTCAGGACTTATTTACTGACCATAGCAATATGGGGCTTTATTAAAAGGTATTTGAGTGTAGAATACGAATCTGATATCCAGATGTGGGGCCAAGTGTTTGGGGTGCCGCCCATCCCCGAGAACATACCCCAAAGAAGACAAATTTACGACCATAGCAATATGGGACTCAAATGAAAGGTCTTCGGAAGTAAAGCACGAATCTGATATCAATGTTCGGGAAAAGTGTTTATGGGGCCACCCCACCCCCATAACACCACCCAAATAGGAAGTATTTGCTGACCATTGCAATATGAGGCTAAAATAAGAGTTTTTTTTAGAGTAGAACACGAATCTGATATATATTTTCAAAGCCAAGTCACTGAGTGGCCGCCCCATCCCCCAAAACACCCCTCCAAACCAGTCATCTTTGCCGACTAAGGAAAAATGGAGCTCAAATGAAAGGTATTTGGGAATAGACCATGAATCTGACATTAACATTCGGGACCAACTGTCTAGGGGACCCACCACCATAACAACCTCCAAGTAGGACGTATTTGCCCACCAAGATAATTTGGGTCTTCAAGACAGTGGAGTTCGATATTTATAGTTTTTAGGGCCCATGCCCCAAACCGGACATATTTGCAGGTTTTTCAATTAGGGGTTTAAGTGAAGGGTATTTGAGATTAGAAAACGAATTTGATATCCAATTTTGAGGCCAATGGCAATATGGGGTTCAAATATATGAGAATAGAGCACACCCCTAAATCGGGCATATTTACCGACCATGTCAATGTGGGGCTTAAATGAAACGAATTGGGGGGTAGAGCAAGAATTTCTACCCTCTTTCGGGACCAATTTTCTGGGGGTCTACCCCCTTTCCCAAATAACCCCACAAACAGCAATTTTTTACTGACCATCGCAATATTGGGCTCAAATAAAGGTATTTGGGAGTAGAATACGAATTTGATATCCAAATGTAGGACCATGTATTTAAGGCATCACCCCTTCTTCAAAACATCCCCCAAAGGGTAAACATTTTTCAACCATGCCAATATGTGGCTCAAATGAAAAGTATTTGAGATTAGAAAACGAATTTGATAACCAATCCGTGTTTTTGGGCGACGCCTCATCCTATAAACTCCGCTCAAAACCAATGGCAATATGGGGTTCAAATAAATGATACTTGAGAGAAGAGAACGATGCTGATATTTTTTCGGGACCAAGTGTCTGTCCTTTTTCGTTCATTTCTGACGTTTGATATATGAAATGACAGATCATCATTTTTTTTTTAACGTAATATAAACCAGGGACATTTTCTACGTCATTTTAGGAGAGTAAAATTTCTACTTTGCCCTTAACAATCGATATGAAATTGAACCAAAAATCGTGTATTGGCAACTCTACCTCCGATGTGAGATATAAATTCCAATTCCATTTACATCCTAAAACCAAAGACGCAGATGTTGAAAAGTAAAAAAAAAAGAACTCTATGTCGAATCACCCGGATAAGGGTACGTGAGTGAGCTGAGCTGAGCTACAGCTCATACAAAGCCAGAAAGCAAACGTATGAAGCAGATGCTAAAGATATCTATCTACCTATCTGGCAGCATGACTGACTGACTGACTGGTGGTTCATTGTTCTTCTCCTTGTCCATGGCGTGTATGGATGGCTTGGCAGCCAGCTGCAGGCAGTAGTAGAAAGGAAAGTCATTGAACATTATTAATCCTGCTAGTATGTATTGTACAACAACAGCACATCTTCAAGAGCATCCATCCATCGTTGGGACTGGCATTCTGGTAAACCTTACGTTCGAGGAGGATTTCAGTCGACAACATCATGGCGTCTATCTGAGGAGACTAAAGCAAATAGGGTGTGGAACATGTTTTGCTGGGCATTTTCAGAAACCAAAACGACCCAAGCGAAACGAACCGCACCGAATACTATGGAACTGGCTGAGAAACGAAAAATTTCTCGACCAAAATCATCATCATCATCACTATGGTGTAGAGAAAAATTGAACGCCCCAGAAAAACAAGAATATGTAGAGAGAGAGAGAGAGAAAGATAAACAGGCAACTCAGGAAATTGGGGGGGCGAGCAGATACCACATAGACGTACTGTTGTGTACATGATGCAGCAGTTGTGGATGTTTCTTTCGACTGCAGCTCAGATTGTATGGCCCCTAGAGTAATAAAAACCAAAATTTTCTATGTATATAACGAACGAGTTGAAAACTCGCTGTGGGGCAAAATAAGGAACGGCAAGAGTCCAATGCTGCTATGCTTGATAACCATTAGGGTACTACATGCAGTCATCGTATTCATCGGGTATATCGAATTTTTTAAACTTTTCGAAAAACATGCCTCTCCCCTTGACGATGACGAAGATGGTGATGATGTTGCCACTAGCATTCTTATACTAGAGCGACATCGTGAATTCCCACCTATCTACCTACCTACCTACCTATCTGCCTGCCTGCTACAGTTCAACATGCACACCTATAGAGACTAAACCGAACAACTGCCGGATGGATGGCTGGATGGATGGAAGGACGGACGGACGAACCCAGTATAAGCGCTTGCTTAGTCATTGTATGGTTGCCGTTGTAGTGCGGGCTTAATGCCCAAAGAACCCCGACAAAGTGACTGCCATCGTCTGGCAGTCAGGCAAACGAACAGAGAGACATAACGTCAGTCATTTGATGAGTTTGGTTGTTGAATGTGTGCGTAATGATATTGTCGTGCCTGCTGCTGTTCTTTGTTGTTGTTGTTGTTGGCGGGTCGTTGAGACCCCGTATATGTGCACAACAAATACATGGCCAACTAAGAGCAGATGAACATTTGACTGCGCTGAAACAGCATGACGTTAATGGATGGTTAGGAATTATACGACGAGCAGCACAGTTGGCTGCTATGGTTATAAACGGAAGGGATTGTTTTTTTCCATTTTGGGTGGGTGTGCGATTTCAGCTTTGTTCAGTTATACAAAAAATTTATTGTTCCAGATACACACAGTGGCCGAGGGGGCGTTCATGATAATCACGTTGTGGGTATATAGACTGGAGCTGGGAATGTTACATGCGCCGAGTACATGGTCTGTGCTCATTTTTCACATGGTCTCAATTTGTCGATTGATTTCGATAAATTAAACAAATCATTGGCATGCCGATAATTGGCCGAGGCTGCGTGATCTCATTACGTTCTACATATATGTGTGGCGTGAGCTGATCATCTTGTTTGTGTAAAATTCGGTAGACCCAAATTTGTTTTTTGTTCAGTTGGAATTGATGCAACCAGTCTAAGGCAGTTTCGACAACGAATGGGCATCACGCGAAGTCTGATTCCGAAAAATCCAGATTCAAAACATCTAAGAGCGTGTTAAGTTCGGCCGGGCCGAATCTTATATACCCTCCAACATGGATCGCATTTGTCGAGCTCTATGCGCGATATCTCTTTTTAGGCAAAAAAAAGAATATTGAATAACAACTGTTATGCTATTGGAGCTATATCAAGTTATAGTCCGATTCGAACCATAAATGAATGCTGAACATTGTAGAAGTCATTGTGTAATATTTCAGTTCATTCGGATAAGAATTGCGCCCTATATGGGAGCTGTATCAAGCTATTGATCGATTGAGACCATATTAGACACTTATGTTAAAGGTCATGAGAGAAACCGTTGTACAAAATTTCTGCCAAATCGGATGAGAATGACGCCTTCTAGAGACTTAAGAAGTCAAGATCCCAGATCGGTTTCTATGGCAGCTATATTAGGTTATGTGTCGATTTGCGCCGTACTTAGCACGGTTATTGGAAATCATAACAAAACACCTCATGCAAAATTTCAGCCAAATCGGATAAGAATTGCGCGCTCTATTGGCTCAAGAAGTCAAGACCCAAGATCGGTTTATATGACAGCTATACCAGATTATTAACAGATTTGAATCATACTAAGCACAATCGTTGGAAGTCATAATAAAACATTTCATGCAAAATTTCAGTCATATCGGACGGGAATTGCGCCCTCTCGAGGCTCAAGAAGTCAAGACCCAAGATCGGTTTATATGACAGCTATATCAAAACATGGACCAATTTGAACCATACTTAGCGCAGTTGTTGGAAGTGATACCAAAACACCACGTGCAAAATTTCAGTCAAATCGTTTATATGGCAGCTATATCAAAACATGAACCGTTTTGGCCCATTTACAATCCCAAACGACCTACACTAATAAAAAGTATTTGTGCAAAATTTCAAGCGGATAGCTTTACTCCTTCGAAAGTTAGCGTGCTTTCGACAGACAGACGGACGGACGAGCATGGCTGGATCGACTTAAAATGACATGACGATCAAGAATATATATACTTTATGGGGTCTCAGACACATATTTCGAGGTGTTACAAACAGAATGACGAAATTAGTATACCCCCATCCTATGGTGGAGGGTATAAACATTTCAGCAGTGGTTTTCCCCTCCTAATGCTGGCAACATTTGTGAACTTCTCTCTAAAGAGGTGTCGCACTGCGGCACGCCGTTCGGACTCGGCTATAAAAAGGAGGCCCCTTTTGAAGGAGTAGAGCTAGCCGCTTTAACTTTTGCACAAATACTACTTATAGGTGTAGGTAGGTTGGGATTGTAAATGGGCCAAATCGGTCCATGTTTTTAAATAGCTGACCCATAAACCGATCTTGGGTCTTGACTTCTTGAGCCTCTCGTCCGATTTGACTGAAATTTTGCACATAGTGCTTTGAACAACAACTATGGTAAGTATTATTCAAATCGGTCCACAACCTGGTATAGTTGCCATATGAACCGATCTTGGGTCTTGACTTCTTGAGCTTTTAGAAGGCGGAATTATTATCCTATTTGACTGAAATTTTGCACATAGTGTTCTGATATCACTTCCAACAACTATGCGAAGTATGGTTCAAATCGGTCCATAACCTGATATAACTGCCATATAAACCGATCTTGGGTCTTGACTTCTTGAGCTTTTAGAAGGCACAATTCCTTTTCGATTTGGTTGTAATTTTGCACGTGATGTTTTGGTATCACGTCCAACATTTATGCGATGTTTCGTCCAAATCGGTCCATACCCTAATACAGCTGCCATATAAACCGATCTGTGATCTTGAGTTCTTGAGCTTCTAGAGAGCGCAATTCTCATCCGACTTGGCATAAATTTTGTACAACGGCTTCTCCCATGGCCTTCAACATACGTGTGCAATATGGTCTGAATCGATCTATAGCTTGACACATCTCCCATATAAACCGATCTCCCCATTTTGCTTCTTGAACCCCGAATCGGACTATAACTTGATATAGCTCCTCCTCCTCCTCCTCCGTCCATATTCATTACTCTTTGTTTGCCTAAAAAGAGATACTGCGCAAAGAACTCGACAGATGCGATCCATGGTGGAGGGTAAATAAGATTCGGCCCGGCCGAACTTAGCACGCTCTTACTTGTTTTCTGATGGTCTTGCCAGTCAACTATTACCTTTCTCAAATATCCACTTGAGATTTGATCTTTCCACCCGAGTTTTGGTTGTTGTTGCGGCCACATTTGTAGGTGTGAAGGTGACAATCTACTTCAAACTCCTGTATATGAGTAAGATCGTTCCGGTCCAAGATCCGGCCGGGCGGCACCGGCTCTTGCATAAATACTGGGTGCCTATGATGCTGGATATGACAAGGTGTGTTATTGGTGCCTTTAAATTACCAATGGCCACCATGCTCCCGAGCTTACTCACCTACAGGAGCTTGACGTGGTTCGTCACCTTCACATACAACAACAACACTAAGACTCACCACACGATACCGCTGATTGTCCGCGACTGCAATTGCAGTTACTCCATATGGAGCATTCCACGATCCGTCACCTGTGGACGCACCCGGTAGCTCGCAGCTAAGAGCCTCGTAACAGCTATGGGCTCCACACAGATTGAGCTCAAAGTTCCAGCCTGTATGGTGCTTATAGCTACCTCGTGCCGGGCCCAAGTTTTGATCTTCCTCTTTTGCGTATTCCATTATGGTTGCCTTTAAGAAACTAATTAGCTGGAGCTTCTTCACTCATTTTGATAACATGACCTAGCGAACTCAACCGTTGTATTTTGATAGGTTTAGCTATGCTAAGAGCTCATACAGCTCCTCATTCATACCACGCCTCTCTCAAACACTCTAAATACTATCTCATCAGCTTTCCAAGGACCCATGGTTCGAAGTCATACAACAACAGCACGGGTAGTATCAGTGCCTTGTGTAGTATGATTTTGGTCAGTCGAAAGACGGCTTTCCTCCTAATATCCATCATTTATTTTTTTCAAAACTAGTGACTTTTGCTTCGTTCACCGTAGTTGCCGAGGTAGCTAAAATTGCTGGCTATATTAAAGTTCTCAATTTTCTTTATCTGTTCGGGTGTGCGGGGCTTTGCGATAGTTGATACCATCCACTTCGTCTTATCTCCATTTATTGCAAGACCCATTTGCACTGACTCTCTTTCAATCTTTTCAAATGCTGCAGATAGATCGAGTACCCCTAGGTGAGGCTTAATGATGGAACTCTTTTTTGCCAATAGGTAAGACTCTCGAGGAACTACAGCTCTAAGAGTTGTTGGGAAATTTCTGCATAGCTGGTTCGCATCCTTGCCCCATAGAAGTTACATAAAATCGTCTGTGTAGCAGACGGGTTCAAACCCCTCCTTAATCAGCATTCTCAATAGGTTATTTATGGTGGTCACCCAAAGGGGGGGGGCGATAAAATGTCCACCTATGGCTTGCTTTGTGCCACTTTCTCCCTTATATTTATGTTATGGGACACACAATGTATCCACCTGTTCCTTAGCATATAGTTTATCCGGTCTCTAAGGACTGGGTCCACCCGTTACTGGTCTAAGGATTGGTCCGCACATTGTTAAAAGCCCCCTCGATGTCAATGCATACCGCCAGGGTGTACGTTTTGGCATCGAAGGATTCTTCTATTTTATGCACAACCTTGTGCAGGGCAGTCTCCGCCGACCTTTCCTTGACATAGGCATGCTTTTTGTATTTGAGCAGTTCGCTGGATGACCTACTCTTTATCATGGTGGCCACAAAACGTTCCATGGATTCGAGGCTTATAGGTCTGTGGGCCTTTGCCTTGCCGGGCTCGGGCTCGGGTATAAATACCACCCTAGCCTCCTGCAGGCTTTTGTAATATATGCAAGTCCCAGGCAAGCTGTGAAAATATTGGACAGGTAGGTCAGTACATAAGCTTAAGTTTTAATTCCTGTTAGAATTTTAACCCACATACTGCCCATTGTGCCTTTGCCACAAAACCCTGGCCAGATAAAGCATGGGTTATCTGGCCCTCCCATTTTGAAATATTTGTTGAGATGTGAACGATTCACTTGTTGGTGGCCCAAGGCTCCAATAACCCCTGCCTGTCTCAATTACATCATTGTCACCGAATTCGCGAATCAGCTCAAGGTGATTTGAGCGCCGAAGATTAGCGACTTTTTCTGTCCATTAACCTTTTGAAAGAAGAGGTTGATTCGTGTTTACAAGTAGAGGGCTTTGAGTCACTATTAAGTCTGCATAGCTTCTCCAATGTCTCTTAAAAACTGGAACACCATTTATGTACCACTTACCAACATTCACGTCAAGCATGAATCACGTAAATGCTTTTCACGCCTTCGTGATTGCCTATTCTTGCCATCTTTCTAACCAATAGCCAAGAATACGTTGCCCTTTTTTTCACCATTACCAAGCTAAATTTCCCATGAAGCATTCCATGAACATTCCACTAAGGAGCAGGGGATAATTCTCTCATATCAATGAGTGCAGTCCGATTAAAGTTAGGTCTATGAAAAGGGGCGTGCCACATAGTTTTAACATGGCAGTATACCTCACAAATGTAGCCAGCATTAGTAAGGAGATAACCACCGCTGAAAATGTTTCTGATGTTTACGCCGGGATTTGAACCCAGATGTTCGGCGTCATAGGCGAACATGCTTACCTCTGCGCCACCAAATGTAAGCTGCAAACTGAAGACAGAAAAAGCTCCCGGCCCGGATAAAATATCAATGAGATAGTCTCTCTCGTTAGCAAGGTATGGCCAGAAATACTTGAACATGTCTTTAACACGTGCCACTCGGAGGGTTTTTTCCCAAAGCATGGAAGAAACCGAAGCTTGCTATGCTCCAAAAGGATGATAATAAAGCCTTGGACAATACTACTTACTAAATTTCCTATTGACATTCCATTAAGGAACAGGGGATACTTCTCTTCTAGCAAAGAGTGCAGTTCGATTAATGTTTAAGCTCAATGATAAGGTACCTCCTTCTTTACGCCGAGTACGAACGGCGTGCCACAAAGCGACACAACTTAGTAGAGAAGTTTTTTCATGCCAGGATACCTTACAAAGGTGGCCAGCATTAGTAAGGGAGATAACCACCGCTGAAAGTTTTTCTAATGTTGGCGCTGGGATTTAAGGCGCTCGGCGTCATAGGCAGACATGCTAGCCTCTGAGTCGCGGAGGCCTCCAAACCAAAACCTATGGACAATCCATCGTCTTATAGACCGCTTTGTATGCCACATAAATTCCCAG
Source organism: Stomoxys calcitrans (assembly GCF_963082655.1). NCBI lineage: Eukaryota > Metazoa > Arthropoda > Insecta > Diptera > Muscidae > Stomoxys > Stomoxys calcitrans. The sequence goes on along the minus strand of NC_081552.1, from coordinate 244,373,478 downwards.
AAAAAATGTTGCTACTCAGAAACATTTCTAGCTCTTGAGAACGCTTTTAGCTCGGCTGATATGGATATCATAAGTCGGACAATATGAGAATATTAGCTACAAGATTACTTGGTTAAAACTATCAACAGCCACCTGGAAGATAGAATATTGCTTTTCAAAACCGAATACGAAACGGAAGATTACAAAATAATATCAGGATCGATCTTAGGTCCATTCCTATGGAACATAATGTGCGACAATCTTCTAAAGCTGAGCCTTCCAAAAGGCACAAGACTAGTGATATACGCGGATTATATGGCGTTTGTTATCGACCTACCCACAGCTCCACTAGTAGAAATAGTAGCCAATAAATGTCTGTTAAGGATTCTCACTTGCCTTACAGAAGCCATTCTTATAATACGGAGGCGTAGATTTGACTACCCTTGGCTAAGGGTGGATGGACTTGTCATAACCATAGGATGAAGCTCAACATACCTTGGAGTAATGTTAGATTGCAAATTATCATTCCAACAACAGGCCAAACAATTAGAAGATTGATAGCCATGGTTGCCCATAAAACTGGACAATGAAGGCTACCGTAGCGCAGAGGTTAGCATGATCGCCACAGACGCTGAACGCTTGGGTTAGAATCTCGGCGAGACCATCTACAAAAATTTTCAGCGGTGGTTTTCCCCTCCTAATGCTGGCATCATTTGTGAGGTACTATGCCATTTAAAACTTCTCTCCAAAGAGGTGTCGCACTGCGGCACGCCGTTCGGACTCGGCTATAAAAAGGAGGCTCTTTTTCATTGAGCTTAAACTTGAATCGGACTGCGCTCATTGATTTGTGAGAAATTTACCCCTGTTCCTTAGTGGAATATTCATTGGCAAATTATGCAATTTGCATTATACTCTCACTGAATATGTCTAACAGGTAAAACTTCCCGAAGAGGTTTTGCTCATCTCGACTCCTTCATATGCAACCAACAATGTTGCCGAAATCTTTGTCACCGTCTTCGCCATATAACTTTAACTTCAGTCAGACTCTTCTGAATGGGGTTTTTAATCTAAGTAATGGAACGATGTTGGGGCTCTTTCCCCTGGCCTCCAACTCAGATGATGACAAATGCCTCGCTTGCTGTACAAAGAAATCGTTGCTATGAGAAGACCATAATGATGCTCACAGTTCTATCTAACTACCCATGATTTTGTTCGGTTCAGATGAATGTTGCTTTTGGGATGTGTAGTATAAAATGCTCTTGTTGGTCTTTTGCAAGTTTTGCCAAAAGCAAGTTTTATATCTAGGCAACCAACTAACTAGCAGCCAAGTTTCCAAGCAGCCACCAAGGATTCTCGAGCTTCTTTCTTTTTTGAATTTGGCACATGGTGGATGCTTAAAGCCAAAAATCCATTCCTATAGCAAAAAAAAAAAGAGAAATACAATTCGAAAAAACCTTGGAAATGGATTGATGAGACAACATCAAGTTTGTATTTTTATGTAGGTATGTAGCTAAGAAAAAAAAAAGAACTACCACGGGACCCCTGCATTTAGCCATTATTGGAGAGTTATCTTTGCTACTGCCCTGCACGCCATATTCAGACATTTCAGTATTTGGCGATGTGGGCAAAATATTTGGAACGATGACAACAAAAAGAAAGCACTTCAGCACTTCAATACATTCCCATGTAAATGTGTAAATCTGACATAGTCAGAGCAAGACCATACATCCAACATCGGTCGAACGAGCACAGCTCGCTCACACACCCAACAAGAGCCAACAATGGAAAAAACTTGATGTGAAATTTCAGATATGGATGGTCTGCCTGACGATGTTCACAGCCAACGTTGTCCGTCCATACGGTCTCTGTGTATAACAGAAAAGTTGAGAAACCAAAAACAAATAAAAACTCTGTGCAAGTCATTATGCGGCTTGGGTATAGAGAAAAAATATTGGGTTCCGAGGGCAGTCAACACAACAGAGTATCAGAGGCATTCAGTCATCACTCAGGCAGCCGGGTCGACAACCAGCCAGGCAGCCATCCAGTCAGTCAGACCATTTATTTACTCTAGGGGCCTAGAGAACGATGGGAGCTATGTAGCTACACTACTCAAAATGCGGCGATACGAAGAGATACGAAAACAAGCGAACCGCATGATAATACTTTCCTACTCGTACATATGCGCACAAGCACATGCACACACACACACAAACGCTGTACTCGTATAATCTGATATGGAATGAAGCCAACAAACACGGACACACACTTTATAGTAATTCGAAATGCTGCCGTTGCTGTGCATTAACTAATACATTCAAACGAAGGTTTTGAGATGGGATTTGGCCGTTATTAAGGCACGTCTCTGTAGTACTATAGAGTGCGATAAATGTATCTCAACCAAGGAATGCCTTTGATGGGGGAGGCCAGAAGTTTGGTAACGATATGAGTCTATAGTAAAGGCCACATGACTGCAACGTTATAAAAATAAAACAAAGAGTATCTGATCGAATTTCTATGAAATTCAAGCTGTCAGTATGTTCTGTGAAAACAAATCTGCCAACTACGCTTTCCCCCCAGGGCAAGTATACGACAAAAATACTTGTATATATGCGATGTAAATAGATAGTTATGTACACATATTCGATTGAGTATACTACATTTACAATGAGATTTTGAAACTATATGTCTATTTGGCACTGTATTTTATGGAATCTTTTTGTTGGGTGATGACCTAACCCGTGTTAATTTTTTTTAATACAAATTTCTGCCAGAGTTCCGCAGGTAACTTTAAATGAGGGAAAATGTCCTTGCAATACTTGCATAGCGAGATATGATTGTGGAACATTTTAAACTGCAGGATACCCAAAACAAGGTATTTCTGGTCAATTGCAGCAGGGCAAAATGTTGCGAAGGGAAAATCGAGATCGCTATCCCTTTAGCAAGTCACTTGTGGGTTAAATGGTTCAAAACAATATTCTTTGCAACGATATCAGTACTTTTCCCGAAGAAACCATGCAAACTAAATATTTGCAAAAACTTCCAATAGCAAAATGGAAAAATTGCACTCCATTATAAGGCTACCCTGAGTAGGAAATTTTTTTCTTCAACAAAGAACAATTTTTAATTTAATTTTACAGACCTTGTTTATTGAAAACATCAGACACAATGTTCTGGTTTTAGCTTTTTGGATGCTCAAAAGCATTAAGGAGATCCAATCATTTTAAGTTTTATTATATTGTTCCCACTCAGTCCTCCAAAAGGAAGAGGAGTAATGTCATCTCCAGCTTCCGGGCTACTTATTCTATTTCTTATAATACTTCTAAGGGGTAAGAATCCGAACGAGCTATGCAGAAGGGCCAAAAGGGTCTTGCATATGGCATATGACATTGAGACCCAGAGGTCTCAATGTTAACCCAGAAAAGACTGAAATATGCCAGTTCACGAAGAAGACGAAGGTGGGAAGTCCTTCAATAAACTTAGTTAACCCGAATTCTTTCGGCTCGACGCAGTCCCAGTTAAGGGAGTGGGCGACGAATGCGCATGCACCATTGTGGAACAGCGAAACGGTCGGTAGGACGGCGAAATTCCTATGGGGGATTCAGATCGTGAGAAGACGAGGCTATTACTGAAAGGAAGTAAGAAGGAGGCCAGTATAGCTATAGGTATCACAACGGGACACAGGACTACGAGCTCACTTTGTAAAATCGGTGTAGGGCATGCGGGGAAGATGATAAGACATTGAAGCATTTCCTTTGTCATTGCCCGGCTTTCACGTCTACCAGATACCGGCGCTTAGGTGGAAACACAATACCAGACATGAACCAACTTAGGGTAGTGGTATTGAAAACAATTAGGGATTTTGTAAGTAGCACGGAATTCCTAACTTAAAATTTTCTTTTTAAATTTTCCTTTGACATTTTCTTTTCTTATAGTTTCTAGAGCGCAAAACAAGCCGATTACTGGCTTAGGTGTATGCCCATAGTGGCATGGGGCGGATTAATATCTGCACTCTCTTTTCAACCTAACCTATCCTTTTTCTGACACCAAGTTTCGAGATGTCTTTCTCCACTTGACCTTTCCGTTACAGTTATGGTCTTCCCTTTTTGTGTTCGCCATTATATTTTCACTCAAAGAAATTTGTTAGCAAAAACACCAAAAGATTGCTGTAACAGCAAAAAGTCTGCAGTAATTTGCTGCTTAAACAGCTAACATTTTCTGCTGTTTTCAAATGGTAGAAAGATCAAAAATGTCATAAATATTTCAAACAAGTAAATGCGTGCTAAGTTGGGCCGGGCCAAATCTTATATACCCTCCACTATGGATCGCATTTGTCGAGCTCTTGCTACGGTATCTCTTTTTAGGCAAACAAAAGATAGAAGAAAAGAATCGCTATGCTATTGGAACAATATCAAGTTATGTTTCATTTCGTACCATAATTGAACTGAATATTGGAGACCATAGTAGTCGTTGTGTAAAATTTCAGCCAAATCCAGTACGAATAGCGCACTTTAGGGGCTGAAGAAGTAAAATTGAGAGATCGGTTAATAGGGGAGCTGCATTAGACCATAAAGCGATTCATGCCATTTTCGACACGTATGTTAAAGGTCATAAGAGAAGCCATTGTACAAAATTTCAGCTAAATCGGATAATAATTGCGCCCTCTAGTGGCTCAAGAAGTCAAGACCCCAGATGGGTTTATATGGAAGCTATGTCAGGTTATGGACCGATTTTAACTATTCTAAGCACAGTTGTTGCAAGTCATAACAAAACAGGTCATGCATAATTTCAGCCAAATCGGATAATAATTGCGTCTCGACGATTAAGAATACATATACTTTATGGGGTCTTAGACGAGTATTTCGAGGAGTTACAAACAGAATGACGAAATTAGTATACCCCCATTCTATGGGGGAGGGTATAAACAATTTATATTCCATCTTATCTTCAAATTTTACAATCATCTAACGTAAATTTTTTAAATTTTTTTGATCGATCTACAGAATAACATTTTAAGCCTATAAAATGCGAATATATCGAATAGGGTCCATATCGGTCCAACTTTACGTACCCCGAATTTTTGGTATTTTTGCTCTGAAGCCCACATTTCACAAATAGAGATTTTTGAACTGAATTTAGCGAAGTCTAGATGGAATTTAGAATAGATAGACTCCGATTTGGGATAGGCAGTCTTTTTATACCCTACACCACTACTATGGTACTGGGTGTTATAAGTTAGTGAATTTGTTTGTAACACTCAGAAGGAAGTGAGATAGACCTATTGATAAGTATACCGATCGACTCAGAATCACTTTCTTACAAACTACAGATCGGAATTTTCATTCGATCTTCTTTAAATTTGGTACAGGCATGTTTTGCAGCCCAGAAACAAAGCCTATTGGAAACAATCGGTTCAGATTTAGACATAGCTCCCATATATATGTTCGTCCGATTTGCAGTAATAATGCAATAAAGTAGTCTTTTGTAGGAAGGAGTTTATCTTGACTCTTGACATTACTTTACTGGTGAATTTCATAGAAATCGGTTCAGATTTAGATATAGCTCTCATATATATATATATATATATATATATATATATATATATATATATATATATAGCCCGATTTTTAGTCCTAGAGCCATTGCAAGCGCATTTATTCACCAATCGTGCCAACATTTTGTACAACGCTTTCCTCGACGACTTCCACTATATACATAAAGTTTGGTCGATATCGGTTCAGATTTAGATATAACTCCCATATATATGTTCGTCAGATTTTGGGTAATTTGTAATTATGTTGTCATTTGTCAACCGTATGTATTACAGTTTGAACATAGTTGCCCGAAATTTGATACGGATTGTTTAATAACTCATCTGGAAACACCGCCGAGGAAAAGCCATCAAACTAGATATAGCTCCCACTTTGTACCTATAGAATAGGTGTAGGGTACTATAAAGTCGGAACGCCCGAATTTTGCCTTTTCTTACTAGTTCATGTTTAATGGTGACCATAACAACACAATTTGGAAAATTCTAGATTTTTGAAAAATGGCCTTTGACAATGCCGGATACATAAAATCGGATAGAATATATATATTTTGTGTTTCTTTTTGCGTTTTATGGAGGAAGTGTTAGAGAATAAAAGTTCGTTACTCATATTTGCAATAAAATGTGATGTTCTCTTTGGGGTTTAACTTACAGAAAAACACGAGTAAATTGTATTATCATATCTTGATGGTAACAGTTTACAAAAACTAGTTTCCTGCAGTAAGAAGTATCTAATTTGGAAATTTTTACCAATTTTTGACAAAATGTCGACTTTTTGCAAAGAAAAGTCGACTTTCGCTATGTTGATAGAAGTCGAAAAGTCGACTTTTCGTCCCAACTTGGGATCACTAGTTCATAAATACGTTAATGCCCCATAGGAACCGATCTCATTTTTCGAAGAACCTTCAATGACAATTTTTCCTTTATACACACATAAAAGAGAAACTTTTATCTAAATAATATCGTACCCACCATGTAATGCAGGCGTAACTCCTCTAAATTCTTGTGAAATCATCAAAAACTGTCTCACCTCACAGCTTTGCTGAAATGTCCATTACCTTCTACTCAGAAAAAAATTTGCTAAACAACCTACAGCGGTCAAAAAAAGTATTCATCATTAGCAAAATTGATAATAAATTCACTTATTTTGGGTAATTGAAGAAAATTTAAAGTAAACAAATAATGCAGTTTTATGCAATAGTTTATTTTTCATAATATGTTTTAAAATAAATTCAAAAAATAAATTTAATTAGCGCAAAAAATGCAATTTTATATAATAACACCAAAAACAGAGCAAAAAAAGTATTCATCATTGATGTGCTATCATCAAAGTCAAATTCAAATATTATTTGGGAATCCCCCTTTTCTGTTTTATTTAGTAAAGGAGGCTTTGCCCTTGACAGCAAATATTTAATTTCATTGAAAATATAGTTTTTGTCAAAATGGGTCGTAAGCAAAACGAGGTTTCTGATGAGGTAAAAGTTTTGATAATAAAACACCACAGGAATGGTTTAACTCAAAAAACTATCAGTGAAATATTAAATAGACCACGATCTACTATACAATCCATCATCAGAAAGTGGACAGAAACGAAAACTGTTGACAATAAACCAAGATCTGGTCGACCAAAAGCACTTTCAGTTGGAGATGTGCGTTGGCTAGTGCGGCAAGTTCAGAAAACTCCGAAGACAAATGCGACCATTCTTCGTAAAAACACTATGGAATATTTAGGGAAGGAAGTTATTACACAAACAATTCGAAATACACTCAAAAGGCATAGTTACAGAGGAAGAACTGCACGTAAGAAGCCCTTTATAAATAAAATAAACCGAGTGAAAAGGCTAAACTTCGCAAAAATGTATGTAAAACAGCCCGAATCATTTTGGAAAACAGTCATTTTTGCAGACGAGAGCAAGTTTAATCTTTTTGGGTGCGATGGAAAGGTCATAGTGTACAGAAAACCAAATACAGAGCTTGAAGAACGAAACACAGTTGCTACTGTAAAACATGGTGGAGGTGGTTTAATGGTTTGGGGGTGTATGGCGGCTTCAGGAGCGGGAAATCTTGAAATTATTAATGGAGTAATGGATCATAAGTATTACATTGACATTTTAAAGAGGAATTTAAAAGATAGTGCTGTAAAACTTGGGCTTGGTAATAACTTTCAATATTATCAAGATAATGACCCCAAACATTCTGCTTTAAATACCAAGATGTGGATGCTGTATAACTGCCCCAAAGTCATTAAAACTCCTCCTCAAAGTCCCGACTTGAACCCAATTGAACATCTTTGGGAACATCTCGAACGCAAATTGAGAACGAGAATTTTTCGAGCAAGAGTCAAATGTAACAGGTGATAATGGAGGAATGGACTAATATAGACCAAAATATAACCGCTAAATTAGTCCAATCGATGTCAAACCGTTTAAAAGAAGTTATAAGACGCGGTGGTCGAATAACAAAGTATTAATTTTTTTAAATGATGTTATTTATTTTTTTGTTTTTTTGCAATGATGAATACTTTTTTTGTTTAATTTTTTGTGTTCAGCTGTAAAATGGCCCTTTTTGTTCCAATAAATACTATTTTTTTCTTTAAAAACAATGAAATTGTGTACATATATATCACACAAGCACTACTGCATCATTAGTTTAATATGTTTTTATTCCAATTGTCTTTTGTAGACTTATTAAAAAAAAAACATTGAATGATGAATACTTTTTTTGACCGCTGTATTTTCACAATGAATCATAAAAAACACGTTTTCCTATATGGAATCAATGTCAATTCGCACTAAGTGGGAGTAAATTGTAGTTGAATCATCTCGCTGGCGATGTATTCGAATTTTAACTTTTTATTACAGACATATACTAAACTTTTTTTCATATAACCACCAACGTCGACAAAATAAGCTAATGTGTAAAAATCAAAAAATCTACGAAATTTTCAATAAACAATTAAAAAAAAGCTACAGAATATTGCACCCAGAGAAATGAGCTAAACCCATCTGCTGGTGTAAAAGTTTCCAACTTTTGAAGGAAACTATTTCAAACTTTTTTTTAACTTCTAAAAAATAATTGCAACATCGACATGCCAACCTATAAAACTTATATATTCTCGATCGTTATAAATCTCTAAGGGCTGATTTCTTTCTCATTTTCCGGTTACAATTTTGGTTTTCTGAATATATGGTTTGGTTTTCTGAATATATGGTTACTAGCTGAGCCTGGCCCGCTTCGCTGGAAATTTGAAAATTTCTGCTTAATTTCAGTTGAAAATGTATTCCAATTTTCCTTTTGGATTTTTCTACTTTTAATTACCTCTTATTTAAAGCCCAATAAGTAAAAGTCCTTTTTAAGGGTGTGGTGGACCCCAGAGACTTGGTCCCAAAAGTGAAAGTCAATTTCGTGCTTTACTCCCATAAACCTTTCATTTAAGATCCATACTGCCATGGTCGGTAAATATGTCCGATTTGAGAGGTTTTTTGGGGGTGGGGTGACCCACGAAACACTTAGTCCCACAATTGGATATCAGATTCGCGTTCTATTCTCAAATACCTTTAATTTGATGCCCATATTGTATTGCCGTCCTAGGCACCCACTTCTGATTGAGACCAAATTTTTGATTTTAGGTTAATGTAAGTGTGCAAACAAAATTTTGCTTCCCAGATCTGGTGTTTTGGAAAATTATTGTTAAGGCCCATCTTAGAGTGGGAAAGTTAAAAAATGATACAGCAAACAACCGCAAGGAAGTCGTAACGAAGATGAATGCTGTATGATCAATTTTGATCACTCTGCCCTCTTTCCGTTTATGTTGGCTTTTCCAAATTAGCGTTATTTACTGGTTGTTTTTAATGGATCAACTAAATCCATTTGAAAACAGCCAGTAGATGGCGCTTACTTAAATGTTAGTGCTACTACTCGCTTGGAGTGACTTAACGTCTATAACATTGATCATGTGGGAGTTGTCTATAATTGAATGACTACCTATTAAATAGTCCTCATTTAGTCTTTTTATACCCTCCACCATAGAATGGGAGTATACTAATTTCGTCATTCCGTTTGTAACACCTCGAAATATGTGTCTAAGACCCCATAAAGTATATATAGTCTTGATCGTCATGACATTTTAAGTCGATCTAGCCATGTCCGTCCCTCCGTCTGTTAAAAGCACGCTAACTTTCGAACGAGAAAAGCTAGGCGCTTGAAATTTTGCACAAATACTTCTTTTAAGTGTAGGTGGGTTGGGATTATAAATAGGCCAAATCGGTCCATGTTTTGATATAGCTGCCATGTAAACCGATCTTAGGTCTTGACTTCTTGTGCTTCTAGAGGGCGCAATTGTTATCCGATATTGCTGAAATTTTGCACGTGGTGTTTTAGTATCACATCCGACAACTGTGCCGGGTATGGTCTAAATCAGTTGATAATATGACCGACCTTGGGTCTTTTCTTACAGAGCTTCCAGAAGGCGCAATTCTTTTCCGATTCGGGTGAAATTTAGCATGAAGTGTTCTGGTATGCCTCCTAATAGCTGTGCCAATTATAGTCTAAATCAGTCCAAAACCTGATAAAGCCGATCTCCCGATTAGACTTCTTGGGCTTCTAGAGGGCGCAATTCTTATCCAATATGATTGACATTTTGCATATGTCGTTTTGGCATGACTTCCGATAACTGTTCTAAGTATGGTCTAAAACCAGTTTAATTTTTTGAGCCTCCGGAGGGCGCAATTATTACTCGATTTGCCTGAATTTTGGAGGGGGGTTTTCTATGACTGGTGTTTTTCTATTCGAAAAAGTCATTTAAAAACTTGACAAATGTGATCTGTGGTGTAAGGTATATAAGATTCGGCCCGGCCGAACTTAGCACGCTTTTACTTGTTTTAAATCAAATCAAATTGCCAGATTAAACGAAACGGTGCGGTGGCGATAGTTCTTACTAATAAACCATGTAAATCTTTCGAACAAAAAAGCGTAGCCCAGCAGCACGTCGTTGGGTCTTGCTATCTTAACGTTAAGGTTTCCAACTCCCCCTATCACGCTGAACGTCATAATTTTTGGAGTATAGCGGGCTGCATTCATTTGTGTCCCCACACATTAATTAAATCACACAGTGACCTGTTAGGTCATTATGATTGATCGACTGTTTTGGGGTGAGGTGGCCCGCTAGATATATGAGCGGAATAAAGATATCAGATTCGCAGTCCACAACTTTATACCTTTAATTTAACTCCATATTGTCATGATTGGTGTATACAGCCGTTTGGGGGAGGGTGTCTATATAAGGGTTGTGTGCCACACTCCATCTGCCACTTGAGCACATATTTGAATGAGGCACTCTACTCATCTATCTCTGTCACTTGATTCCCCATTGTTTAAAAGGGTCAAATAACCTATTGGAGGCGAGGAAGAGCACCACCTGGATTCTTGGACACAAAATTTAATGTTATATTCGTAATCTGCTCCCCAATGATTTTTATTTGAGTTTCATCAAGCTATGATCGAGTAATATTCCCATTTGGTGGGCTTATCGGGGGTGGAGCGACCCTTATTCATTTGATAGCCATATTGTCCCAATCGGTCCACTCTTGATTTTGGATGGTGTTTTTCGGGTAACGGGGGAGAGTTAACCACACTTTGAGGATTTTGAAAGATTAGGGTCGGCCTATAATTTTTCTGGGTGTAAGATATTCGCAAAGATAACCACACTTTGAAGGTTTTGAAAGATTAGGATCGCCCTATAAATAGTGTGTTGGCAATCAGTACAAAATTCAGCTCTGATTTTATGACCAAATGTCACCGCCTATGGGTCAGTTCCTGCACCCAATAACGACTCCCAAAATAAAATCCTGGCTATGTGTCTGCAAGACACTGTTCCGAAGCATGGGTACTTGTGAAAGCGGACGAGGCATTGCCTGGAGTGTTTGAGAGAAAAACTCTTCGCAATATTTATGCAACAGTTTGCGAAGGCGTCGCACAGTGGGAGAAACTCAAAAAAAAAACTATTGAAAAGTATATCGTGTGAGAACGGGTAGAGATAAATCTTTGAAATTTGGTTAGAGCTGAGCTGTTAATGAGATCATGTGCAAAATTTCAAGGCCCTAGGTTGTCGGGCGCCTTTGGGCAGGCCCCTAAATTTGGTCACCTCGGTATTTCGAAACAATTTTCGGGCTGCCAAATCTTCACTTATGGTCTGATTTTCAAAATTCGAAAATCCCTACAAAAAAAGTCAGGTCTAAAATATCTCCACTAGTTTCGCAGATATTCGACTTTAATTTTTTTATGGGCAAATTTGACCGAGATCTGCTTCGTATTTTGCAATTTTCGAAGGCATTTATAACGACTTTGTCGCTACAAGTGACCACATCTGATAATTCAGTTAAAAGTTATACAGTTTGGAAGTCAAAAAATTTATGTTTTTGCATTTTTTGGTCAAAAAAATATTTCCATTGATAAGCCTTTATTGGAAAAACTTGCTCTAATATCTTAATTTTTTTCTTTTTTTGTTGGTGAACAGAACATATTGAAGATAGGTTTAAGTGAAATTTTAACAAGATATGTCAACTGAAATGGGTGCTATATGTACTTCAAAATAGACAATCTCTTATTAAAAAAATTGGAAACCCCCCTCGAGTTCAAAATTTCCAATGCCTAGATCCCCCAAGTTGGGCACAGTTTTTTTTTCTTCATATGTCCCCTAAACCCATGCAAACAATTTTTTGCACCTAATAATATTTTTTAGGAGGACAGGTTGAGGCTTTTGATGAAAACCCATTTTCCACAGGATACGATGGGAAGCACGGAGACACCGGAATCTTGGAATAATGACGTTGATCGAAGGTTCATAATTACGGAATTTATGGTAAAGGAATCCTTGAGGAGCTTCAAACCATTTAAGTCACCCGGACCCGACGGAATATTTCCGGCGTTACTATAGAATGAGGCAGACTATCTAGCGCCTCATCTGGGACTTGCGCATACTCCAAAAGCCTTGCAGGAGGCAAGGATGGTGTTTATACCCAAGCCCGGAAAGGCAAGCAATGCGACACCAAAGGCCTACAGACCCATAAGCCTTACGTCCTTTCTACTCAAAACCATGTAACGTATTGTGGACTCCATGATAAAGAGTAGGACATACAGCGAACTACTCAAATGCAAACAGCATGTCTATGTCAAGGCAAGGTCGACGAGACTGCCCTGCACGAGGTTGTGCATAAAATAGAAGAATCCTTCGATGCCAAAACGTACACCCTGGCGGTATGCATTGACATCGAGGGGGCTTTTAACAATGTGTAAACCGACACACTGATCCAATCCTTAGACCAGTACCGGGTGGACCCGGTCCTTAGTGACTGGATATACCATATGCTAAGGAACAGGTGGAAAAATTGTGTGTCCCATGGCATATATATAAGAGAGAAAGTGGCGTAGGGCACGCAACTGGGCGGTATTTTATCGCCACTCCTATGGGTGACCACCATAAATGACCTATTACGGATGCTGTCTGAGGAGGGATTTGAACCCGTCTGCTACGCAGACGATGTTATAATACTTCTAAGGGGTAAGGATTCGAAAAAACTATGCAGAAGGGCCGAAAGGGTCTTGCATATGCCATATGGCTGGGCTAGACCCACAGGTCGCAATATTAACCCAGAGAAGACTGAAATATGCCTGTTTACGAGGAAGACGAAGGTGGGCCAATTTAACGCACCACGTTTCCTCAATACGACAATTTCGATATCCGACAAGGTCAAAAACTCAGGTGTGATCTTGGACTGGAAGTGTCACATTCAGGAGCGTACTGAGAAGACTCACAGATGTTGGGCACTATGTAGGCCGTAGGCTCGAAATGGGGCCTGTATCCGAGGATAGTCCACTGGCTCTACAGGAGCGTGATTAGACCAATACTTACTTACGTCTCAGTAGTTCGGTGGACTGCTATGGAGAAAAAGTGCAACATAAGGACCATACAACAGGGTCGGAGAACATGTTGTCTTGGCATAGGCATAGTGATGAGAACCATGCCCACTAGGGCACTGGAGACTCTTCTAGATATCCGACCCATTAACATACAGATTAAGTGTGAGGTAGCCACTGCGGCTATGAGACTTAAGGCGATAGGAGAATGGATTGAGGATGGGAGGAGCTCATACCAACGCGGTATAATCGAGGCGACGATAGGAAACCTGGAAGGAAGGAAAGAGGTTTCCAATCGGATACCTGAGATGAACCTTGAAGTCGAGTGCGATCGGCACAGTCTTGGATTGACGGAACCCTAGTATTGCCATCTGAAAGATCATGATACACAGATGAATCCTAGAGGACAAAGTGCGCCTGGGTGTCTACATTGAGAACCCAGGGACTGAGATCTGTTTTAGACTACTTGACCATAATACGGTCCTGCAGGCGGAGATTCGGGCGATTACGGAATGCGTGAGGTGGTGTTGTGCTAACGTGAGAACGTCGAGTGTGAACATCTTTACCGACAGTAAAATTGCCATAAGGGCAATAACAACCAGGACGGTAAGGTCACAAACAGACTTGCAGTGGAAGAAGGAGATTAATACCTTCTCTGAGGATGGCAAAATCCGCATCGTTTGGGTGGCGGGCCATAACGGAGTAAGGGAAAATGAATAGGGGCAAACGATTTGGCGTTGAAGGCAGAGGACTGTCGTCAATAAACTTGGTTAGGTTAGTTTAGGTTTAAGTGGCAGTCTGCCATCAAACTCACTTAGACGGCGTCGTCCATTGTGATACCACAGGAACGGAAGAAGGAAGATGCCTTCTAGTTCTTACCGTTGAACCATACAGACCGCTTTAGAAAGCCCAATAACTAGGGAATGTTCGCATCCGCTAAATCAGACAGATTCTCAAAGAAATGAGAACCTAATGTGGAACTCCTTCTGCGAATCATAACGGGACACATAGTTCTACGAGCTCACTTATGTAAAATCGGTGAGGCAAGTAATAGCATGTGTAGGGCATACGAGGAGCATTTCCTGCTTTCGCATCTAACTTATACCGGCACTTAAGTGGACTTAGGTGGAGACACCCTACCAGACATAAACCAACTTATGGGAGTGGTATTGAAAACAATTAAGGATTTTGTAAGTTTCATGGAATTCCTAACTTAAAACTTTCTTTTTAGAGGTTACTTTATATTTTTAGAGCGCACAAAAAGGCGATTACTGGCTTAGGTGTATGTCCATAGTGTCATAGGGAGGATTAATATCTGCACCTTCTTTGCAAATTAACCTAACCCAACAATATTTGTAGCCTCCACAGCAAATTTACTATCCATCTTTTCTCAAAAGGAGATTTGGAGATTTTTGTAAAAAAATCGGGCGGAATTTATTTATAGATTTTTAAAGGCACTTTTATTTTCATAGAATTTTTTCACTTTGAAGACCGCAATTGTAGACCCCATCGGATTTTTTTGTAGGGATTTTCTAGCACTATCCAGTAAAAACAAATTTTAAAATTTTTTGCAGCCAGAATAATTATTCGAAATACCGAGGTGACCAACTTTATGGACCTCCCAAAAAGAGCCCGGAGAACTTAAGGCCTTAAATTTTTGCACACGATCTAGTTAACACCTCAACTCTTACCATTTCAAAGAGATATCTCCACCCGTTCTCACACGGCATATTTTTTACTAGTTTTTTTTCGATTTTTCTCCCATTATGTGTCGTATGAACCACGAACTGTATGACGAGGTTAGCATAGTTAAACGTATCAAAATACAACGGTTGCGATGCCTAGGCCATGTTTTCAGAATGAGTGAAGAAGCTCCAGCGAAGAAGTCTTTTGAAGGCAAGCACTGTGGTACACTCAAACCGGGACGACCAAAGCTTCTATGAAATCACTAAGTGATTATAGACTTCTCGAAACTAAGTGTCAGAGATTGTAGAAGGAGCGCATAAGATCGAGGCGCTTGGAAATCAATTTCACGTTCTGCGAATGGGACAAATGTTCAGTCGTAGCCAATTGAAGTAAAGTAAGTAATTTTTCCCGGGATTTGAATGAGGATTGCGGGATTGTAAAATGGACAGGGTGCCGTTACTATATGCCTTAAACGAATGTATTCGTCGGAGGCCACCGTAGCGCAGAGGTCCGCCTATGACGCTGAACGCCTGAGTTCGAATCCTGGCAAGACCATCAGAAAAAAATTTCAGCGGTGGTTTTCCCCTCCTAATGCTGGCAGCATTTGTGAGGTACTATGCCATGCAAAACTTCTCTCCAAAGAGGTGTCGCACTATGGCACGCCGTTCGGACTCGGCTATGAAAAGAAGGCCCCTTATCACAAAAACCGCCCTCGACTGTCCCAGATCTCTCAACGAGATGGCTGAACAGTTCAAAATTCACCTGTTCTGAAGCAGGCGAGCTTGCGAGACTGGGAACTACCTTACACACTCCAGGGTAAGGACCAGGCCCGAAGGACAACGAATGATAGATGGTCACAAAGAGGGGGTGTAAGCATTCCAAAACTATGTGGCCTCATCTAGACTTGTCTAGTAGGTCTACTGCTTTGCTGTCATTGGCTAGAACAGACGTCGCAATCATTGTGTCCGTCATGACAGGTCACTGTGTAATCGGAAAACATGCTGACAGACTGAAGGTTGCCAGCAACGACTTTTGCAGAAGCTGTAGGGACATCGAGGAAGAAGAGATTATAGAACACCTTCTGTGTGTGTGTCCCTCACTAGCATTGAGAAGGAGTTCCACTTTAGGTTCTCATTTTTTTGAGAACCTATCTGATTTAGCGGATGTGAACATTCGCAAGTTACTGGGCTTTTTAAAGCGATCTGGATGGTTCAACGGTAGGAACTAGAAGGCATCTTCCTTCTTCTGTTCCTGTGGTATCACAATGGACGAAAACTTCTAATTGAGTCTGATGGCAGACTGCCACTTAAACCTAACCTAACGTAACCTTGCCTTAAACGAAACCAATTTGAATAATCGCAAGCCTAAGATTAACAAAAATGTCCTATAGTACTAGAAAATGCACCTCTTGTTATGTTACTTTCCGAATTTCTTGCAAAATTCTGCTTTCTAATCTAAGTGGCAATTTTGTTAGCTATTTTATGGCGCCATCGCCCTTTTTTGGAAAACAAAAAGTTACGAAGAGTCAAGGCAGATTTTCCTTATATCATTTACCTTGAACATTTGTTCAAATTGAAATAAAGGCTATTACCCTAAATCTTCCGTGTATCCTTCCATTATTTTCCTAGAAAAAAATATTGTAGGCATGCTTTCTTAAATATTCTCAAAAATTGGAAATTCATCGTGCCCCTAACTAAGCCAAGGATTTTTGAAAATATCTCCCATACTTACAAATAGTATTTTAATGGTTTCACATTTTCGATATAACAACAACAACAACACATGCAAGCAACATTCCAACAAAACTTCCTGAAAAGTAACCCCTAATAAAAACAACTTCTCAGAACACGTTTTCACATTGAAGAAGGCAGCAGCGCACAAGCGAAAGAGAATGTCTTTTCAGCACAGCTTAGTCAGAACAAGGGTTCATGGGGAGGACATTAGGCAAAATCCCAAGAAGTTTTGCCACTTGGTCTGCATAATGGCATTTTTCTGTATAACTAACAACCCAGACGTAAGGTAAGGTAAAACCAACCAACCAACCTCTATCGTATACCTACATATACCCCAATAATAGTAGGTAGGTAGTACGAGTTTACGAATACATGCACGACTACATCCAATCCTATCAAGATTATCGTGCCCGTTGTCGTAGTCATGCAATCTCGTACCGTATCAAAAACCCAAGCACTGAAGGTCTCTGCTATATAGAGAACGACGACGACGAAGACAACGACGAGCAAAAGTAAAAGAGAGATACAGACTAAATGCGAATAAAAAGATGTCAGTCAGGCAGCTTGTGTTCGCAAAGCCACCATCCGGCTGTACGACCGACCTACCGACTGACATCGACCCATATGGCATAAAACAGACAATGGATAGAAGATGGTCTGACAATTCAAGCAGCCTAAAGTACGTAGAATATCCAACCACCAGCAAATGAATGGCGAGTATGTCTTATAGTCAGCCATCCATTTTTATCTGTCTGTCAGAAACCCAGTCCATTCATACCTGCTAGGGTAATACAATACTGGGCACACACACACACACATAATATGCCCTATAACCAAAGTGCCCAAACATCATTATCGCTAAGCCCCACACACACACACTCACTCGTACGCAATGTTGACACAAACCCCATTGCATCATTGTTTGCAGAACCATATCTGAGGGGTCTCATAAATCGGCCATCATCTCCATGCTGACCACCTTTTCATGATGCCCACGAACGTAATGATTATCATTCGGCATTCGTATTCATCTCATACCGTCAATCATTATCATCATCACCATCAACGGCATTTTGTTGTGTTACTTTCTATGCTATTACTATAAAAGTGATGTCAATGTTTTACAAACAAAAAAACGTTCAATAACATAACAAAGGGAAAAATGTGGGTTTTCGCACAGATCAGCTCGATTTGGGCAAAATTCCTCCAAAAACATATATTTTCACCTTGCTAAGGGTTATTTGCAATCGATCGGCTAGCCACAAAGACAACTGAGAAATTAAACGTTGCTAGAAATTAGTAAAGGGTTGGTTTTTCTTATTTACTCAAATGGCAAGGAGTGCATCTATGATTCAATGGCCGAACAAAGTAGATTTTATCAAAGCACTTCGGCCATACAGTTCGTGGTTCATATAACACCAATATTCTCTATGAACCAGATTAATCCATTTACAGACAAAAAAGATTTGAGACAAATTAACGAAATTAATTTAAAGATGGAGGCCGCCGTAGCGCAGAGGTTTGCATATCCTCCAGTGACCCTGAACGCCTGGGTTCGAATTCTGGCGAGACCATTAGATAAAAATTTGCTGCGGTGGTTTTCCCCTCTTATGCTGGCAACATTTATGAGGTATTATGCCATGTAAAAACTTCCGTTTTACATGGCGTTAGCATTTCCGTCTACGATGCTGAACGCCGGGGTTCGAATCCTGGCGAAAACATCATACAAATTTTCAGCGGTGGTTTTCCTCTTTTATTGCTGGCGACATTTGTGAGGTACTGTACCATTTGGTATGGCAGCCATGTAAAAACTTCTCCACAAAGAGGTGTCGCACTGCGGACTCGGCTATAAAAATGAGGCCCCTTATTATTGAGCTTAAAAACTGGAATCAGACAGCACTCATTGATATGTGAGAAGTTTGCCCTTTTCCTTAATGGAATGTTTATGGGCAAATTCGCATTTGCAAGGAAACATTTACTTTGACAAAAGATTTGTTTACTTTATATTGAAGAATTTTTTATCCTTAATAGAAATATAACAAGACCACAAGCCCAATGGAAAGATCAAGTGGTGGGAAACACCTTGAAACTTGGTGCCAGAGATTTTAGAATGAGCGCAGAAGATCGATGCCCATGGAACGCTATTCTACGTCCGGCTAGTGGAACAAATGTTCTGCCATAGCCAATTAAAGTAAAGTAAGTAAGAATATAATATGTCTTTAACTAAGCTACTTATTATCAAAGAAAAAATCTTTTAATCTCTTTAATCAAATATCGTTGAAGATTTTCCTAATCTTCAACTGACTTTATGACACGGAAAACGCTGAACCTTTGTTAAAGACACAGAAGCTCCTATTTATAAAGCCTATTTAAATGCTCAAATTTGTAAAAATTGGAAACAATTGAGGGACGTCTGTGAAGTAAAATTGAGAATCATTCCGCGGAGGAAAATCGAAACGAAAGAATGTGACCGTTACAATATAACGACGTTAATTTAAAGATAGCTGCTCATATTTGCCTATGTTTCTTAACAGAATGTTCATGGGCAAATTTGCATTTTTTGCCCATATTCACAAAACTTCAAGTAGCGTTAAGGTAAGCCTATTTGACAGAAGTCCTTTATAAAACTGTAAAATAAACCTACTATAAAACTGTTTTAAATTTTGTGACACCTGTGAGCACTTTTAATTTGAAGTTACGGTTCTGTTGCTTGGTATTATAACCAAAATCCTTCCATTAACGAAAAAAAATTTAATATATTATGCTCCTGAATACCTCAAGCACTGGCTGCAAATACCTTTGATCGGACGAGATTTAACCGACAAATAGCAACTAGAGCACAAGCTCTCACTCTTGGAGTAGTGTTTCTTCTTTGATCTTGCAAACGTGTGTTAGAAGGCTCCTCAATTATATCGACAGAACGGGTTCATTCCTATAAAGAACACGATAAGATTCAAGTTTGCACATACATGGTGTAGACACTATGGCGCGTACGGGCCAGTGTTCCTGCGCGACTTGTGTACACCTCCACACAAACGCTCTGGTAATTTAGTTGGTATCGAGCGCATCGGAACAGGGCAGGGGTCACGTGTTCGATTCGCACCAAAGTCTAAACTCTGTCGCTACTGTAGTATCAAATGAAGAAAAATTGTCTGAATTTGACCAATTCGGCACTCAAAACCGCAATAGCCTTACTTATCGTACATTTCCTCTCTAGTTATCACAATTGCCAAAAAAGACTAAACTAACTTTGTGGTAGCTACCCATACATTAGAGTAGCTCAAAAATGTGAAATCAGGGGATCCGCTTATATTAGAGTTATATCAGGATATAAACCGACTTAAATTCCATGGCAGCCGGTTGTACATACCGGATTGCCACGATGGAGTCCTTCATAGGCAAGGGCTGTCGCCTCGGTGCATAGATAGGCAATTCTTTCGATTAACGCGAGCTCTTAATTGTAGACACAGGTCTATATAAAGAAAAGCACGACACATATGAGAATACATGCCGGTTTGAGCGCGCTTTATTCGCATTTGAAGTACATAAGGAATGTCTTCTGGATAGATAAAGTGACAGCACCTTGAATTTGGCATGTCATAAGTTAACTATTTTTGCAGGCGCCATCATCCAGTCCATTTGTGAACTTCAAAATCTTTATCTACCTGTTATTTATCTATGCTATAGTGCGATTGTACATGAGTTTATAACCTTTTGTATTCAACTGTTGTTCATTATGTTTCTGTTATTCTACATTGCGTAGCATAGAGGTATGAAGTACAATATGCTAAAAACGCTACATTTGCTACACCAATAAATACCGGCTAAACGCTCTCGTTCTATTAAGGGGGCTGATGTTGAAACCACTTTATCAAGAGTATAAGTACAAAATATACGAATGGGGATGGCGTTCACATTGTTCCTATTAACTACGACGATACGACGAAGAACCGCCAAGCTATCAAGAACGTTCTGACGGTCGTTAGGTCACACTTTTCGGCGACGTTCTTGTTTCAAACATTATGTTTGTCGCGCCCGTCTCGCCAAGCATAGTACCAACCCGAAGCCTCGAAGGCGTTTTTGTTGTTGCTCCATTCGTGTGAATGAGTAAGTGGTTGTTTCTGTGCTCATCTAGCTGTGTATGTCGACCGTAGTTTCATACGGATTCGTTTTCGAAAACCCTGGGTTGGTTTGGCATATTTGGATTTATACTCTATATAGAGACCGTCAGGCACAGATGTCCGTCCGCCAGTTTGTTGAGTCTTGTATTCCCCTTCACACACAGAGGTTCAGTTTAAGTGGTATAAAAAATAAAGTACCACAGCAACAACAACAACAAGAACGGGGCAACATTTACTGCCTTGCCTGCTTTTCTCGGTGGTTTCAGCTGGCTGGCTGGTGTGTGGTGCCACAGCAATCCATATAACACAGCAGGCAGGCAGCTATAGTTTGTTTGGTTTTCAGCTTGAATGTACGAGTCGTTGAAAATCGTGTGTTTGGGTCTTTGGCTTGTCTCATTCTGTTGTGAGCAGTCGTTGGGAACGTTACGATATCGGATGTGCGAAATATAAAGAATTATTCGTGCTGTAGTATATTTGAGAAATATATGCGGTATATAACAACAACAACACAAGTGGAATTATACAAAAGAAGAAAATATCGGTTCACATAAAGACCCCGCATTTCAGAGACTTTCGCTCAGTACTTGACATAACGGGGACTCTCAACGGCACCAACACACAACACTTTGGATATCGAGTGCAACAATAAAAATAATAACAACAACACATACATGTGAAAGCAGACAATGATTCATTTGAATGAGAGGGAAATGCTCAAATAAAGGCAAAGCAAGAACAGCAACCCCCCTCCCCCTCAAGTATAGTGTGTTTATATGAATAAACAAATGCAAACGTGCATGTGACTGAACTGAATTGAATTGTGAGTGAGTAAATGTGTGTGTGTATAAATCAGCAAATAAACAATAACAACAACCATACAAAACCCATATAAACAAACGGGGTCTTGAGATTTTGTGCACGTGTGTGTGGAGCAGTTTTTGCATACATTAAAAAATTTTTAAAGGTAATTAATATAAAAAATGTGCGATTTTTTTTGTAAATAAAAACAATTTTGTGTTTTTCTTATTTTATATTTTTTCATTTCTACTTTGTGTTTGTCGTTTTGGAACTGAAATACAATTTAGAACTAACTCAATATGCAATATATAGACACTTGAGATATACAATAAAGGTCAGACTATAGGTAATCTGAATTCGAAATAAATGTCTGTGGGCAAAAAGTAAAAACAATCCCCCATAGAACTCGCTGTATATATAGTTCTAAGTTATTGTAACTCAATGTCTTCGAATTACGAAACCCCTCTCTCCATGAACCAAAACATGTCGTAAAGCAAGTTCACATAGAAGTGTTAATCATGGGGTACTTTCCAAAACGAGCCAAACGCTACTCTGTATATATAAAATTCGTATACATATAAGAATACACAATAAGAAAAGTCGACTTATATTTTGAACATATCATAACTTACTTCACTTTAATTGTCATTGAATTGTAATGAAGTTAAAATTGATTATGTGACGGTTAAATTTGTGTTGTTATCGATCTTGCACACTTAAGGTGCTATTATGCGACATGTGCTATACATATGTGTTTTTCTTATGTACGTCAAATACGAATAGAGTGCGCTCTAATCGGCATGTACCCTCATATGTATGTTCAATTAAATAAGAGTTTGCTTTAATCGAGAGAACTGCATATTTTTACAAATCCTATTTTTCATTTTAAAATTTTACGTACATATCACACAATGTGTACAACTTTCAGAGTTGCCACATTTTAAAAAACATATCGTGTAATACCAGCTTTAGCAACTTTCGAAATTTAACTAATTTGTACTAAATAAAGTTCAAAGGTTTATACGTGGTTGAATTAAGAATGTAAAGTCACTAGCCCAACAACAACGAAATCAACTACAATATATAACCCTGCGGGTATGGTGGCGCAAATTCCCACTAGCCTGTTAAATTTCTGTACATTCTCAAATTGGCATTCTAGTTTTTATATGCACAATTTTGTGAAGCAGCTTCAAAATTAAGATTTATCAAATATGTAAAATGATACCAAATGAGAAAAATTTTTAAAATCCAAACGAAGCATTCAACGTTCTAGTAGGATGTGGATGTAACTCTGAAATTAGAAAATTCCATCAGCTGGGCTAGTGACTTTACCGTACAAATTTTCCTAGGTTGATATTATGTTCGAGGCAACAACCTATAATTCATGAATAAACTGATCAAATTGCTATTGATATTCTTGCTATCGTTAATAATAAAACCATTATTATCTGATAAATCGAACGTTAAAGTTGGGATAATTTAAGCGTTAGCAGTTAAATTATCGATAAAAAATTGCAATAGAATGTTCACTTGGTTTTGATTAAGTTAACGATTGTTGTTTTCAAAAGCCCTGTATTTGTTGTGTTTTATTTTAGTACTTAGTGCATGTCACGATTAATATATTATAATTATCTGTTATCGATAAGCATCCAGGACAACGATGCACTGTTATTCTATACAGAACATCTGACTTGTTCTCGATAGGACCAAAATAAAACACGGCAATTATGTTTGCAACATGTAGTGCAAGCGTTTGAAAACTATATGAAACTGACAACTATGCAGTTCAAAGATGTTCTATGCCCTTTTGTATAAAAACATTAAAAATAAGAATTGACGTAATGTATCTTTTTTCCAAAATTAGTGTTGCCAACTGAAAAAATAGATTTATTGTAAATGACAGTTATGTTCAGAACCATCCATCCTTTCCATACATATCTAAATATTAATGAGTCGATTATGGATGGCAACCCAACTTCAGTTGCGTTGCCAACGGCCAAATTTGTTACAGAAATTTTAGTTTTTGTATTAAATTACGTACTTTTCTACAAATTAGAATCTGAACTTTAAAAATACTGATATTGAGTTAAATTGAAAAAAAATCCAACTTTATACTAATTTTTACTTCGTGGTTTTGTCTCCTGGCAACGCAACTGTAGTCGAGTGGCAGTCCATAATCGACCCATAAGTTTGTTAGTATAGGGTTGGTATTTGGCTTTTCACCTAAACAACTGTCATATTCCATAAAAATGCGTATAGGTTAAAAACATGTGAAATAAA
This sequence comes from Stomoxys calcitrans, assembly GCF_963082655.1. Lineage (NCBI taxonomy): Eukaryota > Metazoa > Arthropoda > Insecta > Diptera > Muscidae > Stomoxys > Stomoxys calcitrans. Next base: position 244,349,422 of record NC_081552.1, on the reverse strand, counting down.
TGAATGCATTTATCTTTTCATAGACATAACTGAACCACATTTAGTCTCATTGTTGGAGGGGACAGGTGTGCTTCCGTGATGCCGAATTTCGACCTAAACGAGTTAGTATTTTAGCGGTTCAACGTCTTAAATCGGAGAATTGTCTTTATTCGTTCGGAAATAATATAAATATTTTTAAATCAATTCTATCATAATATGGGAAAGTGGTACGGTGCAAGAAGATTTGTATTCGAGAAAATCGGCAATGAGATCATAGGATCGCTCAAGTCTATGCCATACGCTGTATTAGAAGCGATGCTCTTTGTTAAGCCTATTGAGGTTTTAATTGAGAGCTGTGGTTGAAAGGCGAATGCCACCTTAGCGCACAGGTTAGCATATCCACCTAAGAACCTTAACGCCTGGGTAAGAATCTTAGCGAGAACGTTAGAAAATGTTTTCAGCGGTGCTTATATCCTCCTAATTCCGGCGACGTTTGTGAGGTACTATGCCATTCATAGAACCCATGTAAAAAATTCTCTTCAAAGAGGTGTCGCACTGCGGCACGCCGTTTGAACTCCCCTTGTCTTTGAGCTTAAACTTGAAAAAACTTACAAAAGTTACTTGTTATATTTTGACGCCAGACTCTTAGGAATAATAGAATATGGAAAGGCTTCCTGACAAGACACTTTTTCTACACTATACCACTACTGTGGTACAGGGTATATATATGTTCGCCCAATTTGCAGTAATATTGCAATAAAATTGTCATTTGTTAACCGATTCTCTCGAAATTTGGCAGAAAGGATTTTCTCTTAACTTTCAACATTAAGTGAATTCCATGAAAATCGGTTAAGATTTGGATATAGCTTTCATATATATATGTCGGACGATTTTAACTTCTAGAGTCACATCAAGTGCATTTTTTGACCAATCTTGTCAAAATTTTGCACAACGTTTTTCTCGACGACTGATTGATTGTTTAACAACCCGTCTGAGAACATCCGCCGAGGTCCATCAAAATTGATTCAGAATTGGATATAGCTCCCACATTGTACTTATAGGATAGGTGTATGGCTCTCCAAAGCTCTCTAATCTAGGAGTTCTTGTAAATATATCTCTTAGGGCTCTCCTGCGATTCACCGACGAAAGACGAACGAATTGACGAACGTAAATGATCGCGCGTGGATACGGTCATGTACATGCACGGGGAAACTTGTCTGTGTTTATGATTCTCACTCCCTAGCTTGTCTACTCAATTTATGATTTAGGGATTACACTTTTCTTTTTTGTATACTTTTAATCTCTCAAACAAGGGTCCTAAACAGTTGCACCCATTCAACCTAACCTACAATTTCAGGTGTGCTATTACCCAGCAATAAAGTACACCATTTAAGCGAAATAATCTTATCGTTGAAATATTTTAAAAAGTCTACAAAGCAATAACGGGGGTTCTACTGGTCACCTTAAGCTTCCAAATTCCGATTTGTGTGCACATGTTCTAAAAAAGGTGAACAAAATCAAATAACCATATGCTTTAAAACCGCAATAGGCCCATCATCACCTGATAAGGTCTCACAATCTTCGATTTTTTATATTCAAAATGTTTAAGACTCTCGATTGTTTTCCAGTTTGTTTATATATGCGGTATGTACCCAAGACAATTGACTGACTGTCGCCCCTCAAAACTGATAAGTCGTGGAACAACAGTTTCAACATTTGTTTGGAATTTTAATTTCCGCTGATAATGAGGAGAAATTATCGTTGCTATATACGCAGTCAGTGGGCTAACTTACATATATTTTTGTGAAGTTGTGTGTTAAAGCAGTAAGATTTGTACGTACATGACATGAATAAGGTGAAGAAATCACATAAAATAATCTGGCGCGAAAATTATGAAAAATCATGATTCCCAAAGAGTTGCAAGGTTGCAATGTTAATAGCAGCTAATGTTTTTGAAAAAACCTACAAACGTTTTTAAAATGTTAATACAATTGATTTAGCGTGGACTAGGATTACCTGGCCGACATCCTCTGCTGGGTCTTATAATAACTCAAACTGTGTTGGAATTGGTCTTTGCCGTTTCGTTTTTGTAGCCTCATTTTTACATGTGTAGGTGGCTCTCCTCGCTAAGCTCTATAGGTTAGCTTCGTCCGGTCCGTAGGGCCGATGGTCGTGGAACCATTACGACCATTGCTTGTTTGAAGACGCCAATTACTCGACTTGTCATTTCAAGAATAACAGGCATTCAGGATATAAGCAAAAGCCTGTCCCGAACGGCCGCCCTCTTACTGAGACTCTCCACTCGATACCGCTGATTGCCCGTGACTGCAATTACAGGTAATCCATATACGTTGTATTCCGCTATCCGCAACCTGACAACTCGTTTGGTAGCACGCAGCTGAGCTTCTCATGATGCCGATGGACACCAAACAAATAGGAACTCAGAGTTCCAACCCATGTGGTGCTCATGGTCATCCCAAAAATTGCCAATTTTGCCCATGCACATTCCACTAAGGAACAGGGGCAAACTTCTCACATATCAATGAGTGCAGTTCGATTCAAGCTTAAGCTCAATGATAAGGGGCCTCCTTTTTACAGTCGAGTCCGAACGGCGTACCGCAGTGCGACACCTCTTTGGAGAGAAGTTTTACATGGCATAGTAGCTCACAAATGTTGCCAGCATTAGGGGGGGGAAAACCACCGCTGAAAATTTGTTTCTGGCCAGGATTCGAACCCAGACGTTCAGCGTCATAGGCGGATATTAGCATGTTCCCCAAGAAAGCTTTACACGGTCATCCCATGCAGTGTAAAGCCTTTCTGGGGTCCATTCGTAAGGCCCAATCTTGCATCACTTTTTTAGCATTTCGTTCTGTATTCCACGAACAACACCATGTTATGTTATACTCTAGAGGCCAAAACAGAATGAGCGCGTTGAGCTTTGGTTTTGAGCGTCACGTTGCAAAAATGCAACTCTGAACTCAAATTCCACAAAAGCAACGCAGAAAAGTTAAAAAATATTCAACTTTGACGCTTGAAGACGAACTTCATTCTGTGTTGCCACACGTGAAGCATTGTTTTTGGTCGTCAAAGTCAAAAATGTTTTTTAACTTTTGCGAGTTTTTTAACCTTTGTCTGCAGAGTTGAATTTTTTAACGCGACGCTCGACAACACGCTCATTCTGTTGCGCGTTGAGCTTCGTTTTTAAGCGTTGCCTTGATATATGCAACTCTGCAAACATGATGCTCGATTGCAGTCTCAAAGTTGAAAATTCATTAGCTTTTGCATGTTGTTTGTCATGGCGAAATAATTAAAAATGGTCTCATTTGTACAACAACCACAAATCATACGGTGCAATTTGCCATCTTGTCATCAAGCTGATCGACGTTTTGTCAACACACACAAAGAAATTTGTGCGTGCGTAAATGAGCAGAGAATATGCGAGAAAGAAGATAGCAACAAAGAGAATGCAAACCAAAACCTGACATCTTAATACCGTCAAACCTGGCCGGCTATTAACAGCTGTTCACGTGAGACCACCTTATTTAATCCGCCTTGGTTGTTTATGTGGGATTTGTTTGCAGTGTTGCATTTTTGAAGGCAACGCTCAAAAACTAAGCTTAACACGCTCATTCTGTTTTGGACTTCAAACGCGTTTGCTTGTCCACATAAACCAAAGACTTTACATAATCTCACAAGAAATAGTCAAGTGGCGTCAAATCACATTATCTTGGCGGCCAACACACAGAGTCATTTCCAGAGATAAACTCTTCACAAAATTCATCCTTCAATATGTCCATTGTTTTACAAGCTTTGAAGCATGTGGCGCCATCTTGTTGAAACCACATATCAACCAAGCCCAATTTAGCCAATTGGAGCAAAAATAAGCCATGTATCATAACTCGATATCGCCGTTGACTGTAACGTTTTTTCCCATGGTCGTCTTTGACGAAAAATTAACCAATGATGCCAACAGCACCAAACTGTCGTTCATTCGAAATGCATCGATAACTCTTCTGCTGTTCTTTACCCCAAATGCTACAGTTTTGCTGGTTTATATATTCATTTAGTCAGAAATGAGCCTTTCGTCCGCTCCCCCTTCAGATTTGGAAAAATGTAGTACCCTATTTTCACCACGGGATCATTATGCATCATCTGTGAAAATTTCAAGAAAATCGGTTCATCCGATTCAAAGTCCGGAACAGACAAACAAACTCAAATATAAGATTATACAAGATTTCTTATACATACTACCAACTATCTACACTCTCCTTAGTCTGGCAAAAATTGTCGAAAATCTTTATTAGCTAAAAAATATTTTTAGAACGAATGCAGATTCCAGAGATCTGTGTGATTTGTTGAAGATTTCAATATTATTTTCTAACCTATTGTTGATGTTGTAAAATAAATAAATTTACAAAAATATACCCAGAATATATCGTCCATATAAATGTTGGTGTATTTGGTATTTGGATGTGCTCATACATTGGTCATATACTGGTTCTCCTTCACAAGTCTTATAAGCGTTATTTTTTTTTTATTACTCATACTACTGTACCCCTTGATTGGAGGGTCATTAGTTATGGAAAATTTTTGTGACTCAGTCTAGCAATATTTCGTGACTAAGCACCTTCTGAGAATTTTTAAAAGGCAGTTCTACACCATCTGGCTATCTTTATCAAGATGAACAAAAGTGTAGAACGTGAGAGTTGGCGAAAATTAACTCATAAGATAATCATTGTTATTAATAACGTCACAAGTATAATCGAAATTAGGGTTATGTTAGGGTTGTCTTTCAAAACTCTCAAAAAATTCTCCTACAATATCTTCCCCCTGATATATGGTTATATTTGCTATTTTACTAATACAAGTTGCCTGTGTGTGCTTTAATAATGGAACCTCGGACCAACACTTGCATTATCATGGGGATTTAAACACCCAACTCAAAAAAAGACCCTCGTCATCTAAATTATTGCAAGGCGGCATGGTTGGTGTGTGTATATACTTGTGTATGCCATCCCCCTATATATGTACATGTACATATAGTAAGTAAGTGTGGTTGTGTGTATGTACAAATGGGACGGGCGTATATAAATAATGTACGACCGGGGATTTGTGTGAACGTAAAAAAATTTTTGTATCTATATGGGCAATGATGTTTTTGGTGAACCTTGAGCCACAAACTGTTATACACACAAATGGAAAAGATTTTCTCTGAATACCTACGTACTTTATTCCCGATGGGGGTTGAACTGCTGTTATCTCCAAACAATAAAAAGTTTTCCAAAATTTTATTTGAATGGGGCGGAAGGTGTAACAGTGATCAGAAGCAAGGGAGAGAGTGCAAATCCAATAGATGAGTACAAAAACCGTTATTCCCTATATCTCCCCAAATGAAGGTTTCAGAAATCCTCTCTATTTACGAGAAAAAATAATAATTTTGTATTCTTCAGCCATACCTTGAAGTGGTAAAAGTGGAAAATCAAATATGGTCATTATAGTGTTGCTCCCAATATGAAAGTTTCAAGACTTTGCTTAGTCATCTCTTGTTTTCATGGCTTTTTTGCATGCAGAAATGCCAAAAATGTCAGGTAGTCTCGTAAAATGCTGTATAAAAATATACTGCTCGTATATACAGCTATGTCAAAATTGACAATATGAATGGATGGGAAGTTGGTAAATGTGAAGCAATTTTTTGGGTTTGGGTTCGGGTTTATAGAAATACCAACCACAACCATTTTGGTAGTTTGGCATTTATATATTGGCTTTTTTTACCTGTTTGCAAGCCATATAAGCGCCATATGTTGTACTGTGGTGGTTAATGGCAAAGAAGTTGGCAGCGTGGCCGTAACAGATTTAATTTTTAACATTAGCACCCCACGACCACGACCAATCGTAATGTACTCAAGTATCCAGACGGCACAGAGCTATAGTAGCTTCGTCTGTCACAAGTGCTGTGAGTGTAGTTTTCTTCAATAGCACCTTCGCCATCACTAGCAATAACTACAACAACCATACAATCTTATCGACAACCATATACCCACATAGTAACATTGGCTGAACCAAGCCAAAGTCAAGTTGGTTGCTCCGATGGTTCGATGGTTGGCACTTAAGACGCTTATGCGAATTGTGTCTTCAAATGATGGTAGAAACGAGTTTTATGGCTATGTCCGTACTACCTACCCACAGATTTTTTTATTAAAATTTTTAAATATCATCTACTTCTAAAAAGATATATAAACCCAAACTATTCATAGGAAACCAAGAAATAAAAAGAGAAATCAAGCACAACAGTTGATAGAAGTATATGTATCAACCTATCTATCTGGTAAAACGAAACCACCATTTTGGAAATATTCCATAGAATTCATCAAAAGAAACGAGCAGTGTGCGGATATGGTTAACTAGATAGATTTAGATACGGCTCTAGATGCTGAAGGCAGATATGACGACGACAAGCTTTGCCAGAAACAAAAATGTCAATCAATCAAGATGAGGCTGGAGAGTATTTGTGTATGTAGTATTTACCCATGTCTATATCTTCTTTTCATGAGTGGTATGGTTTTAATCCATTCTAATCGCACAGTGGACTAGAAAAACTGCTGCAATTAGAATTAACTTAAAAATGGCAAAGCAACAGATACATACAACAATAGCAAGAAGCACCAATGGAAGCCATACTCTACGTTTGAGGATTGAAAGGATTTTTGAGCAATCGTAGAAAGATTCAAGAGTAAGCCATGGCAGAAGAAATAAAAGCAATACTAATATATGAATTTACCTATGTTAAGAATTATTAGAACTGCATAGTGGAATGTTAAGAATTATTAGAACTGCATAGTGGAAAGTATACAATGGGGTCAAAGAACCCCCTATTTTTAGGCATTACCAATGAATAACTTTAAATGCAAATAAATCCGTATAGGTTAGGTAGAAAAGAGGGTGCAGATAATGCAGAGGGTGCCAGTAATCGGCTTGTTGTGCGCTCTAAGAAAATTTTAGGTTAGGAATTCCGTGCTACTTAAAAAATCCTTAATTGTTTTCAACACCACCCCCCTAAGTTGGTCTTGGGGGGGTGGTATTGTCTCATCATCTTCCCCGCATACCCTAAACATGCTATCACTTGCCGCACCGATTTTACATAAGTGAGCTCGTAGACCTATGTGTTCCGTTATGTTATACCAATAGCTATACTAAACTCCTTTTTGCTTTCTTTCAGTAATAGTCTCTGACATAGGTACCCCTAGATTAGTCGACATATCTTGCAGGGTCAAACTTTTCGGTGATGCGTATAAAAAATATACTGCATTTTTAGCTTTTAGAATATTTGGCATATTTGGTTTTATTTAATATTCTTCAGCGGTAATACTGATGGCAAGTGCCATTGCTCTGATCCATGTTCTCTAAACAAATCAAACTTTAGACAGTCTTTTGTTCTGAAGACTCGTTTGGTACTGGACTCTTCGGAGAGGATATTTTCAATTGTAACTTATGATCAAGTGACAGTTAAGAAGTGTTCTGAAATAATTTTCAGTATCTGTAGCAGTGTGAATATCTGAACTACAGAGGATTTTCCAGACATAAAGACGCACTGATTATCTCATTGGCTCGGAACTCAATGGATCATACAATACTCTCTCAGTCCTTAATATCTGACTGTATAAGTCAGTCTCCCAAAAAAAAAATTCTCCAAAAATGTTTTCTCATTTCAATGATGCTTACACACCACTGTTTTATACAGTAAACAACTAAACTGAGACCGCGACGTAATTGACACCGACTCAAAAAGAATTATGGTATTGCATGACTCAACTTTTCTCAAAATGGTATGAACGAAAAATATCCATGAATAGACTACATTCTGACATAATCCCCATGGTATTTAGACTCAATAGGGGAAATATAAATACCCGTACATAAGGGGCTGCTATATACAATAAACCAATTTTATCTATATATACATATATGTATGTTTATCCGAAATTATAATACATACAATACATAAATAACAGCTTCTTATACAAACACATAGTTTTTACTTAACTATTCGTTCAAAATTATCCTATAGTGGTATGAACAACCTACACTCAGAGAAATTTGTTAGTAAAATAGCAAAAATGTTTGTTGTAACAACAAAAACCATCTGAAAATGGGACAGCAGTAATTTTTTGCTAAAAAAACATAAATTTTATGCTATTTTCAGATAGTAAAATGTGGATTTTAGCCTCAAAATGTCAAAAATATTTTAAATACTTGTATACTACAATTTGTCTTTTAATTTTAGACGTTCTCGAAATAAAATGTTACCATATTTTCCACAATTTAATAATTTAAAACATCAGCAGACAAAATATCTACATAAATCATATTTCAGCTCTTAAACAACAAAATTACGGGCTAAAATTCACAATATATTACATAAATGGATGGGAAATGTCTTAACAATGAAGGGTTAACAATTTTTAATAAATAAACAGCAGACATTAGGTCTGTTCGAGAACTTTTCCCAGTAAAAATTTGTAGGAGAGTAAGAGCGAAAAAAGAAAAAAGAGAGAGAAAATTTGCAGAAAAACAGCTGATTTTTGTTTTGGCTGCATAGGACTACAACTGCTTGACATGCCATCACCGTATACAAAAGTACACTTGTGCGGACAAAGATACCTTGGACTAACCATCTAATGCTTTGGACATTGTAGCTAGATAAATTGCTATGACCACTGATGTGGCGACTACGGACACTTTGTTATCATTGAAGATATATGTATCCGTTCACAATTGGCAGACCAATTTGCAATATTTTTTCTAATCCCACTGTGCGTCACTTGTTTAACGGCCCAGCTAGACCCACACAATTCCATGGCAGCATCTTCCCTCCTTAACAAAAGGAACGGTGTTGGTTTCATCGTAGCTCTCCGATGAGGATAATTCTATCAAAACACTTAAGAAGCCGATAATTGCTCTTTTCTTAGTGTCTGGAAGTATACAATGTTTTAATTTGTCAAGATTTTCCAAATAATTCCGCAAATTTTGCACTTACCTTCTAATGTAGAACAACCGACTTGAGTTGAAATTACAACTTCTTTTGTCGAGTTTTCTGTACCTGAACACTAGCTGCTGTCATGAAGCTTCATTAAAAGTAAATAAAAATGAATCAAATTTAATAATTACCAATAAACAATATATGTATATTTTTTACTTACCTCCGCCTTTTTGATCTATTTTGGCGTTCTTTTGTATTTTCATGTAACGGCTGTTTTTCTTAAAACAGCTGATCTTTACAAAACATCTGTTCAAAGTTGCAAATTTCTGTTTGCAAAAAAAGTTCCAGTACAAATTTGTAGTTCTCTATTTTTAAACTGTCAAAATATACTCTCTCTTACGCTCTCTTCTGCTGCAAATAAAGTACGCGAACGACTTCCAGTAAAAATTTCTGCAAATTTGCACAAATTTTTGACTTCCGAACACAGCTATAGTTTGCTGATATCAGCAACATTATTTTTCAGGGTGTACTATGTGTTTTTGTGCCCAAAAACCATCCATCATCATATATCATTCCATTAGTGATTTTTACAAGCAGCTCGACAAAGGATCTTTTTTCGTATATATACTTATACTCATTCCTCCTCCAACGCCGGTCAACATTTAAAACATCATTATCATCAACATCTTCTACTACCAATATTCTTTAATGTGTAGCTCTTGCTCCTTTGACACACAAACAAAAGGCTGCTGGTGCTAAAAACTTTTTCTTTTTCCCTCCCATGGCACAAATGCGTACTCATTCTCCATGAGATGGTGGCGTTGGCTCAGGGGAAAATGCCATCAACAGCGGCAGCAACAGCAATGCATAACTCTTGAGTCCGTTGTATCTATAACTATATCCGACAATGGTATAGTATACCTTAAATCTCATCTACAGCCTGTTGGTGAGTCTCACGTTTAGGCAAGATGTCGGCGCCCATAGTTTGCGTGTTCTGGAAATAGAAAAGTTAAGAAAAATATATACCCTTATGTTGAATATCACGCTGGCTCGCTGTCACGCAGCTACGGAGAATTAAAGGGAAAAAGTTTCAAATTGCCTGCGGGTAAAAGGCAGACGTTCGAGGAGGGATGTGAACGGCCGGATACCCGCTGTTTATTTCTGTTTCTTTCTACTTACTAGCTGGCAACCTATATTGCTCTTCTACTTCAAGGTTTTACTTCGCAGTCGCTGTTGTTGTTGCCAACGTAGCTCGCGTACATACGAGCTGGATTTGCTTTCTAAGGCGTAGTTGGATGCACATTTTTCCTCGATGTAATATCGAGAGATTCAGGGTTTGATTACTTGAATGTGGCTCTGACTTTAAATTAAAAAAAAACTTGTTTTGTATATAACGCTGTGGTGCAGCTGCTTTTGCGTTATATCACGGAAATTGGAGAGCTGGAGGGAGATACATTTTTTTGTTTTGCAGCAGGTTATTAAACCTATATACGAAATGGCATTAAATGTTAAAATCCTTTGAATTTTCATTAGTATTATCCTTTTCTATAAACTCTTTTGCGTTGATGCTAATTAGGAAGAAGATTCCTCTGCATTTGCTCTTTTGTAATAATAAGTATTTTTCAGTCATTTTGGCGGTAAAATATTACAGATTGCTTCTGTTTGTTCTATAACTGTTAATTGCCAGCACTTGCGTTTGGTCTCCATGTACATAATAAACACAAGGTAGATCAACAGAAGGTAATGTCATAAACTGAACTATGTATGGCGCACACCGTAGTCCAGGTTTAATATTCATCTGTGATTTTGTTAAAATTAATTACATAAAACTAACTTATTGTTAGTATTAATGAAAAAGGGCGGAGTTAGTAAGTACGTTTTTTTTTGTTGGAATAAAATTCATTGCGTATTAGAAGATCAAACGAACCCATGACCCCTGCACTAGTAGTCTGAGCACGCTAACAACTCGACTATCGGGAGGCTCGGAATCGTTAACGGAACCTTTTCTAAAATTTATTTACTCCTACTTAAGGAAATTTGAATTTCTATGCTTCAAGTTCATATTTTTTACTTGTAGTAAGTACAAAAGTGAACTAAACTCAATAAAATCAACTTCCTAAAAGTGAAGGAATAAAATTAATTTTCCTGGAGACTTTGACAAAGTTAAAACAAATTGAAAAAAATATCAAACTTAACCTAATAGGGGGTAGTGTAGTAGTGCGTATACACAAGGAAAGTTGTTTAAAACGAATGTCACTGGCATTGCACCACAAGGTGTGATAATATTATAAACGACATCTTAAGTTATCACAAAATATTTCTTGGAACAATTTCCAAATACTTTACTCTTTAATCATTATGTACTTTTAATTTCATAGCAACGTAGGTTGCTTTGACCATTTGCTTTGTAGAGAGTTGTGCTTACTACTACATATTTGTTTGAAATTATGTTATAAGAAGACGGAAGAAATTGTTAGAGAATAAAAATATAGATCAAAATGGATTAGCTCATCCATCTGTCTTTTGATCCGAAAAATGCATCAGGGTTGAAAGCCTTTAAATGCAATTTGGCAACTCCCTTAACGGTATATCTACACTATTAAACGAGGCTTAACACACAATTGTAATCAACTTAACGGTATATTGCAAATGAAGAAAGCATTGCCAATAGAGGACTCAAACAGCACACGCATGTATACACATGGAGAAATTTGTAAAGCAATTAACGTAACTATTCTTTAAAATTAAGCAGTTTAACGAAACATTCCGTGCCTTCAACAGTGTTAAAGATCTTTTGATTGTTTTTTTTTCGTTTTTATTGTTGCCATATTGTTTTTTAAAGAATTAACAACCCTGTTGTGTATTTCCAAATATAATTCTCTTCCTTTTTGCTTCTGTCTCTTTGCAGTTTCTCTTTATACCCGTGAGTGGTGAAAGCAAACTCTTCAAACGCGGTGGCGTGAAGAGCGTAAAAACACAGATTTTTTGAGAACAGTGTAATTTAACCCAACAAAATAGAGAACCTACAAGAATTTAAGAAAATTAAACATAGAATGCCCACTATAAGGCGATGCTGCATCGTTGGATGCATGTCAAATTCAAGATTAAATCCGAATTTGCAGTTTTTTCAATTTCCCCGACCGGAAAATCCCTTCTACAAGCTTTGGACTCAGGCTTGCCAGGCATCTTTAAGTCGCATACTGCCCTTTAAGAAGCCTGTACTTTGCGCCGAACACTTTCATCCACATTGCATTGGAGGCCGACGCTTGACCAGCAGTGCGGTGCCAACTTTAAAGTTGGAGGTACCCACAAATCTAAAAGCAGTGGAGCAGCAAGCCATGGTGGAGGAAATTGAGCGTAGTCGCAAATGCGCCTATATAAACGCCGTTGTATACGAATGGCTTGTAAGAGCAAATCTAAATCCACAACTTCGTGGTTCCATTACACATGGTATGATCAAGGAGAAGGCCGAAACTGCCAAACAAATAATAGGCTGTGAAACATTTACGGCCGATAATCGTTGGTTGAACCGATTCCGGGAGAGTCATTTGTCCGGTTTCGCTCAAAAATTGGCCTCAAATCAATTGAAACCTATGGGACCATCACTCTGGATCCCTGACATTGTGCAAGACCTTCAACATCTATTTCCGCCCACCAATGCTGAACGTATGGAAAACTTCGAAAATGTGCCCGAGCAATATATCAATTATATGAAGCAATATGGGGAATATGAAGAAGATGATGAATCGGAACAAGAACAGCAACCTCCCATGGGTTATGGTAATGAGCAAGAAAACAGTGGATATGGCGAACCAAAAATGTCTCATCAAGGCTATTACCCACAGCAACACCATGCGCCACAGAACTATTACCAGCAGCCGCCTATGCATCAGGCTCCTCCACCCCATCATCATCAGTCACCGCCGCCACCAACACCGCAGGTGCCACCTTCACATGCGAATGGGTACAATCCTTATGGTCATCACGGAGGTGGAGGGTTACATCATCCTGCTTCGAGTTATAATGCCTATCATGACTATTATGCTCATGAGAGGCATTATCAGCAACAACCGCCAGCACCACCACAACCACCACCAGCACCACATCATGGCGGAGTTTATCCCAGTCAACCACCCATGCAACATCAACCGCCAGCTCCTCTCCATCCGTTGCGTCCAATGTCGCACTCACCAGCAAATCAGCAACAAGAACAACAAAGGCTGCCATCACCTCTTCAACACCAAACGCCCCCTCCTCAGCAGCAACTGGAACAACAACAGCAGCAGCAGCAGCGACAACCATCACCTATACAACAGCGACAACCATCACCAATACAACAGCGACAACCATCACCTATACAACAGCGACAACCATCGCCTATGCAACATCAACAACCATCGCCTATGCAACATCAACAACCATCACCTATGCAACAAGGACAACCTTCGCCCATACAACAGCGACAACCATCGCCTTTGCAGCAGCCCGTTAGGGATTTATCTCATTCACCTCGGGCATCCCCAATTGATCCCTTACAAATTGAGAGGACATTGTCCCCAGCAGTAAAACGGCCAATGACCCAAGATCCCAACGAAGACAATTTACCCAAAAGTAAACGCTCTTCACCTATATCTAATGGCTCTCCTATCCCGCAGCCACCGAAAAGTAATGATAATTTTAAAATAAAATTGCCACTCTTGAATGGCAACAAGACCGGGCCATCGTCTCCCGCTCCTGCTTCATCTCCCTCAAATGGCACCAACAGCAATTCCCGATCTTGTTCCCCAAAGTCTCAAACAGAAAAAGGCAACACTACAAATGGCCGCAACAGTGCAGCATTGCCATCACCAGCTAGCAGTCTAGCTGATACAAATGGAAATGTCAAGGATTTGGAAACCTACGCACAAGCGTTGGAATACTTGAAGCCTCTGGAAGATTTTGCGCTGTTCAAAGAAAATTTCAGAGCTATTGGTCTCATATCGCAATTGGAGAACATATTGAAAAAAAGTATTAGGCCTCCTGCTGCCGCCAAACAAGTTATATCTAACGGTCTCAATTAGTTTTAAATTCCTATAAAATTATGTTGTAAATAAAATTGTACTATATATATAAAATGGAACTCATTTCTAAGAGAGTATGTTCATTAATCCCATGGCAGCCGGTTGAGCGAACGGGATTGACCCGATGGAGTTTTTCATCGGCAAGGGCTGCCGCCTCAGTGTATAACACATTGCTACAAGAAGAAGAAGAGTATATTCATTTTAAAATCCTGTACATACTAATTAATACCTAATCAATCCGTAAAAGGAAGCTGAAAATTAAAAAGAAAAAATTTAATATGGAACTATTTGTTGCGGTTCAATATTTTGCTAGAGAATAGGCAGTTAGTGTTTTTATTTCGCTTTCATTGTATATCCCTTTTATCAGAATCTCTTTGAATTTTTTCAATCCTAAAATATGATCCAGCTTCCAATAGATTCACTTAAGTGTAGTTATCTCATACAAGATTAGTTTACTTTTTTACTTTAAGTCTGGTTTGTATTATAAAAAAGTGACTGATTTTTGTACAAATTAATGTTAAAAGTATTTTCGCTTAATATAAGCATGCATATTTAATTTTTTTTTTGTTTTTCTAGCAGTGTTATAAAATAAGAACAAAAAGTAAATAAATTATTATACCAAAAATCGATTTTTACTTAACATATCATAGAACCTTATTAAGCACATTGATCATGTAGTCTATCATACTCCTCTTCTAGTAGGGATTCGGCTTTAGGTCCGTAAGGTCCGACACATAGGTTAAGTTTGGTTAGGTTGAAAACAGGGTGTAGTTATTAAGCCGCCCATGCCACTATTGACATACACCAAAGCCAGTAATCGGCTTGTTGTGCGCTCTAAAAACTATAAAGTAACCTCTTAAAATAAAATTTTAGGTTAGGAATTCCGTGCTACTTACAAAATCCCTAATTGCTTTCAATACCACTCCCCTAAGTTGCTTCATGTCTGGTATTGTGTCTCCACATAAGTGTCTGTATCTGTTAGACGCGAAAGCCGGGCAATGACAAAGGAAATGCTCCTACGTTTCATCATCTTCCCCAAATGCCCTACTCATGCTATCACTTGCCTCACCGATTTTACATAAGTGAGCTCGTAATCCTATGTGTCCCGTTATGATACCAAGAGCTATACTGGCCTCCTTGCATCCTCGTCTTCTCACGATCTGGATCCCCCCATAGGATTTTCGCTATCCTACCGACCTTTTCACTGTTCCAGAATGCTGCATTCGTTGTCCACTCCCTTAACTCGGACTGCGTCATCCCAAAAGCCCGGGTTCATAACTTCGTCCACGGTATTAGTGAATCCTGTTGATATCCCAAAAGTAAACTCTTGCAATACCTCATTTCAGAATTCACTAATAGAAGTTTAGGTCACTTGCGAAAACATAAAGTGGATAGGTCCCATGAAAATCATTAAGGATGTCAAATCTGCCGGTTGAAAATGCCATCAAATAGGAGAAAACGTAAACAAAGAATAGAGGAAGAGAACAAGTTGACATCTTCAATGCCAAGTACTGCCAAAAATTAAAAAATTTGTATGTCGGTTGTTCGCTTGGCTAACCTTATTCAGTGAATACTGACCTCATTTCAGAAGCATGATATCGAAAAGGGGTATGTTCTACATCAAATTTCAACATGGGTCTCCAGGATTCACTAATAGAGTGAATCCTGATGGGTCTCCAAAGAAAGGAAATCAGTTTATATATAAAATTTTAATATATTAATATTGTCACTAATTTCGATTAACTTCCAACGTTTTCGTTTTCCTTCCTACATTTTCCGTATTCGTTACGGAGGAGGAGGATACGTTAGGAGAATAAAGTCAATCGAACAAAATATACAACATTAAATCTTAATATTGGTCACGGAAGAACAAAAATCACTGTCAAATATGACCAAGTATTTTGGGGTAGTTGGTGGTCGAAATTTTTAAGAATTCCAATTATGCAGATCGGAAAGGTTGTAGTTCTAACTCACGCAGATATTATCAACGAGGGGACCCGAAGCCATGAATCGTCAGTATATGGCACGATCTCGTTGCCGTCTGAATGTGGTATAGAAGCGGCATAGATGTTAAACAGTGCATGAAATATCAACCCGCTTGGGGAAATCCCTGTTTCACTCTTCGGGGCTTCAACTTCTTATCTCGAAAGTCCACACACGACTGGCTACCACACAGATAGTTCATAATCCTATGTTTTAAACCCGTTTTAGAAAGCGTGACGTAACTGACCGTATCGAAGGCTTTCAAATGGTCCAGAGTATGAGGACCGTCCTATCGCATGGCCTGATCTGATTTAGACCAAGGTTAATATGTGTAGTGATGACGTGTTATGCAATCTACGGAATCAGTACTGGTGGAAGACGCTCAAGCTTGTCTACTGGCGAGAGAAGATAGGTCAGTCTGTCGGACTCTCTCTTACTCGAGCCCCCTCCAAGATTCAGTAGTGGAGTGATTCAGCCCATATTCCAGACATCGGAACTATTAGCGTGCTCGGAGATAGGTTGATAATCTGTGCCATGTACTCGACTCCCGGTTTTTGCATCAGTGTTGAGGTTTCGTCTGGGTTCAGTGACTTGGCGCTGCGGATGACATTTGAAACTGCGTCCACTGCAAATTGTAGCGGGGTGCTCAATAAATTGACGGTTAAATAACTGGGCACCTCTCTTGAGATCAGTAACTGTTAGGTTCAGTTCCCTAGGGTCAGAGGAATCGGTGAGCGAGAAAACATTTGCTTTGCCAGTTCCTGCTATTGCCCGAATTCTGGTGTGGCGCTCTCATTCATCGCGCAAGGCGTATAGTTAACAATTTTTTACGGGAAGTCGTTCGCGTACATTACCTGCCAACGAATCAAAGGTGGTCTCACGCCATGGCGAAACAATTTAAGGTGATCTCATTTGTACAACAACTTCCATATGTTCATTATTATACGTCATTTATGCTCCATAAATTGACGGTTAAATATAATAACTCGTTGTTTTGTAATTTTTTCAAAAAAAAAAAATACCCTAAAATCTGAATTGGCCGCGGATTTACATAAAACGAGAAAGTTTATGGTTCCATTAGGGGTTGAAACCAAAGGGGAAAACTGGACTTTATAGGGCGCACGACCGATTTTTTTCGCTCACACGCTCTCTCTATTTGTTGGCATGGCGAAACGATCAAAGGTGGTCTCATTTGTACAACAACCAATTATATGGTGCAATTCGCCAAGTTGTCATCAAGCTGATCGACGTTTTGCCGACACACAAAGAAATTTGTGTGTATGTGTATATACGTGTGCGTACATGAGCAGAGAATATACGAGAAAGAAGATAACAACAAAGAGAATTCAAACAAAAATCAGTCATCTTAACATCAAAGCTGGCAGGCTAATAACAGCCGTTCGCGTAAGACTACTTTTTTAAATCCGCCTTGGTCTCACATGAATAGTTCTTACCAGCCGGCCAGGTTTGACGGTATTAAGATGGCAGATTTTTGTTTGCATTTTTCTTTTTTGTTATCTTCTTTCTTGCATATTCTCTGTTCAAGTACGCACATGTAAACACCCACGCCCACAATTTTCTTTGTGTGGTTGGCAAAACGTCGATCAGATTGACAATGCCATGTTGTAGTTGTACAAATGAGACCACCTTTAATTATTTTGCCATGCGAACGAATAGAGAGATAGCGTGTGCGCGAAAAAATCGGTCGTGTGCCCTATAAAGTCCAGTTTTCCCGTTGGGTTCCAACCCGCAATGGAATCATAAACTTTATCGTTTTATGCAAATCCACGGCTAATTTAGATTTTTAGGTAGTTTTTTGAAAAAATTTGCAAAACGACGAGTTATTATATAAATGACGCATAATAATGACCATATAACATAATTTAGCGGACAGTGTAAACGTAGCTTTATGTGACCTGAGTAGAATGTAATACAACCTTGTTTTTGTTTTGACATTTTATTCATTCGCCTTTCTTTTCTCTTTGCAGATACGCTCATCCTCTCCTTGGTAAACAACAAATTAACCCGCTATAATACAAAGCGGTTTATCGTTGGGAGAAGAAGCAAAGCGTTTTATTTAGCCATTTCCTCTAAAAGGTTGGGTGCAGCTGCGGTGAAAATTTGCGACTAAAAGAGAAATAAAGAGGAGTAATACAATGCCGGCCATTCGCAAATGTTGCATTGTGGGATGCATGTCCAATTCCAGACTTCAGCCAAATCTTCAATTTTTTCAATTCCCCAGACAAGATAATCCTTATTACAAGCAATGGGCACAGTCCTGCCAAGCTTCCATGAGTCGCATACTGCCGTTTAAGAAACCAGTCGTGTGTGCTATACATTTTTTACCTCAATACGTAGGTGGTAGAAGACTCACAAGTAATGCTGTGCCCACTTTATATTTGGATGTACCATCAAATTTGAAAGATGTTGAAAATCAAGCTATGTTTGTTGAACTCGAAAGAAGTCGCAAACATGCATACATCAATGCCGTGGTATACGAATGGTTGGTTAGGGCCAACTTAAATCCCCAACTTAGAGGCTCTATCACCCATGGCATGATAAAGGAGAAAGCGGAAACCGCCAAACAGATAATCGGATGTGAAGGATTCATGGCAGACAATCGTTGGTTAAATCGTTTTCGCGAGACTCATTTGACAAACTTTGCAAAAAAGTTGGCCTCAAATCAGTTAAAGCCGATGGGACCTTCTTTGTGGATTCCCGATATTGTTCAAGATTTGCAACACTCTTTCCCGCCCACCAATATTGAGGGTCTAGACAGCTTTGAAAGTGTGCCCGAGCAATATATTAACTATATGAAACAGTACGGCAATTATGAGGAAGACGAAGACACAGATCAAGATCAGTCAATGAGTGGATACAAAGATGATGAGGATAGTCAGCCAGATTCGAAAATGCAGGCACAGGCATATTATCAAAATTACCAAAATGGACAGAATCAACATCCATCACAGTTTACAAACAACAATGGCTTGAATTCTTATCGCTCGGAGGGTTCAGAGAGCCGCAGTTTTAGCACATACGATGAATATTACAGTGACAGGCAGCAGCAACAACAACAACCGAATCGAAACAGCAGGCCACCATCGCACTCATCTGCTCAAAACGATCCAATGAGACCAAGATCCAGTCTTCCCAACTTTTCAAATGGGCAAGCTGCCAAACGACGTCTATCAACAACAGATAACGATAGGAATATACCAAATGGAAAACGAGCCACTCCAATCAACAGCTCCCGATCACATTCGCCCGCGGGTGAATTTGGTGATAGAACAGCTAATAACAACAATGATATAGCTGATAACAGTTTCAAAATAAAATTACCTTTGTCCAATGGGAATGCTAGATCCACATCATCGCCCTCAAACTCGCAGCCTTCTAACAACCAAAACTCCCGCTCTAATTCCCCCAAATCTCAAACTGGCGAAGTTACAACGAATGGCAACACTTCCCCCGCTCCTAGCTCAGCCACGAACATTAGAGACTTGGAAACATATACGCAGGCTCTTGAGTATTTGAAGCCTCTTGAAGACTTTGCCCTCTTTAGAGAGAATTTCCGAGCCATTGGTCTGATATCGCAACTGGAAGCCGTGTTAAGAAAAGGAAATCGAGCAGCAGTGGTGGGGGAAAATCATGTCGTTTAAACGAACCACCATCACCATCTAGTTTTAGCATATTAAAAAATAAAAAACAAGTATTGTAATTGTATTTATTGTTAATTTGTTAAAAAAACGTTAACACTTAAGAAGTTAGTTAAAAACAAAAGAAGTATTTAAACTATTTAAAATCATATTATTTTATAATTTTTTTTTTAATTAAAACATAAATTAGAACATTTAAATGTATTTTTTTCACTACCAGATCCTTATGAAACATATTCGACTGATAAAGTACTATTCTCTATGTTCTAATATATTTGCGGAGATGTAATATTATTTTGTTTTTCGTTCCAAACGAGTATTCTTGTAGAAAAAAATATGTTCCGCTTTTAAAACTCAAAGCAATTGATCAAATATTCCACTAAAATACTCCTTTAGTCTTAATACATACATGCTTCTTATAGTCTTCACTAGGTAGATTACCACAAATGTACTGAAATTCAATTAAATAAAAACATACCAACTACTAAATCTTTTATCATATTTAAACTAAACTCTCAAGTCAATTGTTGAGGTGAATTACACGTTGCTCTTGACTTTTCCAATAGGAAACAACAAAACCATGCCAAATGTTCATACATTTAGTCACAACTTTCTTTTGCTATGTAATATAATTTGTAACAAGAAAATTGAAAAAAAAAAATAAAATTTAGCCTGTTGAAAAACAATTCATGAGCACGAGTTTTATGTCGTCGATTATGGATGGTACCCCAACTTAAGTTCAGTTGACTTTCTCTCTTTAATTGGCTAACGGAACATTTTTTAGGTAGTCGCGCTCAGAATAGATTTCTGATACCTAGTTTCTAGATGTCTTTCTCCATTTGATCTTTCTATCGGAGTTTTGGTCGTAGTAGCCACACTTTTACATGCGGAGGTTCCTCCTGAAGCTTTATAGGTGAGCAAGCTTGTTCCGGTTCATAGGACCGACCATCGAAGGAACGTTTTGGCCTTGGTTACAAAAAGCGCCAATAAACCGCCTTGTCGTATCGAGAATTTAAGATAGAGTAGTTGCCGACCGGCCTCTTTTTGAGGCTCTCCATTCAATACCGTGATTGCCCGGCAGCCGGTTGTACATACCAGACCGACCTGATGGAGTTCTTCATCGACAAGAACTGCCGCCTCAGTGTATAACACACTGCAACAACAACAATATTGCCCGTATAGGAAGCATCGCACTATCCGTAACCTGTGGATTCGCGGCCGATAGGTCTTAGCTGGGCTTCTCGTGAAGATTAACACCCCATTACAGCCGGTTGTACATACCGGATTGACCAGATGAAGACCTTTATTGGCAAGGGCTACCGCCGCAGTGTACAACACATTGCTACAACAACAACAATGACGAACCCCACACAAATAGGAACTCAGATTTTAAACACGTGCGGTGTTCATAGTCATTCCGTGCCGGGTCCTACCCATTTGCGCTGGAGTTTTTTCATTCATTCTGACAACATGACCTAGAAAACGAAATCATTGTAAAGGGTGATTTTTTTGAGGTTAGGATTTTCATGCATTAGTATTTGACAGATCACGTGGGATTTCAGACATGGTGTCAAAGAGAAAGATGCTCAGTATGCTTTGACATTTCATCATGAATAGACTTACTAACGAGCAACGCTTGCAAATCATTGAATTTTATTACCAAAATCAGTGTTCGGTTCGAAATGTGTTCATTCACCGTAACGTTGCGTCCAACAGCATCTTTGAAAAAATACGGTCCAATGATTCCACCAGCGTACAAACCACACCAAACAGTGCATTTTTCGGGATGCATGGGCAGTTCTTGAACGGCTTCTGGTTGCTCTTCACTCCAAATGCGGCAATTTTGCTTATTTACGTAGCCATTCAACCAGAAATGAGCCTCATCGCTGAACAAAATTTGTCAAAATTTGAACACATTTCGAACCGAACACTGATTTTGGTAATAAAATTCAATGATTTGCAAGCGTTGCTCGTTAGTAAGTCTATTCATGATGAAATGTCAAAGCATACTGAGCATCTTTCTCTTTGACACCATGTCTGAAATCCCACGTGATCTGTCAAATACTAATGCATGAAAATCCTAACCTCAAAAATACTATATACTTTCGTCCCAACTTGGGATCGATCCCTGATGGGCATGTGACACTTCAGAACAGCGAAATCGTCAGTAGGACGACGAAAATCCTATGAGGTGATCCGGATCGTGAGAGCACGAGGCTATTACTGAAAGCAAGCATGGCGAAAGAATTAAGGTGGTCTCATTTGTACAACAACCACAAATCAAATGGTGCAATCCGCCATCTTGCCATCAGCTGATCGTCGTTTTGCCAATTCACGCAAACAAATTTGTGTTCGTGTGTGTATACGTGTGCGTACATGAGCAGAGAATATGCGACAAAGAAGATAACAACAAAGAGAATGCAAACAAAAATCTTACATCTTAATACTGTCAAACCTGGCCGGCTGTTATTAAATCCGCCCTGTAAAGCAAGTAAGAAAAAGGTCAGTATAGCTTTTGCTATCATAACGGGACTCATAGTTTTTGTATAGAACTGTTAAATGAACCTACTATAATGCTTTTTTAAGTTTTATGAATACCTGTGATATACTATGCGTATGCATTAAAAATGCCACGCTGCAACAACAAATCCCACAAAAGCGATGCGGCAAAATTTTTCAGCGGTGGTTATTCCCTTCTAATTCTGGAGACAATTATGAGGTACTTCGCCATATAAAAACTTCTCCCCAAATAGGTGTCGCTCTGCGGCATGCTGTTTGGACTCGACTATAAAAAGGAGGCCTCTTATCATTGAGCTTAAAATTGAATTGGACAGCACTCATTGATTTGTGGAAGTTTGCCCCTGTTCCTTAATGGAGTGTTCATGGGCAAATTTGCCTTTGTAACTCCACCTTTAAATCCTGGTCTAAAACCCTGTTTTTCAATGTCCGACTTTATGACTACTTCTTACGTCTAAACGCCCCACTTGTTAGCGACATTATTTGTATTTCTGCGTTTTTTTTTCAGCATGTAGACATCACCGAAGTTCTTCCAGCTGTATTTATATATTTTTTGACTAGGTTGTATTCGCACTCAGTCTGCCAAACTTGCAACATTTTCTTTTTTTGGCGAAAGAAATCGAAGGGATAAAATAAGCTTCCAAGAAACACAAACAAGTCTGATTTTTTAAAACACACGGAAATTCGAAATTTATAACTTGACAAACACAAAGGTCAGTATTGAGTATTGCCAGGGTTGTATTAGATTTTTTGTTGTTGTTGGCGAATGTGACAACTATCATCATCTTTTTCAGTTCATCTTGAGGGACAAAGAGTATTTTGTAATTCAGTCTCCGAGCAAAGTCCAAGGGAAATTGATTGAAATATTTAAATAGCCAAAAAACACAACAAAATGTTGAAAGTGATTGAAAAATTTGCACCACCTAATAGAGCCAAATATTTATTGCGCCTCTATGCCACAGCAGCACCGAAAGCCAGCACTGCACAAAGGGAAGCCAAAAAACCTCAGGAAAATGCCTCATTTATGGCCAACATATTTCGTGGCAATTTGGCCTCGACTCAGGTCTTTCCCTACCCTGACGTACTTTCGGCTGATGATAAAGAGCTTACCAGTAGTTTAATAGATCCTTTTGAAAAATTCTTTTTGGAGGTAAACGATGCTGCGAAAAACGATGAAGCTTCAAAGATTGATGATAATACCTTGGCTCAATTATGGGAGTTGGGAGCGTTCAGTATTCAAGTTCCTAATGATTTTGGAGGATTGGGTTTAAATAATACCCAATACGGCCGTCTATGCCAAATTGTGGGTGCCAACGATTTAGGTCTGGGCATCACCATTGGAGCCCATCAAAGTATTGGTTTCAAGGGTATCCTCCTATATGGTACCCCTGAACAGAAGGCAAAATATTTGCCCCAAGTGTCTACGGGCAAGGTGTATGCAGCTTTTGCTTTAACAGAACCCAGCGCGGGATCGGATGCTGGTTCAATTAAATGCCGAGCAGTTAAGAGCGCTGATGGCAAACATTTCGTTTTAAATGGTTCAAAAATTTGGATTTCTAACGGAGGAATCGCAGATATCATGACAGTATTTGCCCAAACGGAAATGGTAGACCCCGTGTCGGGCGAAAAGAAGGATAAGGTAACCGCCTTCATAGTGGAACGTGGTTTTGGAGGTGTCACAAACGGAGCACCAGAGAAGAAAATGGGCATCAAAGCATCTAATACGGCGGAGGTATACTTCGAAGATGTAAAAATTCCCATCGAAAATGTTTTGGGTCAAGAAGGAGAGGGTTTCAAAGTAGCTATGAATATTTTGAATAACGGCCGTTTCGGCATGGGTGCTACCCTAAGTGGCACAATGAAGCATTGTATTGCAACAGCTGTAGATCACTGCAATAACAGAACTCAATTCGGTAAGAAATTGAAAGAGTACAAAGCTATACAGGAAAAACTTGCCAAAATGTGTCTTATACAATACGCTACTGAGTCGATGGCTTTCCAAATATCCCAAAACATGGATGCCGGCAGTCAGGATTATCACTTGGAAGCCGCTATCTCCAAGGTATTTGCCTCTGAAGCAGCCTGGTATGTCTGCGATGAGTCCATACAAATTTTGGGTGGCATGGGTTTCATGCGTGCCACCGGTTTGGAACGCGTAATGCGTGATTTGCGTATCTTCAGAATTTTCGAGGGAACCAATGACATCTTAAGATTGTTTGTAGCCCTTACTGGAATCCAGTACGCTGGATCCCATCTTAAAGAGCTCCAGAAAGCGTTCAAGAACCCAGCAGCCAATTTGGGATTGATCTTCAAGGAAGCTTCACGCCGTGCCGCCTCTACCGTGGGTATGGGTGGAATTGACCTATCGCCATTTGTTGCTCCGCAATTGACAGCCTCAGCCAAAGAAGCTGGTGAGTGTATTGATATTTTTGGCAAAACTGTAGAAACTCTTTTGGTTAAATATGGCAAGAATATTATACACGAACAAAATGTGCTCAATCGTTTGGCCGACGCAGCTATAGACATTTACTCCATGGTTGTAACACTATCCCGCTCGACAAGAGCCGTCAACGAGAAACTAGAGACAGCAGACCACGAAGTCCAATTAACAAAGGCCTGGTGTTATTTGGCCAACGAAAGATGTCGAACGAATCTGAAGCATGCAACTTCTTCAAGCCACATCCAATCATATAAAGAATTGTCCGATATAGCCAATACGATTTTAGAAAATGGTGGAGTAAAAACCACCCATATTGTAGGATAAACTGAAAAAACACTATTGTATTCATTCTCCATTCACTTGCATACACTGTTCCATGAAATTGTGTCTCAACAACCAGTACAATTTCATTTTATTTTATTTGTGTCCCTTTGATTGTTTTTTAACTAACCTAAAGAAAATCTAGCACAATTGTTTTTATACAAAAAAAAAGTTTCTAAACATATTACCCCTACCTCTCTAGAAAAAATAACCTTTAATGAGTTGTTGTGGCACAATTTTTTGTCAATTTTATTCAATACTAACACGATTCAGCTGCAGAATATGTAAAGAAAAGCATACACATTTCGAAATAAATGTTAGTTTTATGTCTAAATAAACGTGCCCTTATATGTTAACGAAGGAAATTTTATTTTCATTCAGAAAGGCAATTTATATAAGAGTTACGTTAATTAGACTTCTGGTCTTTGGAACTGATCTTGTTGTGCCACCTACATATATTTGTTTTGTTTTTTTTTTGCCAATACATAAATATATAACATTTCCTTTGCTTACACTAATAGTCGCTAACAAAAAAGCGTTGAGACACTGATACGGTTGCTTTATCAATATATTTTTAATTAATCTTGTCTGGTAGGTGGTAATTTCAGATTACGTTGCTAATTTTACCTATGAAAATATAGCATGGGTTAACTACAATAATATTTAATGTAGTACAACAACATCGTGCCTATTTTTGTTCGTCGACTTTGACCGTCGCCTTTGGTAGCCTAGTTAGGAATGTATATATGGGAGCAATTTATCTCTTTTAAAGCAAAAATCTATAATGTTCACTACACAGCAAGGCTGGCTTTTAATGCAGATTTTTTGTAAAAAAAAACTTTTTTCAGAAAATTTTCTTTAAATATTTTGGTTGCGGATTCCTAGTCACCCAAAAGCTCAAAAAACTTGTCTTCAGTTTATTCTTGTTGGATGGGTGGCGAGTTTCGCTCCAAATCAGATCCAGATGTATCAATATTAGTCTCTCTTGGGCTCATGCGTCGTCATATTTGATGACCTAGTTAAGAATGTATTTGTGTAAACTTTTTTCTTGAATAATGTTGAAAAGACTTAAAACAAAAAATCCAACCTTTCCAGGTGTAGGCAGATGAAAAATGGCACACTATACTACAAACAAACCAAACACTATCCAACAAACAAACCGTGCTGATCGCCTGTCCCAATAACATGGACTTCTTGGTTCGTTCAAAATGAGCAGTAACTGTAAGCTTTTGAAAGATCTCAAAAGAATCTGCTTATGTGGTACTATCTATAAACAAAGATAAAAACAAATAAGATCGTGCTAAGTTCGGTCGGGCCGAATCTTATATATCCTCCACAATGGATCGCATTTGTCGAGTTCTATGTGCGGTATCTCTTTTTGGGCAAACAGAGAATATTGAATAAGAATATGCTATTGTTTAATATTTCAGTTCATTCGGATAAGAATTGCGCCTTGTAGGGGCTCAAGAAGCAAAATCGGGAGATCGGGTTATATGGGAGCTGTATCAAGCTATTGATCGATTTAGACCATATTGGACACGTATGTTGAAGGTCATGAGAGAAACTGTTGTACATAATTTCTTCCAAATCGTATGAGAATTGCGCCCTCTAGGAGGCTCAAGAATTCAAGATCCCAGATCGGTTTATACGACAGCTATATCAGGTTATGAGCCAATTTAGAAGTCATAACAAAACACCTCATGCAAAATTTCAGCCACATCGGACGAGAATTGCGCGCTTTATTGGCTCAAGAAGTCAAGATCCAAGATCAGTTTATATGACAGCTATAGCAGGTTATGAACCGATTTGAATCATACTTAACACAATTATTGGAAAAGGCACCAAAACACCACGTGCAAAATTTCAGTCAAATCGGACGAGTATTACGCCCTCTAGAGGCTCAAGAATTCAAGACTCAAGATCGGTTTATATGGCAGCTACATCAAAACATGGACCGACTTGGCCCATTTACGATCCCATCCGACCTACACTAATAAAAAGTATTTTTGCAAAAGTTCAAGCGGCTAGCTTAACTCCTTCGAAAGTTATCGTGCTTTCGACCGACGGACGGACATGGCTAGATCGACTTAAAATGATATGACGATCGACGACATAACACCGATTTCGAGGTGTTACAAACATAATGACGAAATTAGTACACCCCCATCAAATGGTGGAGGGTATAACTAGTTATTATCGACACGGAATGACTATGAGCACCACACGGGTTAGAACTCTGAGCTACGATTTATGCTTCTTATGCGGAGCAGCTTCAATTGCAGTCACGGCCAATCAGCGACATCGATTGGAGAGTCTTAATGATAGACCGGCCGGCACCGGCTCTTGCTTAAACACTGAGGGCCTGTGATACTCTATATGACAACGCGAGTTTTTGGCGCCTTTAAATAGGCAATGGTCATACCGCGGCAATTGGTCATATGAACCGGAACGATCTTGCTCACCTAGGGAGACTAACGAGGATAGCTACCTCCACACACACAAATGTGGCTACAACAACAAATTTTTAGAGTTCAAGGCTCCATAGCGTTTTTCAAAGTCATTGATTATTTCTGATATTTAAACGTTTAAATATTCTGCAAAATCAAAGGATCCATATTTGTGTTTTAAGCAACTGATTATTTATTAAAATTCTAAAAACTACAGCATTTACCCTTCTCAACCAATTCCTCTGATTCACATATAGCCTGAAGAAGTCTTGTTTTCACAATACGCTGTTGGTGTTTTGGTAAAAGCCGTGTTTTTAAATACATTTGTTTAAAGAAATCCTTCAACTCAATTTCATTAGAAGAGGACGAGCATGAAGATTCTGCGCAATTTTCATTATCTGTAAGCCGACATAAGCACTTTACTTTAAGCTCTCCAATTTGATTTGATTGAGTTGCTGTATGTTGCAGGGCATCTAGATTATCCATTTTTGGACTTGGCGTGGTAAATACTGGCTTTTCCTTGGCTTTGACATTAGAATGCCCAAGGTTAATTGTGGAAACTTGCAAGTCTACATTTCGTTCCAATCTTAATTTCGATGAATTTACTGGTGGTGATACTGGAATCCTGGTTGATTCAATGAATTTTTCAGTTTTTTCTTCTTTTTCTTGATTTACAGTTGGTTTGTTTTTTGATTTCTTTTGCATTAAATAATTGATGATTTTTTTATTGGCCACATTTGTGTTTTCATTGGTCCCTCTGGTTAAATGCATCTGTTGGTCAGACTTCTCATCAACATGCTCAAGATTGTAGCAGGCTTTCTTATTTGCAATATTTGTTTTTGTTATTGCATTACCAAGAACTATGGGACGTTTTCGTAATTTACCATTCAATAAAATGGGTGGAGCTGCAACTCTGGAACATTTGGAGATGATTTGTGAGGTAGAAGATGTGCTAGGTAATGGCTTTGTGGCTGCTGTTTTTTCTAATGTGGTTTCCTTAGTGAATCGTGGCACACTATTATTTGGTATATTTGATTGGGAGTCCAACTCATAAATTACAAAGCCACCGTTTTCGCGTCCAAAATTATTGGCTAGCGTTGGAATATGGTGAACTTGGGCTTCAATTGAAGTTATATTGAGGGCATCATCAGTTAAAGGCTCATTTTTCACATTTATCACCATGCTTATTTCATTGGGTATCGTATTATTTTCATATTTAATTTGATTTGTTGTCAATGGTTGGTTTGGCCCCAGAACGGTTATGAATTCCTCGCTTCCAAAATCATTTTCTTGCTTGATATAGTTCTCATAGGCGTCATTCATTGTAGTTGGTAATTCATCAATCTGTAATTAGAGATGACATTCAAAAGGAATGCAACACATTGTCATAAGTCTCCCTCTGGTGGATAAAATCCCGTTTACACTGCTCATTTTATCCGGATTTAAGGCTCTCGTCAGCTGATTTTATAAAGGGAAAACAGATGATTGAGCCATTAGAGCCATTTAAAGAACAATGTAAACGGGTTTTAACAACAAAAAATTGCTTAAAAATATAAGAAAAAATGTAATAGGTTTAAATAAAATTTAACGTAGAATTCACTGAAATATTAGAAGGTCGAGATACGCGTGACCATAAACACCAGATATCAAGAAACGAAGCCCACCAGAAAACTGTGTGGGAAAATTCCCTAATTGTATCCCATTTCAGGAAAATTGGCAGAGGGTATTGGCTACTAGTGCTAGGCATAGATTCGAGTAAAGGAAGCCAATTGTGTTTCTTTCGCCAGTAGACAAAGCACTGAAGGCGCTTATCCTCCGAGCTTAGTTGGAAATGTTCCATGGCGACAAACAAATGTAAGTACATCAAACTGTTGTTCTTATTTTCCTGAGCAGTGTTAGTTAGACAGACGAAATATCTGCAGTTGGTTTTCAACAATAACACATTTCACATTATTCCTTTGAGTCACTGTTCTGTACGAATTTGTATTAGGTACGTACCGTCTACAAAAAAAATCTTTACAAATGTGGCAACACCAATGGTTTCGCTTTTGACAACAAATGCCTATTCATAACACACAAATAAACAAATAGCCGGATGAGGCACATTAAATCTTGAGTCAAGTTATTATTTACGTTGTGTAGTTTACTTACTATTTGTTAAAATTGTTGGCCACCTACACTTTTAGCGAAATACGATGACCACCACGTTCTAGCAAAATGTGGTTGTGCTCCAAAGCGTCACTAAACAACAAATAAGAAAACTTCAAGTTTCTTTGTTGGTTTGAAAAAGCTTTTTGTACAAAAGCTTCGTAGCTTTTAAAGTTGCTACAGCTTTATATTTAAAACTTTAAAATTTACCACCATACAATTTTATATTCACAATAAAGCCAAGGATATGGTATGTGTGTATAGTTGTATGCAAACCAAACAATCAACTATGCAAAAGATGAGAAAAATCCGCCAAAGTGTGAAAAATACTCGTACAAATTTGTTGACTTGAATACTGTGGCGAGCTTTGATTAATTGCAAAATGGGCTTTCTCAAGTTAAAACTTTAAGTAATACATATATTTCTACAAAACAAAATTTTTCTCATATCTTTTATATATTTGGTAACTATTTTGTTTACGAAACATCAAATTTCATTAACAGACATCGCGATATCGACAATTAGCCAGTGTTTATTATACATCCACCATAGAATAGGGGAATATTAATCTAGCCATTCCCTTTATAACACATCGAAATAATGATGTGAGCCTACAAAGTAGATATTGGGTTGCCCAAAAAGTAATTGCGGATTTTTTAAAAGAAAGTAAATGCATTTTTAATAAAACTTAGAATGAACTTTAATCAAATATACTTTTTTACACTTTTTTTCTAAAGCAAGCTAAAAGTAACAGCTGATAACTGACAGAAGAAAAAATGCAATTACAGAGTCACAAGCTGTGAAAAAATTTGTCAACGCCGACTATATGAAAAATCCGCAATTACTTTTTGGCCAACCCAATATATTCTTGATCGCCTTTGCATTTTCAGTCGATCTACCAATGTTCGTCTGTCTGTGGAAATCACAATAGGGCTGATGATGTAAGTCGTAGGTGTTTAGAAACTAACCATATCGGTTGAGATTTCGGTGTAGCCCCCATTTTATATGGGTTAGCAAGTCCGCCTATGACGCTGAACGCCTGGGTTCGAATCCTGGCGATACCATCAGTAAAAATTTTCAAGTGTGGGTTTCCCCTCCTTATGCTGGCAACATTTGTAAGGTACTATTCCATGTAAAACTTCTCTCTCATTGAGCTTAAACATGAATCGGACTGCTCTCATTTATATGTGAGAAGTTTGCCCCTGTTCCTTAGTGGAATGTTCGTGGGTAAATTTTGCATTTATCACACAGGCTGGAACTTTGAGGTCCGATCTGTGTGGTGTTCATTGCTGTCACGAGAAGCTTAGCTGGGAGCTACCGAGCGCGCCAACTGCAACGCCATTCGCGGACAATCAGCGATATCGAGCGAAGTTTCTCAGTGAGAGGTCGGGCGGCACCGGCTCTTGCACAAATACTGAGAGCCTATGGTGTTCGATATGACAAGGCGGTTTATTGGCGCCTTTAAATAACCAAATGGTCACCCTGTTCTCGCGGCGATAAACAACGTTCTTCGTCTTGGCGCCTTTAAATAATCAATGGCCAACCTGTGCTCGCTGCGATCGGTCCTTTGGAGCGGAACGAGCTTGGTCACCTACAGGAGCTGAGTGCCTATCATGCTCGATATGACAAGGCGGGTTATTGACGCCTTTAAATAACCAATGGCCACCTTGTTCCCGCGGCGATAGGTCCTTTGGATCGGAACGAGCTTTCTCAAAACCGCTTTGTTTGTTTTTTATGTTATATACAAATATAACCAGCGCAGAGGTTAGCATGTCCGCCTATGATGCTGAACGCCTGGGTTCGAATCCTGGCAGGCACATCAGAAAATTTTTATCCCCTCCTAATGCTGGCGATATTTGTGAGGTTATTTGCCACGTAACAACTTCTACCCAAAAAGGTGTCGCTCTGCGGCACGCCGTTCGGACTCGGCTATAAAAAGGAGGTCCCTTATCATTGAACTTAAAATTACATCGGACAGCACTCATTGATTTGTGAGAAGTTAGTCCCAGTTCCTTAATGCAATGTTCATGGGTGGTTATATTTGTATGCAATGCATAGATACATTTTTATAAACTTCACCACACAGAAAAATTAAAAACTTTGTTCATTTGTACATTCAATTACAAAATTTGCTGTAATCGGACCTATAAAGGAATTAGCATTATTGATTAGTGATTGTGAAAATGGATTTATGACAAGCTCCCAAGCCCAATTAAAGTAGCTATTAACTGAATAAAACATTCATTTGAAATTTGCTATTTCTTTTAAATAACGTTTTTACTGTTTTAATAAAAATGATTAATTGATGTTTTTGATATTAGCTAACATTTATGCACACCGAAAAAAATTTAAAAAAAAAGTTCGATTAAAAATTTAATTGAAAATAAAAAAAATTTCAGTTAAAAAATTAATTGATTCAACAATTTTTTAATTGAATATAATAATTTTTTCAATTACAGTCGTGATTGAAATTTTTGTCATTTTCGATTTAAAAAATTAAATGATTCAATAAACTTTTTAATTGAATCTGAATATTGTTTTCAATCAAAATTGTAATTAAAGTGACCTTTTATAACTAAATTGTATTAAAGGTTACTTTGCCCCCCACAATATAAAGGAAAGGAGATTTGGAAGACCTAAAAGTCTTACATTAGGAGACTACTGTAGCGCAGAAGTTGGCATGTCCACCTATGTTGCTGAAAGTCTGGTTTCGAATCCTGGCGAGAACATCAGAAAATATTTTCAGCGGTGGTTGTCCACTTCTAATGCTGGCGACATTTGTGAGGTACTATGCCATTTAGAAACCTCTCCCCAAAGAGGTACCACATAGTGTATGTCACGCCTTTCGGTCTCGGCTTTAAAAAGGAGGTCCCTTATCATTGATCTTAACTTGAATCGGACAGCACCCATTGATATGTGAGAAGTTTGCCCCTGTTATTGTAGCAGTGTGTTATACACTGAGGCGGCAGCCCTTGCCGATGAAGAACCCCATCGGTTCAATTCGGTACGTACAACCGGCTGCCATGAGATTGCCCCTGTTCCTTAAGGGAATACTCATGGGAAAAATTGCATTTGTAACGTCCCACATTTCGAAATACTTTGGTAATACCAAGACAGCCGGTTCTACATTCCGAATTAAACCTATTGAATTCTTCATCGGCCAAGGGCTGACACCTAAGTAGATATAACTCTGCTAAGACAACAATAAATCTGTAGAGCATCCCTACCCAACACCCGAAATTTTTTGGGGAACCCCCACGGGCCTTTTCCCACACAATGCACCTCAAATTTATGTTGGAGGAGCTAAACATCTGTGTACCAAATTTGGAAATTAAATGGAATTTTCAAAAAAATTTCGAATCTTTTTTAATTGGACCAATGAAAAAATTTATTGAAAGTTGAAAAATTGTCAATCATTTTTTTAATTGGATTAATTGAAAATTTAAAATATTTCAATTATTAAATTTTTTTAATCGAAAAATTTTTCAATTACTTTTTTAAAAACGGTGATTTATTTTACCATTTACCATGCCACTATGGACATACACCTAAGCCAGTAATCGGCTTGTTGTGCGCTCTAAAAACTATAAAGTAACCCTAAAAAGAAAATTTTAAGTTCGAAATTCCGTGCTACTTGCAATGTCCTTAATTGTAATAATCCAACCCTTAAGTTGTTTCATGTCTGATATTGTGTCTCCACCTAAGTGCCGGTATCGATTAGACGCGAAAGCCGGGCAATGACAAAGAAAATGCTCCAACGTCTCATCATCTTCCCCGCATGCCCTACTCATGCTATCACTTGCCGTATCGATTTTACATAAGTGAGCTCGTAGTCTTATGTGTCTCGTTATGATACCAATAGCTATACTGACCTGCTTCTTGCTTCCTTACAGTAATAGCCTCGTCTTCTCACGACGTAGATCCTCCCATAGGATTTTCGCCATCCTATCACTGTTCCACAATGTTGCATGCGCATTCGTTGGCCACTCCCCTAATTCGTACTGCGTCGACCCGAAAGGCTTCGGATTAACCAAGTTTATTGACGGCAGTCCTCTGGCCTTCACCGCCAAATCGTCTGCCCTTTCATTTCCCCTTACTCCGTTATGGCCCGGCACCCAAACGATGCGGATTTTGCCATCCTTAGAGAAGGCGTTAATCTCCTTCTTACACTGCAAGACTGGTCGTGACCTTACCGTCCTGGTTGTTATTGCCCTTATGGCAATTTTACTGTCGGTAAATATGTTCACACTCGACGTCCTCGCGTTAGCACCATACCACTTCAAGGATTCCGTGATCGTCCGGATCTCCGCCTGCAGGACCCTATTATGGCCAGGCAGTCTAAAACAGTCCCAGTGTTCTCAATGTAAACCCCCAGGTCCACTCTACCCTCTAGCTCTGATCCATTATTGTAACATGATCTTCCAAATGGCAATACTAGGGTTCCGTCAATCGAAGAATGTGCCGATGGCAGCAGTGCCTCGCACTCGACTTCAAGGTTCATCTCAGGTATCCGATCGGAAACCTCTTCCCTACCTTCCAGGTTTCCTATCGTCGCTTCGATTATACCGCAATGGTATGAGCTGCTCCCATCCTCAATCCATTCTCCCATCGCCTTAAGTCTCATAGCCGCAGTGGCTGCCTCACACCTTTGTGATAGTAACCGATTTTTATTATTTTCTTCCAAGGTTGGTTATCACAATTGACAATATTGTCTATAACCTAACCTTTTTTAAAGACAAGCTAAGATGTAAAGGGCTCGGATTACCAAGGCGTGGCTCATTGGTACGATCTCCATGTCCGTTCGTGTGTTGAACAAACGACTACCAATTTCCTTGTTGGCATAAGGGAATCGAAATTCAGGCGTCAATGGAACCCTACTTAACCCTGCAAACATTTGGGAGAGAAATTCTCACTCCCTTTCTCAATTGTCACTTTTTAGGTTCATTTTCAACGATAGTTTGTTGATATTTCAGACGGCAGCATCATCGCAAAAAAATCTTCGATCACTAACCTCGTTTCGAAATTGAGATAAACAAGAAAATGAAATAAAAATATTAATTAATAAAATAATTAAAAATAATAATTAAGAAAATAAATAAAAACAATAATTAATAAAATAAAAAAAATAAGAAAAAGTAGAGAATTAACTCTTTTTTAACGATGCACATTATCGTATTTTAAACTTTTTCAGCCACTATTTAGTCTGTCGTGGGGCGCCGAGCGCCACGTTCGTTTTCCCAGTTCCGAGGCAATTATTAGACTAGCAAGCGATATTGCCTGCAATTGTCTCAACTTTCTTGTGTGCCAATTTAGTGACTCACGCAATAGAAAATGTTTGCAGGGATAACAATAGTCAGATAGGGCTGATTATGCGCAAGAAAACAACAAAAAAAATGTGTCTACATTCCTATTAAACAAAACTCCCCTCATTGAAGAATCAGAAAGAGAGTAAATATCTATTCCCTGTATGAGCTAAGCAAAACAATGATAGGGAAGGTTAAAAGAAAAACCACCCCCTCTCCGTCAAGCTCAACGGTGTATCATTAAGTTATTAAACCAAAACGCTTATCACACAGTATTGTAGCTACTACATGTCCATATGTATACGTACCTATGTATATAAAAATTTGTATGCGTGAACAAAACAAAAAAAAAATACCCCATGCGACCACATCGAGAAACATGGCACCGGCGCATTTCATTTCTTTCTATTCTCTCTGTCATTGCACTGACATATTTTTATAGAGTTAGGGCTATGCAGTAACCATGATGAGAATAAATTACCAGAAAATACATTTGTACATGTGTTTGTATGGCCAACTGTAAATGTATGCGCGATGGCGAGAGAACTCTCATGGTGACCCAACTCTCTCCGTTAAGCCGTTACTCTCCGGCTAGCGTTGATGATGTGCTGTCACATTTGAAAACGTTGGTTGTTTCCGCTTTGCACGAAACCCAATGTTCTAGTCATATCGAAAACGTCGTGTAGTGGAAGTGTAAATACAGCGTTTGTGGAGCGGACGAACCGAACGAAACCCCCCAACAAAAGCAAAGAGAGGGGAACTATCTGACAAACGTCTTGGTGTGATATACGATACGTACATGTGCGTGTGTTTGTGTCCGTGTTTTGTTAGCTGCTGATGGCGTTGGGGCTGATTTCTTTCGGTGTGCTAGAGTAAAAGGCCAAAGAGGAGAAGGCAGAAAACTGCCCCGTAGAACAATAACAATAAGAAGAGCAAAACATATGAGATTGTTAAACACACACCGACAAACATAACAAAATCAAAACACCGTGCCGTAGTCTTGATCCAAGAAAAATATAGAATAAAGCTGTTTGGGTCGTTGAGGCTGCGTTTAAAATAATTATTTTTTGAAGAGCTCCTCCATCGGAAATGCTTATCAATGCATAGTGTCACACATCTGCGACATACCTACTAGAACAAAGGGAGCGAGCGAGCAGCCGTTTGTTTGTAAAGAATAAATTCTTTGTTGCTGTTACTCAATTGCAAATTTCGAATAAATTGATAGAAGCAGCATTTTTCTTACCGACCCTAAAACTATTCGGAAACCATAAATTATGAGGAACTCAACAAATGGTACAACCAGCAGTAGTAATGATAACAAATATGTCACTATTGCCACAGCATCCAACAAGGTGAGAATTGCCAAGGAGGATTTTTTTAGTTTTTGCTACGTACGGTGTTTTGGGAAAAATACCATAACCATATTGCATTGTGGGACATTGACGTGGTGGTGCTGTGTTGTGTATTTGTTGATTGCGCCGAAGCAGAAACAGCCATGCTCACATTTTCCATATCAGTCATCCAACGGCAGTCTATCATGCGTTTTAGTTCTTATATATTACGAGTACTTTGTATAATGAATACACTAGTTTACAAAAATTTGGATACTGGTATGCTGTTAATTTCCTAAACAAATAATTAACTTATATTGGGTAGTGTTTCTGTCGGACACCACATAATCAACTGGAAGTTAATCAACTGGAAATGTTGACCTTAAATAACCAAAACGCTTTTAAGGTACTCATAATGACTCCTTTCTGACTTACGAGAATGGATAAAAGTGAAGACTTGTTACAAAGTGATTGCCGACCAGTGTTTGTGTAAAAAGGGCGCAGTAAGAATATCAGCGAACCAAATGCAACGTTAAGAACCATTGCGGGATGCTTCTATATATTTATATTGACCATCTGCAATGAACCACTGCGGGTTTCTAATCCACCAGCTAGCTCGTCCTTATTAAAGACCCAACGATAGGAAGCTACTACGTCATATATGAGAAATTTAATTTTACTCCTTTTTTATTCATGTACCCCAGATGACAATGCGAAGCCCCATAGCTTTTAAAGACTGATGAACTTTTCTTTTCTATTTATTATTATTCTTTCAAACCATGGTGATATAAATTCCAGATTCGGTTCAGCCGAACTAGAGACGTATCTACTGTATCCTATATAGTATGTAATTCCATCTTACTTGTTCTCTATTTCAGGAACCGCGGGTCGAAAAAGTCCTTTATGATAATCGTATTAAGAGGAAGAATGTCTTAGCGCTGAATGAAAAAGTGGCCGCCATACGTGAATATGAAAAACGTCCCATATACAAACGCATTGGCCGCATGTTCCAATGCAGCCCCGACCAAATAAAACGCATTGTTCAACAGAAAGAGTCCATTCTAAATGCCTGGGAACAAAGAACTCGTAAGTGTCGTGATGCCAAGACGCTGGAAATGAAAGTAGTACGTGTTTCGATGCTTGGCAAAGCGGTATACGAATGGATAAGGCGTATGATGTATTACAAGGACATTCTCATTACCGATGGTCTTATTCAAAAAATGGCTTTGCAATTCAAGAGTGCCATGGGTTTGCAAAATTTCTTTCCACACCAGGAATGGTGTGACAAATTTCGCAGCACATACAAGATTTATACATGCGACAGTAAGACATTGAATATATCCTATTCTCAAGGACATTCTGTGCAGATTAAGGATGTCATGAAAGATGTTCTTTCCGAATGCTGTCCCGACGAGGATGATGAAGAGAATGATATAGACGATAACATAATGAATTTGGATGATGATTGCAATAGTAATGATAGTGGCGATGAGCTGGAAGACGAAAAAGTTCGGAAAAATTCAAGTGCGAAGGAGAAACTGAAGACAAGGATTATTGGTAAAG
Source organism: Stomoxys calcitrans (assembly GCF_963082655.1). Classification (NCBI taxonomy): domain Eukaryota; kingdom Metazoa; phylum Arthropoda; class Insecta; order Diptera; family Muscidae; genus Stomoxys; species Stomoxys calcitrans. The sequence goes on along the minus strand of NC_081552.1, from coordinate 244,311,694 downwards.
ACAGCGGCGGCAAGACAATAACATACCCAAATACATCGGCTAATGCAACTATTCCAACCATGCATCAATTGGTGGCATTGCCCATTCAAGGAAATAGTCTGACAGGGGGACAAAAGGTTTTGGTAGCGACACCAATTGTGCCGCCGGGACAAAAGCAAGGCTCTGCCCCCATGACAATGACCATAATACCTTTAGCCACTTTAGGACAACACTCAAATAACATAAATGCAACAGCTGTAGCTGCGTCTTTAAATAGCGCTTGTTTCAACACTCAGAAATCCTCCGATAAACGGAGTAACCATGATGAAATTGCCATACCCAATCCAATGGTTGAAATAAAACAAGAAATCAAGGAAGAACCCAAAGATGAAGAATTTGTAGATGAGCAAAAGGAATCCAGTAAGGAACAGGAAACAACAGAGATTAAAATTAAAAAAGAATGTTTTTCCGATGAAGAAAATGAATTTCCAACGCCCGTTAAACAAGCCATGCCAACAGTTTTACCAACTTTATTGCCAGCACACGTTGTTGCCATACCAATTCACAATAAGGATATGTTAGAAGAATCATCTAAGGATTCATTAGATGACCTTACCTTATCGTCGCTAAGAAAAAGAATCAAAACAGAAGAATCAACAACGGAACAAGAGGCAAATGCAAATGGCAATGAAAAACCTACAACGGATTGCAGCAAATCTTCTAATTCTGAAAAAAGTTTGAGAGCAAATATGCCTCCTATGCCGCCCTTAACAAAGGCGCCGACCTTGACCCCACCAGGATCAAGTAGCATGCCTATATATGCAAACCGCAAAAGACCAAGTTCAACCGAACAACATAGTCATTCCCAAGAATTGCCACCAATACGTTCTTGCTCAGAGGCACGCAAATACTTAAAGCTTTTGGAAGATTTCGCTTTGGAACGTGAAATTTTTCGCCTTATTGGTCTAATAGGTCGGGCTGACGAAGTACTAAGAGAACTGGACAAAAAACACACAACAGAAGAGGAAAGTGAGGACGTCGATATTGATTAAATGCACATATACACACATAAATAGTTCCACGAACCATGTACAGCTATAGTTTAAAAGTTATTATAATATTGTATCAAAAATGAAAACCAAAGTTTTTACAGTGGTTAATGACACATAAATTTTGAATTTGTGGCAATGTGAAACATAATTTTAGAATTTTTCTTTGTTAAATATTAAATTGATTAAACTTCAGTTAGGAGTGCAAGGCTGGTCCTTGGTTGAATTCACCAACAATGAGTCATGAGTTTTGCATTGCATTGTCATTCCAAACCACTGTATTAGATAATAGAAACTCTAGAATAATATATAAAATACATACAAATATCATATTTTCCAAGAAAATCAAATAAGAAAGTGTTTCCCTTTTATAAGAAAAAACCTGTAAATACAACCAAAGATTAAATAAAAACCAAATGAATGCATCAATTGGAGTTTTTGTTTGCCAGAAATTTGTTGTGTTGGAATCGGAAATCCACAGTATGAGAGTCTGAGCACTCACAAACCCCATGCATATATTTATGTACGTACTGCGCATGTATGGCTACGGAGAGCCATATACATAGTTCCATTGGCCCATTGTACTACAGAGAGAAGACTGTACATGTATGCCGTATGTGGGACATATGAAAAACTAACCCCTTCCCCCTCTTTTCTTACTAAAAATAATCATCTTCATTGTTTTGAAAAGGCAAATTAAAGCTGTTACATCGGTCACAATTTGTAAAAAATTAACTGTAAAATATGGATACCTATGTCATGAGTGGGTAATATCGATCAAGAGTCTGTGTAAGCTTTGGTTTTATTTGTAGTTTTTTTTTAATAAACTAACTAACCATCCATTGTCCAGGGCCATAATAGTATTGGGTTGCTCAAAAAGTAATTGCTGATTTTTCGTATAGTCGGCGTTGACAAATTTTTTCACAGCTTGTGACTCTGTAATTGTATTCTTTCTTCTGTCAGTTATCAGCTGTTACTTTTAGCTTGCTTTAGAAAAAAAGTGTAAAAAAAGTATATTTGATTAAAGTTCATTCTAAGTTTTATTAAAAATGCATTTACTTTCTTTTAAAAAATCCGCAATTACTTTTTGGGCAACCCAATAGAATTAGGTGTAAATTGCCATTGTAAAAAATTATCAGCATGAATATAAGTTATTAAAAGCGCTATGATGCTGGCAGCAACGAGGCAATCCCCTATGATAGAGAATATATACCACCTGGGCAGAATGAGGTCGCCAGCTGAACTATTTAAGACTGGAGACGACACGCTAATGAGGCGTATGCATCAGCTCGTCTGTGCTATCTGGCTACGAACGCATGCCCGATGCCTGGAATCTCGGCACACACAAGAAAAGACACAAGACTGTATATGCCGGGCCTACTCTTTATCATGTGGATACATTTTATCGCCACTCCTATGGGTGTCCACCATAAATAACCTATTACGGATTCTGACTGAGGAGGGATTTGAACCCGTCTGCTATGCAGACAATGTTGTATTACTTCTAGGGGTTAAGGATCCGAACCAGCTAAGTAGAAGGGCTGAAAGGGTCTTGCAGATGGCATTCGACTAAGGTCTCAATGTTAACCCAGAAAAGGCCGACATTTGCTTGTTCACGAGGAAGGCAAAGGTGGGCCTATTACCACGGTAACTCAATAGAACGATTTCGATATCTGACAAGGTCAAATACTTAGGAGTGATCTTGTACAGGAAACTGAATTGGAAGTGTCATATTCAGGAGCATAGCCGGAAGGCTCACAGATGTTGGGTACTATGTAGACGGGCCGTAGGCTCGAAATGGGTCCTGAATCTGAGGATAGTCCACTGGCTCTACAGGAGTGTGATTTGACCAATACTTAGTTGCGCCTCAGTAGTTTGATGGACTGCGATGGAGAAAAAGTGGAACGTTAGGATAATACAACAGTTTCGGAGAATATGTTGTCTTGGCATAGGCGGAGCGCTGAGGACCACGTCCACTAGGGCACTGGAAAATATGTCCGACCCATAGTTATACAGATTAAGTGTGAGACAGCTACTGCGGCTATGAGACTTAAGGCGATGGGAAAATGGATTGAGGATGGGAGCAGCTCATACCATCGCGGTATAATCGAGCGACGATATGAAACATGGAAAGAAGGGTAGGTTTCCGATCGGATACCTGAGGCGATACTTGAGGTCGAGTGCGAGGCACTGCTGCCAGGGGCACAGTCTTGGACTGACACAACCCTGGTATTGCCGTCTAGAAGATCATGTTATACGGATGTATTAAAGCTAGAGGACAGAGTGGGCCTGGGGTCTACATTGAGAACCCAAAGGCTGAGATCTGTTTTAGATTAGCTGACCATAATAAGGTCCTGCAGGCGGAGATCCGGGCGATCACGGAATGCGTGAGGTGGTGTGGTGCTAACGCGAGGAAGTCGATTGTGAACATCTTTACGGATAGAACCACGCACATTAATTGGTTTCCGGTGTCTGTTATCCGCGAAAGCCGGGCAATCACATAAGAAATGCTTCAAAGTCTCATCATCTTCCCCGCAACACATGCTATCACTTGCCGCACCGATTTTGCACTAATGAGCTCATAGTCCTATGTGTCCTGTTATGATACCGAAAGTTTTCTGACCTGCTGCTTGAATCCTTTCAGTAATGGGGATATTGTAAGCAGGTATTCTTGACTTAAATTTCTTACTTGAGTTTACTTTTTAGCATTTAGAGCCAACAACTGGCCGATTACTTGCTTAGGTATATATCCATAGTGGCATATATATATTAGGTATATATCCATATCCGCACCCTCTTTTCAACCTAACCTATGTGCCGGGCAAACAACGAAAGTTGGGACCTATAACTTTGAGAGACTTAGCATCAACTACCTTGCTATCGCCAAATACGAAAAGAATGGCACTGATTTTGAAATATGTTGGGTTGCCCAAAAAGTAATTGCGGATTTTTTAAAAGAAAGTAAATGGATTTTTAATAAAACTTAGAATGAACTTAAATCAAATATACTTTTTACACTTTTTTTCTAAAGCAAGCTAAAAGTAACAGCTGATAACTGACAGAAGAAAGAATGCAATTACAGAGTCACAAGCTGTGAAAAAATTTGTCAACGCCGACTATGTGAAAAATCCGCAATTACTTTTTGGGCAACCCAATATATGTAATATTGGTTAATAGATGCTACTTTGGATTGAACACCTACTTAGTTCAGGAAGGAGTTGGTACTCACTGATACAATCGGTGTGGTAATATGATTGAGAAGCATAGGTACTTGCGAAAACGCTAATGAAGAATAACAGCGGAAATTGGAAATAAGTCCACAACTTTTCTATCCGTTAATCTGAGCGGTACAAAATGTTCTAGACATTTGTAAAGGAGGGCATAGGCTCTAAAACTTTAATACAGTATGTGATAAAGGGTGTGAAAGTTGACCAACTTCTACTTCTCCAACCTTCAAGAGGTTATAACTTTGGACCGTTTTGAAAGATCGGTCTATATGGCAGCTATATCTAAATATAGTCTAATCTGGAATATATCCTGGTTCGATGACGGGAGGCTTATAAGTTCAACTTTTATGGGCTTCACACCCTTAATCGGCAGATTGGGTTATATGGCAGCTATATCTAAATATAGTCCATATAGCCAAATATTGCCATTTAAAAAACTTAACCTGCGTATCTTTGTCAAATTTCAGCTCAATATCTCAATTTTTGAAGGCCGTAGCGTGGTTACAGCAGACGGACATCGTTAAATCGCCTTAGAACGTAACAACGATCCGAAATATGTATATGTATGTACGTACACAAAATAACGAATAATCATCATCATAACTTTTGCGGTTTAAAATGGCAGCGATTTTAATAAAAAATATTTTTTCTTAAAAAAAAAATACAAAAAAGTTACTATTTTATTCGATTTTTCGTGAAACTTTGCTAAAATATACGATTTTTCAGTAGTGCTATTTTTACTGTTAAAAACCAAAAACTCCGTCACCTTTTTTGCATACCTGTGTTAAGAATATTTGCATGTGAAGGTAGTGATCTCTGTCAAGCTGGTTCCGGACCAGAGGCCGCGGAAGCTTTTTGTCAAATTGCCAATAACTCGCCTTGCCATACCAAGCATCATAGGCACTATGTGTTTAAGCAAGAGCTGGTGCCGCCCGACCTCCCTCTGAGACTCTCTACTCGATAGCACTGATTATCCGCCACTGCAGTTGCAGCTACGCTGTTTTAGAGCTTCTCACTAACTGCAACCCGCAACCTGATGCGTCCGGTAGCGTGTCGGAACTTATTATTCTGTTGTTGTTTTAGCAGTATGCTACTATTCTGTATCACTTCTCTGCAAGACCCAAAAAGGATAAGGAACATAAATCTTTCTATCCGAGTTTATGCGACTGACAACAACCATTTTTCTAAAAATTAAATTTTATATTTTTTTTGTTGCCGTTTTCATGGAACATGGAACAAAACGATCGCCTTAATTACGCAATATTCCTTATTTTAAATTAAAAATGTTCGAACTAGAATTTTATCTGCTCTAAATTGCACGTAGACTTCATTAAACTCGGTGCAAAATCGGTTATTTTCTTGAAAGTCTATGTCCTGCTCCACAAGTGTCTACATTTTTTGTACCGCTCAAATAAACAGATAAAAAGTGACTTATTTCCAATGTTTTCGCCGTTTGGACCAAAAGGAGAAAGACATCTCAGCGCTAGGTGTCCGAAATTGAAGAGAAGTTCGTTTTGTGATATCCATATGAGTAAGAGTATGACGGCAGACTGCCGTGAATTCGAATTGCACTCTTTGTGACCAGACTTTTAAAATAAATTTGTAAAACGTTTTCGTAGAAATTTAAGAATCAATTTGCCAAATAAAAAAGTAAAAATTAGCAACCTTTAATTTTTAATAGAAATTTTCTAGAAATGATTTGGACGTAGGTGGAACTTCCATAGAAAAAGACTTAACATTTAAATTAAGTTTCAAACATAGCACAAATAATAAGTTAGTCTATAGTAAAATAGTTTTGATAAAAATTTTAAAAAAGTCAATATACTCGATTCAAGAAGCACAACACACCTCTAAGTGTAAACTGATTAATGCTGCATAGAAAGAAGTAAAATTATACAATAACAAAAACGTATCCTCTAATATTATGATGACATCTTATAATTAACAACAGTATCTACTTTGTGTAAACCCGTAGAGAATGAACGCAATTGGACCGATTGAGCATTTTGTATAAAGGCCGGTCCAGTCTCATCCCAACTCTCTGGTATATTGCAAGTTTGCAATGTATGGATCATTACGTCAAATGTGCATATGCAATCCAGTAGAGGTAAATAAGTCACTGTAGCAGAAATTTGGCGCATTACATCTCGAATTTCATTTTGTATGCGTTTCAAATCTTTGGATGAGGTCAATTTTTGTGGATCAGTTGTATCGCCATCACCTATTTCAGCGTTCATTTTAAAATCCCAACATTCTAGAACTTCTTTGGTGTGGGCATTGGTTATAACCATCGATATCTTGTTTATCATATTTTTCGATAGCCATTCTAAGATATAGCATAAAATAGGTATATCAAATGTTATATACATAGAAGCTAATTATTTCAATTTGACTTACCTTCAGTTTGCTCCAAAACCTTTTGCAAAAACTCCTCAATTTTTGGATCTTTCGACATTAGTATTGTTAGACCGTATTGTTGAGTGCTTTCGAAAGTCTCTGCCGGATAAATGCCCCGCTGAAAAAGAATTGAATTTATGCCGTATTTCAAATACTCGGCAATTATCTGGGCGGATCCATTAAGCGTAATGCAATTTTTAGTAGCTTGAGTTGTGGACATTTTTTAATTACAACTAACAATAATTTCACCAACTTTATTCTAGTTTTGAACGTAGAGCCTTCAAAAATGATGTTGGCGAGCAAAATCCGCCTTTTAGCATCTTCAATTCAGGCTTTTATCTAGTTAATGAAAAAACGTAACGTAAAGCCATTGCAATAAAAGAATAGAAAGTCTAACTGATGTTTGCACCTGAAGAAATATTGGGTTGCCCAAAAAGTAATAGCGGATCTTTTAAAATAAAGTAAATGCATTTTTAATAAAACATTGAATGAACTTTAATAAAATATACTTTTTTTCTAAAACAAGCTAAAAGTTACCGCTTGATACTGACAGAAGAAAGAATGCAATTACAGAGTCACAAGCTGTGAAAAAATTTGTCAACGCCGACTATATGAAAAATCCGCAATTACTTTTTGGGCAACCCAATATTTATTTGATACGAAAAACATGACAAATAATTTTAATTTCAAGACAAGTTGTAACATTTACAAGTTGTGAAAAGGACTAGCGAAAATGTATATGTTTAAACAAATATCGCATTAAATTAATGTACCCTTAACATTTGGATATTGGTGTTCCAATAAATCTGTTTGAATTTAAAGGTATAAGGTACTTACCTTTTGTTAGTGTGCCTTGCTCGAATTCAAAGTATCAAATTAATTCAGTTAACAATTTAACATGTGAACAATTCGAAAAAGTATCAATTGGAAGAAGCAGAGCACAAAAAATGGCACTTAGCTACTGGATTTTGTAAGTCTTCACTTTTTTTCTCGAACATACATGTTCTTAATGAAATACATAATTCGTCTGAAGGAATACCAGTCTTGAAATATTGTCATTAAAGACTATTTATTATTCTTTAATTTATTGGTTTAATCAAATCCCTAAATCTATTATCCTCAAATCCCTAAATCTATTATCCTCAAACAAAAGGTGCCTGCGTTGGTTGATAATTGTCTCCAAACGTCATCTGTGAATGTGTTCAGTATACCCTGCCGTTTCTTTATTAAGAATTCCACAAACGAGTAACGTCTAAAAATCTGTGAAATTTATTATCAAATTGGACCCTACAACTGCTCGATGAAAATCAACTGTTTTATCAAAAAATTGTGTTTAGCGATGAGCCCCATTTCTGGCAAAATTGTCGCATCTGGGGTGAACAACAACAGTTACTAATGCATCCTGAAAAACGACAGTTTAGTGCCGTTTATTGCTGGTGACATCATCGGTTTCTTTGTCTTCACCGTGGAAACGTACAATATCAAGCCATAATATGCAATTTTTTTTTTGCCACAATTGACTGAGTTGAACTTGGTTGATATGTGGTTTCAACGAGACGGCGCCGCAAACCACAGAGCTCATGAAACAATGGACATATGAAAGCATGTGTTTGACGCTCCTTGAATATTTCTTGTGGGGTTATGTGAAGTCGTTTCCTTGATTATTGCTCGGATTCGACCAAAAACGAGTTGTAAGAATGTAATCTGCTTTTTTTTTTGGCCCATGCAATGGTTTGCTTCAGCGCAATCATATTGACATCATATTCTAAATATCAATGAATGCTGTCCAGTTCAAGCTTAATGCTAATGATGATAGACCTCGTGGAGTGTCGCAGTGCGATACCTCTCAGGGGAGAAATTTTTACAAAGTACCTAACAAATGTCGTCAGCACTAGGAATAGGATAACCATCGCTGAGAAATTTTGTTTTTGATTTCCTCGCTTAGGTTCGAATCCAGACATTCAGCGTCTAGGGACGGACAAGCTTACCTCTGATCTACAGTGGCCTATATCCAATTATGCGCCGATTTGTTCAATTTTTCAATCTCATAAGACCTATATGAATAACAAGTAGATTTGTAAAATTTCAAGTGAATATCTTCATTTGGTCGAACGCTTTTGTGATTTCGACATTCCAATATGTTGAGATGATCAAAAATATATATATATATATATTTTATAGCCTCGAAGATCGTTATTTCGAATGTTTACAAAGGGAATGCCTTTATTAGTATATACCCGATCTATGATAGGCTGGGTTTAAGTGGCAGTCTGCCATCAGACTCACTTAGACGTTTTCGTCCTCTGTGATGTCACAAGAACAGAAGAAGGAAGATGCCTTCTACAATAGTTTTAAAAGCCTAATAACTTGCGAACGTTCACATTCGCAAATCCGACAGGTTCTTAAAGAAATGAGAACCTAAAGTGGAACTCCTTCTAACTTCTAGTGCGGAACACACACACAGAAGGTGTTCTATAGTCTCTTCTTCTTCGATGTCCTCACAGCTTCTGCAATAGCCGTTGCTGGCAACCTTCAGTCTGTCAGCATGTTTTCCGATTAGACAGTGACCTGTCATGATAGACATAATGACTCAGACGTCTGTTCTAGCCAATGACAGCAAAGTAGCTTCAAGTCAAGATAAGCCCACATAGATTTGGAATGCTTACAGCCACCTCTTTGTGACTATCTATCATTCGTTGCCTTTCGGACCTGGTCCTGAAAACTTAGCTTACATGTCGCTAAAGGCGTATCCACAGATTCCAGTATCCCTGGAATGTTTAAGGCAGTTCCTAGTCACGCAAGCTCGTCTGCTTTAGAATTCGCTGGGATATCTCTGTGGCCCGGCACCCAGAATAGGTGAATTTTGAACTGTTCAGCCATCTCGTTGAGAGATGGAAATACGTTCTCCAGAGATTTAATGGCTGCCTGGCTGTCTGAGAAGTTATTTATGCCAATCATCTTAATGACATTATATCTTTGCCATTCCACCACTTCCTTAAATGCAAGGATCTCTGATTGATACACACTGCAGAGGTCGGCAAATCTTTTCGAAATGACTAGTTCTAAATCTTTAGAGTACACCCCAAAGCCAATCTGGTGGTTTAGTTTGAAACCATCCGTATAGAAGTCTATGTAACTTCTGTTACTAAGGATATCGTAGTTCAAATCGGTTCTATCAGGAATAGGGGTGGAATAATTTTTATCAAAAAGCGGCTCAGGTAGGGTGTAATCCACACTGCCTGGAACATCGGATATTGTATCAAGGATAACACAGTGGCCGTAGCCGCCACATGACCAAAGAGAAAGCTCCCTTAACCTCACGGCAGTTGTCGCTGCAATTTGGGTAGCCACAATGTCCAGAGGCATAAGATGTAGCATTAAATTCAGTGCATCAGATGGTGTCGTCCTCAGTACGGCTGTGATACACAAACAAGCCTCCCGACATATGACCCAAATATGGTTCAGGTCGGACTATATTTAGATATAGCTGGTATATAGACCGATCTACCTATTAAGGTACGACCACCATGGTTCATTTCGAACAATAGTTAGTACCATATGGACCGATCGGATCCTTTGGATCTGGTTAAGTATTGAGCAGTAGGTGGATTTTTGAAGCGCTGTCCACCAGACCACAATACCATATAGCATTATAGGTCTGACAACTGCAGTATATACCCAATGCATGACACGCTCTCTTGCAGGTGTATAGGGCAAGAGTAGCCTTTTTTCCCTTTCCAATATCCTGTCCAGCAAAACACCGTAGTATTTTGCGCTTCCTGTAAATGGATTATACACGATCTATGATGGTGGTTATAAATGAGATTGTAACAACTACAGAGGAGAACGTCGTCTTCAAAGGCAGGTTGAGGACAGTAGTAAGGTACTCAACTCCAGGTGAATCCAGATTCTTCAACATCAATGTAGAGATTCCGTCGGGGCCCAACGCCTTAGATGATTTGGCGCCACGGATGACATTCGTAACTTCAACCACGGTAAATTGTGATGGCTGTTCATCGGCTCGGAGACCACGAATACGGCGAATGACTCTCCTCCTTACCCTGTCACTCTCGGGATGCATAATAAATTGACGGTTGAACAACCTGGCGCATCTCTTCGGATCAATTGGATACAATGTGCGATCCTTACGTAGCATATTGTATCCGTGTCAACTGTGGAAGCTGCAGGTGTTGATCATCTTTGTCCCCAGGATCGCTGCGACCAATATATTTTTTCGACACACAATCTCATCGATCTTGCCGCGGAGACCGTTTCAGATTAGTTGCAAAAATGATACATTTCCCGGCCTGCCAATATTTGGGCTGGGATGCTGCCGTTGTGTATTTTGCCGCACAGAAGAGGTCGGGGGGTCACATAGTCGGACGACGAGGACGCAGAAGGCGACAACGACGATACTTGTGACCCACTGCTGGCTATATTCGCACAGTACCTTGAGATATATCCAATATGACTACTATACCCCCTAGTGAAGTGAGGCCAGAGCAAGATCGGAAATGTACCCACTCCATGCACCGGCTACACCTCACCGACACCGACCGATGATGGAGGCAATTCTGGCAAACCGAACATAACCAGGGTCTGGGGTTCTTTTCAATCCCGGCACGGACCAGAAGCATGCGGAGAAGGCACTCCGGGATGTGCCTCTCCCATGACGAAAAAAGACGAACACGTACACTGAGGCGGCAGCCCTTACCGATGAGTATACCATCGGGTCAATCCGGTGCGTACAACCGGCTGCCATGGGATTTTTGATATGGTAATCTCATGTAGCTTCCAGCCTAGCAGATATATCGTACTTAAAATGTACTCTAAATATCCCATATTCATATGTACATACTTTTTTTGAAATCAACAATGAACAAATCAATGAATCCATTTTACAAAAAGCCTCCATATACGCCTCCATGTTACAACGCATTAAAACAAATATTAAACTATATGTAAGGATTTATTTGTTGCACATGTTCGAGTCTTAGCCATAAAGGTAGTCCCGTAAATTCTTCTCTGTAGGGTACAAGTTAAAATTATAGATACGTAAAATAATTTTATTTAAATGACTTGAAATCTTTCAAGAGAATTCCATGAAATATCCATCAAATCCTTTGGGAGTTTTAACGCTGCTTCACATAAACAGTTTGACTACATCTCAAGATAATTAAAAAAATTTTTCAAAACACAAATTAGTGTTTGTATCCTATAAACTTATCACAATTTTTTTTCAAAAACATTCAAAATTTAACGATTTCGTCTTTTTGAGTCTTCAATTTTACGTTTTTTAGCTTTTTCATATACCTCTGCTAGCTGAGTCAGCAAATTGATGGCTTTAAAATCTTCTTCACATATAGCAAAATCTTCTAAGGGCCGCATAAGAGCAAGTGCCTCTTCATAACTCGATATGGGAGATATCGATCGTTTTCTGGTCTCATTTTCGAGCGGCGTTTGTACTGCAGGTGTTGCTGGGTTACTGTCATACGTTTCGCAGGCGGGAGTTTCTTCAGAAAGCTCCTCTTTAACGGCATCTACATCTGTGGCATTGGCATTGTTTGATTTTCTTAGTATATCTTCTAAAATGCTTACATCAGGCTTTACGTCCTCCTCTGTTGGTTCTGGATCTTGCAGGTTTTCATATTGATCTTCGTGGTAGTCGCCAAAATCAATTGTGGGACCTTCTTCATCTTCATTAATGACTTCTTCGTCGTAGTCAGCCTGTTCATCGTCATCAGCGTCGCCATCGAATATAGGATGCCTTAGGTGTCCAGCGTCATCTGCTGAATTTCTTTCCGCATCCTGTGTCATTTGGTTTTTTGTGTTTCCCGGCTGCGATGACAGTGCATGATCAACTTCTTTGGCACAATATGTTATAATATCCTTGCAGTTAAGAGATTTTTGTGGTTTTCTCGAAACAATTATCTGACTCATATGTTCCAAATCAATGTTAAAAACTGACTTAAAGTCTCGAATCCAGGCTCGATTCGGAAAAAATTTCTCAATATTTATGATATCCTTAAACTCCATAGCACGGTCACGTATAACATCGTCGGTTATATCTACCAATTCATGATAATGGGCTCTCTTTATATATTCATACATGCAATTGCCCAAGAAATTGATTTTTTTGTGCCTGACTACCTTGGGATCATCCTTCATGACATCTATTATTTGACAGCTGGCATAATATTTGAGGATCTCTTTGCGATTTGCCACAACATTTTTTATTTGCTCCCAACTGCATTTGAATGCTGATGCCACTCGCTGATAAACCGGCAGTTCATCATACATGCGTATCGCCTGTACCCGTTCTTCCAAATTAAGGATTTTACGTGGTTTATCTCTGAGCTTTTTTCTCTCCAAAACATATCGGCAGGGCTGAAATGGATGTTGTGAAACTTTTATGAATTTTGTGCAATTTTAAAGGTACAAATGAAAATGAAAAGCCCTAAAAACAGGAGAAGATACAAAGCCTTAAGCAATAAGATACCTGTAAGGATAACCGCTTCTGAACCTGTAATTGGCTGAGTACTTCTGAGTAAATGGAGGCCACCGTAGCGCAGAGGTTAGCATGTCGCCTATGACGCCGAACGCCTGGGTTCGAATTCTGGCGAGACCTTAAGAAAAAATTTTCAGCAGTGGTTTTCCCCTCCTAATGCTGGCAACATTTGGGAGGAACTATGCCATGTAAAACTTCTCTCGAAAGAGATGTCGCACTGCGGCACGCCGTTCGGACTCGGCTATAAAAAGGAGGCCCCTTATCATTGAGCTTAAAACTTGAAACGCTCTGCACTCTAAAGCATTCTAAAGCAAGTCCTGAAATATTTTCCATTTAATAAGTGTGTATCAACCAGCGATTGGGCTCCTGAAGTCTCCGCCATAACAGTCCATTAGGTATTGCCTAGACAATATCTAATTTTGTCTACGCACGCGAAGCATCTTTGTCTTCTATTTGAGATGGTTCACAGGAACCGTTGCAGTTCGCAAATGGCGCCAAGAGGATTGAGGCCTTATTCCTACTTCAGTCAAATTTAACTCTTAGTATTGGCGGTTCTATGTTGAGATAAGCGGGTGTAGTCCCAGTACCCCACAAATGTAGCTTGCATTAGTAAGGAGATAGCCATCGGTGAAAAATTTGCTAATGTTCATGGCGGGATCTGCCGTTCGGCGTCATATGACATCTATAAGGCTGAACTAAGAAAAAATAAGGGCGAGTTTAGAAAGGCTCAGAACAAATACTGGGTAGAATTCTCCAGCTCCGTGATGGATACGTCCGAGGCCTCTAGGCTAAGGACGATTCTGTCCCCGAGACCTATTACTGTGGGGTATATCCAGAGGTCAGAGAATGTATAGACTATGTCGAGTAAGGAAACACTAGAACTACTCGTTGATACACATTTCCCGGGAAATTCTCCAACGGACAACGTGTCGCCAGAAGAGGTTGTCACTGATATGCAATCGTCGGAGGCCATTAGGGGAATTGTGTCTGAGCCAAAAATTCTTTGGGCAATACGAAGTTTCGACTCCTTTAAGTCGCCAGGTCCGGATGATGTATCACCTGTTGAATTAGAAGCTGTGCCTGATAGACCGGTAATTTTCATTCCGAAAGCAGGAAAACCCTACCACACGAAGGTGAAAGATTTTCGTCCTATTAGTCTGTCATCATTTATGCTAAAGACTCTTCAGAGGTTGATAGAAACATATCTTTGGGCAAAGATGCCTGGATGTCGCGGCAGCAGCATGCATATAGAAAAGGCAAATCCACTGAAACAGCCCTGCACGACCTAGTCGGTTACATAGAGGGTTCTCTCGTTGTCAAGGAACGTACAATGGTAGCATTTCTTGACATTGAAGGTGCTTTCAATAATGTAAAACCGACGTCAATCATGAAGGAGTTGGAGTTTCTAGGCATCAATCTACCGTAAGAAAGTTTATTAATAACTTACTAAAAGATGTATTACGGCAGGCTTAGGATCTGTGGATCTAAAAAGATGAGTCAGCAGAGGAACTCCTCAAGTAGGTGTACTGTCTCCTCTACTTTGGAATATAGCCATTAACAATATGTTATTGTCTCTGGAAGAAAAAGGCGTAAAAGTCGTCGCGTATGCTGATGACGTGGCACTTCCCAGCACTCTAAGAGATATACTTCAGGAAGCTCTACGTGCAACAACAAAGAGGGCTACCGAAAGTGGTCTGGGTATAAATCCGTGCAAGACAAAAGTAGTTATTTTCAGCAGGAAATGCAAGTTGCCTACAGTGGAACCTGTCTCCTTGGGTGGAGAGAATGTTCCATTTACAGAAAGCGCAAAATAACTGGGTGTTTTTCTGGACAGGAAATTGAACTTCAAATCCACCATTTTGGAAAGGGCAAGCAAGGCCACTCTTGCCCTATACAACTGGAAGAGAGCCATTGGCAAAAGTTGGGGATTTAGACCGCGTGTCATGCATTGGGCATGTACTGCAATTGTCAGACCTATTATGCTATATGGTGTTGTGGTCTGCTGGACGGCGCTTCAAAAATCCACCTACTGCTCAATACTTAACCGAATCCAAAGAATGGCTTGTTTGTGCATCACAGCCGCATCTTATGCCTCTGGACATTGTGGCTACCCAAATTGCAGCGACCACTGCCGTGAGGTTAAGGGAGCTTTCTCATTGGTCATGTGGCGGCTACGGACACTGTGTTATCCTTGATACAATATCCGATGTTCCAGGCACCAGGATTACACCTTTCCTGAGCCGCTTTATGATAAAAATCACTGTACCGCTCATTCCTTTGAGAACATGTCTGATATAGCGGATGTGAATACTCGAAACGAAAATTGTTCAAAGATAGCTATTTTATTAAAATTAATTTCAAATATGTTTTGTTTTTGTTGTTGATAATTATTGTTTTAAATATGTGCTTGTCGGTGAGCAACCGTGTCTTTTAAAATCATTTTGCAATTTGAACGTATCAGTGTTGGCTGTCAAAAATAGTTGTCTGTGAAGAAACACATTGATATTTTATTCACTCATCGTTATGTGTTTGTATTGCCTGAACTGCAATGAATAATGTTCGTAGTTTGTTTCTATTTCTGCGTGTGTAAAGAGAGCTAGCATACACCAAAACAGCATAAGCTGCTGAGCGCAAATACTCAAAAAAGCACCTTTGCCCATGCCTTGTCTCAATCTCATGTAGTAAACCAGGTTTATTTCATTTCAAGCGTTTTCGGCACCTTGTCCATGCCATAAATACCAGGTAGTGTACCGTAAACAGCTGAGTACAATTTTTTCTAGCGAAGTGCACTATCTGTCTACGAGTTTTGGTTGTATGTGTGTGTGTTATAGTTAAGAACTATAACACACATTAACAACAAACAATGGCGCGAACTAGTAACATACACAAAATCAGAGTTGCACTAATCACTGATTTTTTAGATAGATAATGCACTCAAAATTTTGTTTTTGGGCAACTGCCACTACTTGTAAATGAATATATTTTGACCTTGTCTACTATACTACTACTGGCTTTGTTTTATATGGCGGAGGACCTGTAAATGGTGTATAAGTGGCACCTAGTGCAAACTATATTGCGGTCGGAATTGTTACCTCGTCGACTTTTATATTTAGCTGCTGTTGTACTTTTGCTGACTATCTGGTGAACAAACACTTGATGTGAAATCAGTTGTTCACTGTATATGGGAACCGATTTGGTCCATTGAAAATTCAATTGAACAATATGACTAGGTACTTGTACAAAATTAAAATTGTTAATAAAACAGCCAAACCCCTTTTGAATGCAGCTAATCTGCACATTCAATTTTTTTCTCAACAAAAAGTCTAATCTAATTTGACAACGGTATTCAGGTAAATTCGTAGCTGGCCAGAGCAAATAATGCAAACTAAATAATTAGCCTTACACAGTACAAAAAATAAAACTGGCCCAATATATATGGGCACCACGACATTTTAATAAGGCCCGCCATACACATGTTTGCATACCTCTTCATTGCCAATGATACAGAGCAAACGTTCACATTGATTCAACTGCAATAACTGAAAAAACACATGCACAAACCCTTCAACATACTATTGAACCAACAGCAAGTGAGGGAATGAATGGGTAGAGATTAAGGCGCAATAAATAAAATAAAGAGAGTAAGAGAGAGAAGGAGAGAGAGAGAGTTCGCAAGACAAACCCCCAAACTTGCCATAAGAATGACGAAGAAGAAACATACGAAATATTTGTTTTGTGGACCTCGGTAATTCCAGCCGCTGTGACCTCGGTTATTCTACTGTATTATCTACCCTCATATTTGATGGGGGGAGACAGACGTACATATATGTATGGGTACCCCACCACATCGTTCGTTCTGCTAATTCAGTATATCAAATCTATTCACTTTGTTTTGGTGGTACAAATCTTCAAGAATGGCAAGAGGGTGGAGCATATATTAGCGCCGCTTAGGGGCTTAGGTATTTGGCTATATTTATTTAATAAAAATAAATAAAAGTCCATGCATGGACTGAATGCTTTTGTAGCTTGTACCCTCGCCAGTGGGCCACAATTCAATAAATATGTACATTTGTATGCCATACAAAACAAAAAAAAAAGAAAAACAACAGACTCCAACCTGTGGTCGGAGTGTGATAAAGGCCTATAGCTTGTGGATGATTTTTTTCTGTTTTTCGCACACTTACCCTCTTCCCCAGACGATGATGTTTATACGACATATTCTTTTCCGAAATAATCTTCTTGAACAGAGCAACAGAGCGCAGCAGTGGATACACACACGGGCCTGCCGGCAACAACGTTGTAACCGAGAAAATGTTTAAATGCGACTAAAGCAGGGCAACGGCAAATTGTCTCATGAAGCAGCGTCCGTACACAGGGATACGTAGAACGCGAGAGAGACAGAGAGCCATGCATGGAACCAAGAATAGCACGGGGCGACTACGACGAAGCAATACAAAAAGCAGACAGGCCAGCCAACAGGCAAGCAAGCCATCCAACCGGCTCTTACCCAAACAGTTCGGTTGGTTCGGTATTTGTTTTCATCCATATGAGCGCAGATGTGTGACGTTGTACTATGGCCGCTGTGGCCCTCGAAGCGTGTTAAGAGAGACACCGAACTCGAAATGCCAGGTAAATTTACATACATATAAGAAGTGCAAGTACATATGTGCATGTATGTATGTGCGTTTCACTGGCATGTGTACTTGCTTGCATTTTGTACTGTTAGCAACCTATGGGTGCAGACATTTTCCGGAATTATAAGCCAATACAAATAGAAATTTAACCACTCCGATTGACTGATATATTGAAAAAAGTAGTAGCTATAAGATAATAAGATAAGTACTATGAGAATATTTTTCATATAAAGAACATTTTCCTTAAGCGCCGTATGGCCCTTGGAGTTAAAAATTAAGAAATAAAACAAAAATATCGGTCAACAATGCGTATACTAGTATAGTTAATTAATATTTACGCGAGAGAGTAAGAGAAGATTGATCTGTACTTAATCTTTGGTACAAAAAAATGTTTAAATAAAATAAATTTAAATAAAACTAATTGGGAGTACAGTACGAATCTGGTATCTACCCTACACGTTTGATTTTTCTTTCTTGAAATTTTAAATAAATTTGGCTAAAATAAAAATAAATTGGAAGGTCTATATTTTGCGCACTTTAAGCAATATCCCATTCATGTAGGACTTTGTTGGCACTTTCAAACCATGTATCAAATATAAAAATCGGTCCACAAATTCGCTTTCGCAGCCAGAACAAATTTTGTAGGAGTCAATTTGAAGGGCCCCGGGCATCCTAAGGGCCTGCAATTTTGGTTTACGGAAAAAATTATCAATGTAATGCAATGGCCACCTACATCACCGATCAATAATCCTATTGAAAACCTTGGAAAAATCAACCGAGAAAATTGAAAAGCCAAAGAAGGTTTAACTGAAGCCGGAAAAATAACCTGGAAAGCAATATCGCCCGATATTATCTTATATATAAAAATTAACATGTGTTTGTTTGTTTTTTTCCGTATAGACTCAAAAACGGCTGAATCGATTACCTTGACATTTTCACAGATTGTGTAGGTCGGTGTGGAAGGAAACATAGGCTATATAATTTTTTGATATCAGAAGGGGGGGGGGGGGGGGGGGGCGGACCCTCCCCCTTACCCCAAAAGTACTACCCAAAAATAAAAGTGTACCGATTAGGACAATATGGGACTCAAATGAAAAGTATTCAGGAGTAGAGTACGTATTTCATATTAAAAATTGGGTCCAAGTAACTGGGTGGCCAGCCCAACCTCAAAACACCCTAAAATAGGTTAATTGTACAAGCATGACAATATGGGACTCAAATGAAGGTATTCGGGAATAGATTACGACTGTAGTCAGGAAGGAGGAATAGCCTTTATAATTTCTTGACATCGGAAAGGGGGCGGACCCTTCCCCGTTACCCAAAAACACCACCCTAAATCAAAAGTGTGTCGGTCCGCGGACAATATGGATATCAAATGAAAGGTATTGAAGAGTAGAATACGAATATGGTATTAAAAATTGGGTCCAAGTACCCAGGAGTCCTAATTCCAAAAATTCTAATAGCAGACAAAATGAACTACCATATGGGGCTCAATAGAAGGTATTCGGGAGTAGATTACGAATCTGGCTTACAAAATCAGATCGCAGTGTTGGGGGTCACCCCGTTCCCCAAAAACGCTCCAAATGGGCATATTTGTTATCCTGACTATGAACGGCTGAAGCGATTTTCTTAAAATTTTCATAGATTGTGTAGGTTGTTGTGGAACGAAACATTAGTGGCGGATCCCAAAAACGCCACCCAAAAGCAAAGGTGAACTGATAGGCACAATATGGGTATCAAAAGAAAGGTAATGGAGACAACGAATATCGTATTTAATTTTGGGTCCAAGTACCCAACAGGCCGCCCCAACCCCAAAACTCCTCTAAACAGCAATATTCGACGTTCCTATCAATATGGGACTCAAATGAAAAGCATTCCGCAGTAGATTACAAATATGGCATGAACAATTAGGTCTAAGTATTGGGAGGTCGACCCAACTCCAAATCGCCTCAAATGGGCATATCAGCCATCCATGGCTATATGGGATTCAAATGAAAGACATTTGGGAGTAGATTAGGAATATGACATTAGTTTTCGTTCAAGTCCTTTTCGCCATAAAAATACGTCAAGTGTTTGGGGGTTATATTTACCGACCATGGCAATATGGGGCTCAAACTAAAGGGATTTGGGAGTGGAGCACGAATTTGATATCAATTTTTAAGTCGAAATGTCTCCTTAAAAAGATCTTCCCCTTACCTTTATTTTCAAATACCTGATCTCGGAGATTGGTAATGGGATTCGTTCGAAAATTTTTTGCACTCTCATAGTCACCAAAAACAAAACAAGGTTTCCAATCACGACAATATAGAGCGATGTGTTTGGGGTTCCGCCCCACCCCAAAAATACCTCCCTATTATATAAAAGCTATTTGGGTTCGAAATTGTTTGTTTTTTAATAATGAAGATATAGATAAATTTAAAAAATTATCAATTTAAAACAAATAATCTGAAAGGTTGTTTAGATTTTGGCGGATACAGTACGCATATGTAATTGGTTTCGATTGAGAATCATGCAAAATTTCAGCCAATCGTATAAGAATTGAATTCTCTAAGGGATCAGGAAGTAAAATCGGGCGATCCGTTAATGGAAACTGTATCATGATATAGACCGATTTGCACCATCGTTGGTCTAAATGCAAAGCGGATTTAAAAAGGTGGTCTCACGCGAACTGCTGTTAACATCTGGCCAGGTTTGACGGTATTAAGATGTCCGATTTTTGTTTGCATTCTCTTTTTTTTTCTTTATCGCATATTATCTGGTCATGTACGCGCACGTACACAAACACGCACACAAATCTCTTTGTGTGTGTTGACAAAACGCCTATCAGCTTGATGACAAGATGGCGGATTGCACCATATGCATTTTATTTGTTTTTTTTTTATTTCCTATAATATATAGGGTTGCCTACGAAAAAGTAAAAATGCGTTGAATATAACGAAAAATTAAATTGAAAAAAAGTGTTAAACAAACCAAAAATTGTTTTGAAAATTTCTCGTTTTTCTTCAGTTTTTTTTTTATTTCGTACATTCTTATAAAAATTTTTGCTATCGCACTATCATAATTTTAGCCAATGATCATTTGTTGAGGTATTATCTTGCACCAAAGCTATTGCTGGCGACGTTGAGGTGGCTTGTTCATAAATTTCACCACTTTCTACTTCATTAATTGAGTATTGGGTAGATGGAATAATTTTGTTTTGACCAGCGCTACTAGACCGCACAATACCATTTGGACCAATTGCCAAATTTCCCAAATAACCCTCAAACAATATGTCATTTATGGCTTTACGAGCCAAAACCTTTTGCTCCTGTGACAGTTCATCATATTGGACTGCCCACGATTTGGCAATAATTTCCGACGATTCCGATACTTTGTTCCATTGAGTGCTGGAAGTCAAGTTTCCTGATGTCATAGTTTTGACATCTCGCACAAATTTAGCCGTCATTATGTCATTACAATTGGAAGAAGTAGACACAACGGGTTCAGGTGTAACGATTTGTAACGACTGTTTGGATGTTGTTGGCAATGCGAGATGTGGCGCCATTTGTGCTTTTAAGCTCCATTGTGTTTCTGAACTCAAGCATCTAACTCCGTCGTGACCAGTTTCCGAATCATATTCCTCATAAACATTTTGACATTGGAGATCGTCATCTGTCATTATGATTGTATCACCATTTTCGGCATCATCTGAACCCACGACCACAGCATTCGATAATGCAATATCTTGTATGGAGGTTTGACTATTTGCTGATGATGCTGCATTATTCTTATGTAAGGCATATCGGGGATATTCGGAGTTATACTCCGTTTGTGAATTGACTTCTTCGTCCTCTTGCTGATATTCATCATCCTGTATGTGAAGTGTGTCGGACATTTCATTGCTTTCACTTTTTGTCTCCACCAGATCTTGAGAAAAATCTTCGACAACATAAGCAAAGTCGGATTCCTGATATTTATCATAGTAATCAGCATCGTTCGCTTGAAGATGGAACTCAATTAAACTTTCCTTTCTTCTATTTGTAACAAATTTATCAGTGGTTTTTAAGATATTCAAAGGATATCGACGTTTTCTCTGGAATTATATGGAAACAAAGGAATAAAATGGGTTAAGTTTTTGGTTTTAAGGGGTCAATTATAGTAACAAATGTATCCCTTCCTAATTCTTAAAAAAAACTCAAACGCGCTAGTTTTATTAAGCAACCCAAGGCGGATTTAAAAAGGTGGTCTCACACGAACAGCTGTTAACAGCCGGCCAGGTTTGAAGGTATTAAGATGTCAGATTTTTGGTTGCATTCTCTTTGTTGTTATCTTATTTCTCGCATATTCTCTGCTCATTTACGCACACGTATACACACACGCACACAAATTTCTTTGTGTGTGTCGGTAAAAAGTCGATCAGCTCGATGACAAGATGACGGATGGTTGTTGAACAAATGAGACCATCTTTAATTGTTTCGCCATGTTAGCATCCATAACAGTAAACGAATAGCAGACACTAGGTCTGTTCGCGTACTTTTCCAGTAAAAATTAGCATGAGAGTAGGAACAACTTTTAATCTCTTTCGCTTTTTATTTAAACAAAACAGCTAGTTTTAAAAAAAAAACATCTGCTCGGTGCTGCAAATTGCTGCTGTGGAAAAAAGTCTAGAGCACAAATTTGCAATCTCTCAAAACTGTATTTGCTCTCACGCACTCTCCCGCTCTCTTATGTTGGCAAATAAAATATGCGAATGCAAATTTGCACAAATTTTACCTGATTTAATCACGAAAATAATAACATCAATCACCGCTTTTGAAAAAGATGATTGATAATTAAAAATATTATTTTTCTGATTTCTTTGATTTCCTAAAACGTATTTTTTTCAAGTTTTTACTGCCAACATATTTATTTTCATTGTTTTTATTTTTAGTCTTTTGTTACTAATAGTGGAAAGTGGTGGATTTCACTGTCCTCCTCAAAAGCTAGCTGTTTCTCTCACTTGTGTAATAAAAAAAGCCTAATATTCCCAGTGGGAAAAGGTAATCAATGAGGTATGAGAATATAATCGATAGCAAGATATACTCATATACAGGTAGTGGCAGTTGCCCACCAACAAAACATGCACTCAAAATCAGTGACTAGTGCAGCCCTGATTTTGTTTATGTTACTATGATAATCACATACAACCAAAACTTGTTGACAGATAGTGCACTCGCGAGAATAAATTGTACTCAGCTGTTCACCGTACACTAGCTGGTAATTATGTCATGTTCGATAGCCTCTATAGCTTATTGATTTCAGAATACGTTATTCTTAACACGGGAAATGTCCTAGGAAAAGAATAAATTCTTTTTATATGTTCGAAGGAAACGATATATAATTCGTTTAATAGAATACATTGTTCAACAGTGTATTTGGAATGTATAATGTTATAATACATTATAGTTTTTATGATTTTATAAAAAATCAAATTATTTATTATTTTAGTAGGCAAGAAGGTATTCGAAAGATCGGTGTATATGGTAATTATAACCAAAAATGTTTCGATTTAGAATGTGTTTATCGTAGATGTAGGGGCTGTAATATAACTCACTGCTTGAAATGTAAGCAAAATAGCTCTTGCGAAATTTTTGGTTGCAGCCAAGACATATATGTCGCCACTGAAAAATAGTTGTGTAGAATGTGTTTCATTCGGAGTAGGAAGAAGAAATTCACCAATGCCTATTATGTCACCCTTTTACGCAAAGAAAATTTCATTTGAGCTGCGTACCTGCAAACGAAATTTTCGGTAACGGTACCGATAACGAAAATTTCGTTTAGGATATGTTAATACATTTCTTATGGTAACGAAAATTTCGCCAGAGGTGCATACTGCACTTTACATAGAAACGTCTTAGAAACATTCACGTTTTTCACACTGGGTTTTTAATCAGATCCTACGATAGCGGACATATATTTTTTTTCATTAAGCCGTTTTGTTTGTTTTCAGGCTTGATTCTATAAGCACAAAATGAAATAAAGGAAAAAAATTAGAGAAGAATATTTCAACAGAACTGTGTATGAACAATAAATCTGATTTAGCTCGTTTTCAGTCGATTGTGTACACTTTTTTGCTTAATAACTTAAATTTATTTGTACAAAACACTTTTTAAAGTCCTTGTTGGCTTTTTTTATTGTTAATTAACCTGTGCTTTTCTACCATATTTATGTTCCCCCAATTCCTTTTTCTCCTCTCTTAGGTTACTCTTAAGAATGAAACAAAAGAAAACGTCAGATTTCTAATCACTGTTCGTATTTTTCATTTTTATTTTTTTTTGTTTTTTTGAGAGAGGGAAAATTAATCTGTGAGAATCTATTGTCTGTGTTTTTAAGTTAATTTTACAAAATCCAATTGTATCCATATAGTTTTATTACTGGTATGAGTTTTTGTGTTATCACTTTCAATTTATCTCCATCTCATATAGAAAATAATGATTGACAACACTTACCATAATACTTTTCTCTCCATCGTCTTCCATCAATTTTCGTTTTCTCTCTTTACGTGTTTCGGCTGTCTGCAAGAAGCTCAATAGATCAAAGTACCATAGAGTTGACTTATAGGGCCTGCCTTCAAGCAAACTACTAGTTATGCGGGAACACTCCCGTCGATAATTGGTACGAAAAATGTTAATTTTACGTAAAACATCTTCGCGATCTGCATCAGGTTCTATTTCCTTTAATTTTTTCACCATAATGTCATAGGAACTGCATTTTATCTGACGATTTTTATATAGTGGACTGTTAACATCCCAAAGAGATGGTTGACTTTCATACAGACAAAAGAATTCGGTCCAAAACTTTTTATTGTGTATGGAATGAATTGTCTGACGATGTTGTGGAGCTGCAGACATTTTTCATTCATATCTTTCTCTTCGTCTCGATATTTTTATGGCAACATGTACATGGTTGTTGTTGTCTTACCGGTGTCGCAACACATGTGCGTGAGTGTGTTTATTTACAATTTTTATTTTTTTTGCTGGGGTGAAGCGGGCGGAAACACACACAGTAACAAAGCAATCCGACCGTTGTTTTTCTCGTTGCTCTCCGTTGTGCTTGACAAACGAACCACTTGGCTTGAGCGGCAACAATCAACTGATTGATTTTAAAGTGGCGCTCTTTTGTGCTTGTATATCTGTTTGCTTGAAGTGAATATTCAAACCGGAACTTGCGTTTTATTTATACCGTTTTTTCTTATTTCTGCATTTGCAATACCTTGAAATCTTGATTAGCTACTATTAATAAACAGAATAGGTTGTATATAAAGGAGCTGTGCCAATCGGCAGCAATCTCCTACGGTGAGATGGTAAAATGTTCTGAAGGGTGTTTTTTTACACTGGTGAGAAAAAAAATTACATTTTGCTGTGCCAAACGGTGTCTTTCTCACTATGCCAATTTTTGACATTTTTGACGAAGAAAAACAAGCTTAGCTATTTTAAATAATCAAAATGTATTTAAAATCACCCATGACTTGATTAAAAACAGTTGTTTAATAAACTTGCAACAAGAACAATTTGGATAATGATTTAATTGTGCCAATTGTCACGCAGCCAAGTTGGCACAAGTTCATTCGCATGATAAATTTTATTAAGTTATTGCGGAATCCTATGGACATTTGATGCCAAAACGCAAAGAAAAGTAAAATTACAACACACAATAAGGCAACATCATTGAAACTGAAACCGTGGAAAATAAATGTATATGCAATTCTTTTAAGCGAAAACTGTAATGTTGCCGTGACTGTTGCCGCCATTTTGTTCAAAAAGCTCAGTGCTACTCCTGCGAAATCATCGTATCATTCTGCATTTTAACTCTTGTTGTTCACTCGAGTTATATATTTTAATACAAGACTGAGAGGTCGGAAAGCAGTTTTTCGCTGGCATTAGGAATGCTTTGACATATCCTAAGCGAAATTTACTTATTGCTTTGGTGTTACATGTTGATGTTGTAATTGATCAGCTGACAAATTTTAACCCTTAAATGATGTACCATGAATCTACCTTATCGATATAAGTTATCATTCAACTTAGAATGGCATCACAGGTAAATAAAACTAAAAACCAAAACAAAATAGTCCTGTAACTTGTGAAGCAAACAAATTGTCGGGGGTACCGTTACTTAATGCTGTTTCCAGATTTTGGTGTAGTGTGACAACTGGCTTTTGACCTATCGAAAGGATTTTACATCTCACTTTCAATGACAAAAATGTATAATTGCGCAGAAACTCGACGTACAAAAGTAAACAATCGGAAAACAACAACTCGACATATCAATCTAATACAAAGCATACGAAAACGTCCGCGTCTTTATAAAAATGAATTTTTAAGTACACCTTTGCTACTGCGTTATGAGAAGCGATTATTATGGGATGAAGTGGCAGTGGAATCGGGATTGAACAATGGTGAGTATAGAAATTTTGTAGTTAATAGGAATAGCGGATCAACTAATACATAGAGCGATGAATGGTAGCTGGAGAGCAAACACTTGTGTTGTACTTGGGCGGTTGCCACTGCATTGCAAGTTCTGCAGCAACAGTTCTCTTATTCTTGAAGAAAACTCAACAAAAGCATATAAGCCAAATAAAACAACTAAATCTTCACGAAAAGAACAACAACAACTAAAGCAGACAAACTCAAGCTACGCAACGTCGCATACAAAATTACGTGTGATAGGAATCAGCAAGACAAATGCAACAAAAAATATCTGAGAACCACTAGACGCACGCTAGGCAGATTGGCAGAAAGAAAAAGATTCGACAGCACTAGCACAACATATAAAAGAAAGCGGACGTGAGGCAAACTTTACAACAGTAAGAGTACTTAACAGAGAAAAAACGTAACACATTAAAGAGCCTATGAATTCATCACATACTTAGTCGATAAACACCAAAGAGAATAAAGACAACACTAAGCTTCAGTATTCCATCGCAATAACTTGAAGACGACTGTTCTGTGATATTAGTTAAAAGTTTAGACCGTATATATTTCCCTCAAAGTGCAATTATTTATCTTAATTCTATGTCGTGTAAGTCTGAATGACAATACTAAGAAAAACAAAACATACTAGATATGTTCGCGTACTTTTCCAGTAAAAATTTGCAGGAGAGCAAGAACAGCCTAAGTTAGTTTGTTTTAATTAAATTGTTGATTTTCAAAATTCTGCAGGGAAAAAAACCTCAGGTACAAATTTGCAAGCTCTTAAAATTTGTCTTGCTTTCACGAATTCCCGGTTCTCTTCTGCTAACAAATAAAGTACGCGAACGATTTCTAGTAACAATTTGTGCAAGGTTGCATATATTTTTGGGTACACGAACACACTTACTATAAACACAAAATATTCCATGGCCGCCGGTTGTACGTACCGGATTGAACCGATGAAATCTTTCGTCGGCAAGGGCTGCCCCCTCAGTGTTTAATACACTGCTACAACAACAACAACAAAATATTCCATGGCAGCCGGTTGTACGTACCGGATTGAACCGATGAAATCTTTCGTCGGCAAGGGCTGCCCCCTTAGTATATAACACACTGTTACAACAACAAAATATTTTAAACAGGAACTTAAATAAACTCTGTTCTGATGAAGTTGGAAAACGTCGAGAAAAAATGAAAACGATTTGTTTTATTTGTATCAAAAAAAAAAATCAAATATTCGCATTGGTCATAAAAAACTATTTTTGTTCACTTAATTAACACAAACGCATAACCACGTATTTTTTGATGATGCAAAAGCCGTGTTTGACAGCTTACAGTTCCTTCTACTGGACCGAATCAATCAATTTTGCACAAATTTTTTTTGTCAGCAGAAAAGAGCGCGAGAGAGAGTAAATTGACAGTATGAAAATAGTGAACCTGCAAATTTCGAATGGGACATTTTTTGCCAGCAGAAATTTTCAACTATGAACAAATGTTTTGTAAAGGTCAACTGTTTTATGAAAAGCAGCCGTTACATGAAAATACAAAAGCTAACACCAAAATGGATCAAAAAGGCAGAGGTAAGTTAAAAAATAAAAATATTGTTTGTTTCATTTTTATTTACTTATAATGAAGGCAACGGCTAGTGTTCGGGTACAGAAATCTCGCCAAATGAAGTAGTAATTTTACCTCAAGTCGGTTGTTCGATATTAGAAGGTAAGTGCAAAATTTGCGTAATTGTTTGGAAATTCTCGAAAAATAAAAATATTGTATCTTTCTAGACACCAAGAAAAGAGCAATGATCGGTATCTTAAATGTTTTGATGGAATCATCCTCATCAAAGAGCTACGATGAAACCAACACCAATCCTTTGAATTTGTTAAGGAGGGGTCTGGCTGGGGAATTAAAAGTTACGCACAGTGGGATTGGACAAAATTAGTGCAAATTAGACTCCCAATTGTGAACGGATACAGATATCTTCAATGAAGACACTGTTTTCATTGAAGATATCTGTAGCCGCCACATGACCAAATAGAAAGCTCCCTTAGCCTCATACCATGAAAAAAGACAGATCGTTCTGTACGACTTCCCTTTGTACGTGTCCATTTCAGGTTTCAATTGCGGGATCACAGTGTCCATCTTCCAAACATCGGGTACTATAATAGCGTTCGGAAAGGCTGAGGACAGTTGTAAGGTACTTGACTCCAGGCAGATCCAGTTTCTTCAGCATCAATTAAGAGCTTCCATTTGGCACCAGCGTCTTGCGCGACTTGGCGCCACGGATGACATTCGTAGCTTCGTGCGCTGTAAATTATGATGGGTGTCCAGCATTTTTTATTTGAGAAAAAATTGTTTTCTTAAGCAAGCAAATAAAAAACCCAACCAAAACAAGCAAAACAACAAATTTTCACTGGACATTTTTTAAAGACAGTAAAATTGCTCTTACTCTCCTGCACATTTTACTGGCAAATTTTTACTGGAAAATTACGCGAACAGATCTTATGTAGAATCGATTTCTAAGATCATTGGAATGTTTGTGATCGATTGAGAGCCTACTTTGCCGATTTTAAAGTTGAAGTTAAGTTGAAAATTAATTTTTGAGGCGCTAGATCTGTCATTTCGCCCATACTGAGTGATGTGATGCTCGATATGACAAGGCGAATTACTGGCACCTTTAAATAGCCATCATGTTTCTACGGCGATCGGTCCTTTGGACCGTACGAGCTTGCTCACCTATTGGAGCCTTCACATGGAAATGTGGCTACAACAACAACAGCAAGCAAAAATACAGATCGACCGATTTTGCTTTGAAACCAAGATATATCAATTTACAGGTAGTGGCAGTTGCCCAACAACAAAATATTGAGTGCATTATCTGTCAAAATTAGTGATTAGTGCAATTCTGATTTTGTATATGTTACTATTTCATGTCATTTTTTTTTTTGCCAAAACTCGTTGACACATAGTGCACACTTCGCGAGAAAAAATTGTACTCAGCTGTTTACGGTACAATATCTGGTAGTTATGTCATATTTGAAACTACTGAGACGACGTAAATTGTAGTAGGAGCCAATATTTTGACGACGTAAATCGGAACGACGTTAACAAAGACGGCATTATTACAGAACAGGCTGGAACTTGGGGCTCTGATCTTTGTGGTCTTCTTCGTTGTGACGAGAAGCTTAGCTCTGAGCTGCATGTTGTCTAGACCCACTTGATATGCCGCTTGATCTAGAGGTTCTCTCTTGTAGCGCTGAACCTATATGATAATTCTAGATTATTACGATGCACCTTGACGCTTCTGGCCGCAAGATGATGGAAACCTGTCCACAGAGGGTATTGCCAATACCACACTACCATGTTAAAAATTCAAAGCCAACATTTAGTTTTTAAAATTTAATTTGTTGTTTTTTTTTTTTTTTTTTGCTTACATGGACTAATTTCTTATTTAAGTTTGCTTTCTTTAAAATCAAACTTTACAAAGATGCTTGCTTACACTTAGGAGGTTTCTTATATTTTATGAAAATTAATGTTAATAGAATACAATACAGAATAGATAATGGAATGCTCGGCAGGGAACGCGTTCGTACCTAAGACCTTTTAATGAAATATTGGCGTGATGTACTCTCAAACCATTATGGTGTTAACCACTATTATGCAGTATTTGGGACTTTATAAGTGTCTATGTGCTTTACATCTGCTTAAATGTTATTTTTTAAATACTTGTCAATACAGAAAAAATAAGAAAAAACTGGGATATATCAGCTTAAGATAATAGAAATTTGCCATAGATATTTAGAGCTTATCATCTGTTGCCCTTAATAATTTAAATTTCATTTTCGGATGGCAAGTGTATTAGCACACCTAAAGAGATCTGTAATGTCACCAGACGTTGGCTCATAATTCTTTTATTTGACATGGAATGTCGAGGTTTTTAATGTTGTAGGAGCAAGAGTTTTGAGGTGGTTGTCTGAAATTCGGGACTAGATCCGTTTGATCTGAAGATCATAAAAAACGCTTAACACGAAAGTAGCCTTAACGAGACTGAGAGCCCAGCAGGGGTTCAGTTTTGGTCTTTTGCTGGGGTGGTTTTACAATACTGCCTCTATAGTCTAACCTAAACAAGATTAAGGCCAACAACAAATATCTTGGAAGAATGTGGGCGACACAAATTTTGTGTTTCTTTTATAACCTTTTTGTCAGCTTGTTGAATTTATAAATTGAAATTTTCGACCAAAAAAAAAAAAAAAAAAATACTTTAGTTTTGGATTTTTCCTTTTTTTAATTTTCCAGCTGATGATGCCAAATGTAAATGGCGTTCATTGATTAACTATCTGCGTCAGCACTTGGAACATGTGGCTGACAAGAAACAACGGCGCTATATACCCAATACTCATAATCCCGAAGATAGATACATACAATTGGAGGATTGGCCCTATTACAAAGAGTTAGAATTTGTGGTGCCCTATGTGAAATATGCAGCCTCCAAGACTGGTGAGAGCAGTTTAAATCCAACAGCAAATGAAATTGATATTATCATCGCATCAATAGAGGAAGACTTGGGCAATAGCAATGACACTGCCAACTGTAATTCTATTATCCCATTAGATAGAGAAGAAGAAATCAATTTAACACCGGAAGACATTATCTTGAAAGAATTTTTTGAAAATATGTTAAAATCTGCTCTAAATTTGCCGAGATTCCATCAAAATAGAATTATGAATGAGATGATGCAAAGCTTAAATGAACAAAATGAATGACATTCAATGAAAATGAAGTGTTCTTGAATCAAAACACGTAGTTACAACTATTTCTATATATGTAAATTAATAAAATATTGGCTGGCCTTGATAGTTTTCTCTCTGTGTGTGTGAGTGTGTATGTAGTTGTTTTTATAAAATATAATATTTTCATTCTTTGTATATCGATACTTTAATTACATGGTATGCGTTTTGGACTGAACTAGCATGCATTTGTAATGGGAATCCATATTTTAAAGCTTTTATAAGCAATAAGTTAGAAGGTATTTTTTGATGTTATATTGTGTGAAAAGTACGATGTTCATTTGAGTCTATCTTAAAGATCGAAAATATAGATTTCCATATGAGGCAGAAGCCTTCGAAATGGCATACTCTGCAATTAGGGTATCAACATAGTTTTGCTGTTCCTTTTTTTCCTGTTTGTTGTTATATGCACGATGTATAAAAATACAGCCGACCGTTTCACTCTTGAGCCTTATACATCACTTAGGCAACTTTTACACGACGTATAACGGATTTACATTCATCATTGCGGAATACACGATTATAGCTTTTAACCTTACCCAAAGTCGAAATGAATGCTTCATCGTGGGTAATGATAATTAACATGAAGTTGGATTGTGTTTGCCTCTCCTCCACAATACGATTGAGTGCATCGCACAGCGATAATATATTGTTACGATCCAAATTGGTGGTGGGCTCATCCAAGGCTAGAACACCACAATTGCTACTGAAGGTTTCGGCCAGGGCCATGCGTATGATAAGAGAAGCCAATACCCGTTGACCGGCACTGCAGCGTCCACGCATCTCGATTTCTGAATTATTTTTCGATTGTATGACGCGATAGTTGTAATTACGACGTTTATCCAAAGATGAAGCATCTTTGCCTTCCTCCGTTTGAATTTGTATGTAATCGATATCATTGCCGCGATAGATGAGACGCCAATATTCGCGTATCAAACGGTTAATTTCGCGCATTTTCTCAGTGTGGAATTGCATTAGAGCCCATTCAAGTGCCACACGATGTTGGCCTAAATCATTCACCATTTTGCGGGTTACTTCTACCTCGTAGTAAATGCGCCGGTAGTTCATCAGCGAGTTACGATACTTGGGTGAAGCCAATTCCTTTTCCAGTTTGCGTATTTGATGCTTAACTTCGCCACTCTGTCCCAGCAGTTCTCCTTTCCGTACGGTAATTTTATCGCGCTTGGAGGTTAATTCTTTCTTCTCCTTCGATACATTGGAGAAATCTAATTTGCCCAATTCTTCGATTAATGCATCGTATTTTACTTTCAAGTCTTCGGATTTTTGTTGTAAAATTTTCAAATCACGATTGTCTTTCAGATCACGATCAGCAGATTCTTGGTTGGCTAACTCTTGTTTTATACCCTCCACCTTAGTTGTCATCTCAGCAATGTTATCGGCCTGTTAAGAAGCAAAAACAAAAACTTTTTATACAAATTTAATTTTTACTTGGGAGATTATGAGTGCCGTAGTACATCTTGGATAGAACGTAAGAACGTCTGATAGGCTTGAACAAATCTTAGGTTAGGTTAGGTAACAGATTTTTTTCTATAAAGACTCACTTGGAAAATTTTAGTTAATTTTGATACTACAGTAGCGACAGACCAGGCTTATACCGGGGATCGAACTTTGGGGGGTCCTAAGTTGTTGTATCCACATGCCTACATGTAAAGGAGGCGATCCTCGTCGAGTTCCTATATGTGAGCAAGCTCGTTCCGGTCCAAAGGACTCGGGCACCAACAAATTGCCTTGCCATATCGAGCATCATAGGCACTCAGTATTTATGTAAGAGCCGGTGCCTCCCGGCCTCTCAGAGACTCCGCTCGATAATGCTGATTGTCCGCGACAGCAATTGCAGCCACTCCGCATGAAGCATTCCACTATTCGCAACCCGTGGATGCAGCTAAGTGTCTCGTTGCAGCAGTGAACACCAAACAGACAGGCCGTGTGGTGTTCATAGTTATCCCGGCACGGGATAAATATACGTCCATCGGGGCGGCCATTTGAACAACCCTTAAATCATTCTCGATTTTTTCACATATAAAAAAACTCACGATCTCATATCAATGAGTGCGGCCTCAAGTTTTTACCTCAATGATAAGGAACTTCTATTGCTCAAATACTGAGTGTCTATGGTGCTCGATATGACAATGCGAGTTTTTGGCGCCTCTTAATAACTAATGGTCACTGAGATCATGTGGCCAAGAGGCTCCTATAGGTGGATATAAGAAATTTTTTCATTGGTGGTTATCCCCTTACAAATGCTGGGTTCATTTGTGAGGTATCCTGCCATTTAAAAACTTCTCCACACGCCGTTCGGACTCGGCACGAAAAAGGAGGCCCCTTATCATTGAGCTTAAACTTTAATTGGACTGCACTCATTGATATAAGAGAAGTGTCCCCTGTTCCTTAATGAAATGTTCATGGCCAAATTTAAATTTGCGAATAATCAATGGTTTTCATATGCCCGCAGCGATCGTTTCTATGGATCGAAGCAAGATAACTGACTTATGGAGCTTGACGAGTATCGCTGCCTCCACTTATATTGTGTGGAAACAACAAGTCCTTGTGTGTAATGCGCGGCAATAGTACTGCCATTAGGCTAAAGGAGCTGCTAGGAACATTGATCTTATCAGATTTTGGGTATTCGTATGCTCTGCGCAGCGACTGTGTGGCATAGGATACGCGATGGACCAAGAGCCGAACCTATCTTTCTTCAATGGCGATCTGCAAGTTATCCTGCTGGAGATGGAACTTTGGGCTGGGGTCGTATCGCCCTTCTCGGTTCCCTCTGTTTACACAGATGGGTTAAAGCTGAAATGCGACACTGGTGCAGACGTATTTATAGAGTTCCTAGAAGTTAGGGTGTCACATATACTTCTGGACGAGTGCAGTGTCCTCAGAGCCGTAGATGTGATTCTGGGTCAGGAGTGCCGGCCCTGGAACACTTTCATAATAATAGGTGAAAAATCAGAAGGCGCTGAAGGCGCAGGCTTATCGGGAGCTGCAAGGAGCGTCTCGAATGATTGGTAGCTGATGTCTGCGAGTGCTACGGCGATAGTGAAACCCCCTTTGTGCTGTCTGTTTGGTATTACGACGAATTCGGCGACTTGTAGGGGCTTGGCGCTATGGATTGCAGAGAGTCGAAGGCTCTGTAGAGAACGAGGTCGTCGATTGTTCTGGGGCTATTGGTGGAAGAACTGACCGGCCACTGCGATGTCACATCGCTTTTACCGCGCTGATGGGAAGAAGGCGTATGATTATGTTCCGCTTTCGTGGAGCCTTCTGGATGAACATCTCTTTTCACCACTAAGGTCCCTTCACACATTCGATCCCATTGTTGCTGTTGTAACCACATATTTGCCTATGGAGGTAGCGATCCTTCTCAATCTCCTCTAAATGAGCAAGTTCCAATCGCCGCGGGGACATGATAACTATTGGCACTTAGTATTCAAGCAAGAGCTGGAGCTGCCCGACACCCCCCTGCACTATTGTCATTCTGAACTTCAGTAGGGTCCAGAGGTGACTGGCGAGGCGGAACCTATGTCGAGAGGGTTTTGAGTTTTTGTGCCATATCCGCCATCGTTCAACCTTACCTATCCTAACCTAAGCCCAACTGTGCTCTGGTATATGTACCGGGATCAACCCAGGACCAATGCTAGCCGATAACGTTTTCCCTATGCAAATCTGCGGCCACAACAACCGCCTTACACCTATGCATAACAGCTTTTATGTATAGGTCTAGTCGTCACTCAACGTCCATCCACAAATACTGTGTAAGGGTATACGCCAACGAAACTTACCAATTTTTGCAATTCCTCCTTGCTGATTTTCAATGATTCCTCAAAAGTTTTCAGTTTGTGATCCAAAGTTAATTTTTCATAGTCCAAAACTTCCGCATGTAGTCTGGATGGGAGGAATGAGCCATTTTTTGGTAAATAATTTTGGAAAATGTTCTATTCTAAAATCTAAAACAGACCTTTGTACATCCTGATCCATGCGCTTGAATGTATCCAATTTCATAAGCATTTGGTTGACTTTAACACGGTTCGAATCCTTCTGTTGACTTTTTTCCTTGATGGTCGCACTTAGTTGCGATTTAATAGGACCAACTTTGCCCTGATTGTCCTGCATCTCGGTAACAAGGGCCACCAATAATTGGCTGAGTTCAGTTTGACGTTCTTGTAGTTGAGGTAGATTCTGTATTCCTTCTTGTAATTTAACCTGTTGGTCCTTTAGACTGTAGAAGAGGAAGTGCAGTCATGTACAATGCAACAACGTCCCTTATTGCAAGCATACTTACGTATTTTTCAAATCCCTTAATTTATTCAAAGCATCCATGTTCTTCTCATAGTACTGTTGATTTTGTTCGAGTGTTTTACGCTTTTCTTCCAATTCCGTTGAAATAGCAGTTTTCTGAGCTTGCACCTCATCGATTGAGGTATTCTCATTTTCAGAATCCTTCTCTTTAGGAAATTTATTTTTCAACTTTGCTATGTCATCCTTGGATTTTGTAACCTGTTTAATGGCCTCATCGAGAAGAGACATATCGCCCATCATGGAGTTGGCCAGATCCATATTTGCTGTTGGATCGGCTAATTGAGCTTGGATGCATTCGATTTCTTTGCTGCATTCTGCCAAGTCATCTTGCAATTTTTTCATATCCTCCTTCCTTTTTGGAATATCTTGCTCCAGTTTGGCAACTTTGTCAATGACCGGTTTCAGTTGCAATAGGGCGTCAT
Organism: Stomoxys calcitrans; assembly: GCF_963082655.1. Lineage (NCBI taxonomy): Eukaryota > Metazoa > Arthropoda > Insecta > Diptera > Muscidae > Stomoxys > Stomoxys calcitrans. Next base: position 244,275,945 of record NC_081552.1, on the reverse strand, counting down.
GTTTCTTTTGCTCTTCTTTGATGAGTTTTTCAAGTCTGTCGATGTTTTGTGGAAGATCTACAATCTTGTCATTCAATTCGGAAGTTAAGCCTGAAGCCTAAGAGGAACAAGAACAAGGAAACAAATTTAAAAAATTCGCCAATTGCTTTTTTTATACGCCTTTAACTTACCTCACTAGTTGTCATATCCTTTTGACACAAAGGACAGTATGGTTCATCCTCAATCTTTTGCAAATACTGCTTGTAGAACGCCTCAGCTGACTTTTGAGCGCCAAGTTCCAATTGATGTTTGCTGAGCAATGTCTTGGATCTGGTCAGCAGCTCTTCGTATGGTGTGGAACGACATTTCTCAAAGATGGTCTCCTTGCAATCCTCCAATTCCTTTTCGGCCTTTTGCAATTCGTCCTTTAGAGTTTTGCGTTTAATTTCGAAACGTTGCTCCTTCAATTTTAGACCATTAATCTTATTATTGAGTTCCTTAATATGACGGCGAGATTTCTCATAGGTAACCTTCACGTGACGTTGGAAATTGCTCTCAACAACTTTGCCCTCCTCGAAGATTTTGCGGAAATTACCACTGTGCTTACTTTTGACTTTTCTAACCTCTTGCTCGCGATTCTCCAACTCTTGTTCCTTTAAATTTAACTCGGCCACAAGTTTTGAAATCGAATTCAAAAATGTCAAGCGTTCATCGACTGAACGAAAATCGGCGTCCAACTTCTTGATGGCTTCTTTGTCTTTTTTAATATTTTCGCGCAGCTCTTCCTGATTGAATTTCGATGAAGTCTCTTCGTAGCAATCCTCAGTCTCCTTCAATTTGGCCGAAACAACTTTCAGTTGTTGCGTGGACTTCTCAATCTCTAAAATTTTCTTTTCAGTTTGCTCGGACTCTTTCTCATAGGCTTTCTTTTGCTTGGTCAAGTTTCCAACGGATTCTTGCAATTTGGCTACTTCAACACGCAATTGATCGATTTTAGTTTGAATTTCCTGGTCCTCGGCATCGTGCTGGCTAATAGTTTCATTGATTTTGCCCTGTTCTGTGGCCAGTACTCCCTTAATCTCTTCCAAAATTTTTGCAACCTCTTCTGTGGTATCACCCAAGTCTTCAGGTATGGTAATATTCATTTGTTGACCTATTGCTTTTAACTTATCAGCTCGTTTCTTCTTAGCATCGTCTTCTTTTTGCTTTTGCTGTATGGCAACGACACGTTTCTTATCAACATCATTGTGGCGATTCTGCAAACTCTTCTCTTCCTTTTTAACGGAGTTGAGTTTTCCCTCCATTTCACGACGTTCAGTACGTTTTTCTGTCATTTTCTGACCGAAATTGCCAATTTCAGAGTCCAGCTCTTCCAGAGTGCCTTCAAACATGGTTTTAATTTTCTTTTTCAAATTATTCATTTGATCTTGACAATTTTTCTGCCTAAAAGAAGAGAGAGAGAAAATCGTTTTAAAAGTAACTGCTAATGACCTTGGCCACAGCAATACTTACTTGGTTTGCAATTCAACCTTCTGCGCCTGATATTTTCCCACTTCAGCTTCAATTTTATGAATTTGCTGTAGGCGTTCTTCAATGGGAGCCATTTCCTCCTCGCATTGCTTACACTGTTCCTCTATGGATTTGGCCTTCTCTTGGCATTTTTGTAAACTCATAGTTTTGTCTTCCATTTCAACTTTAAGATGCTGCTCCAAACGTAAATCGGCCTCTGAAATTAAATGGTAATAAATATTTTAGTATGTGTATCGCATCAAGTATGGGATTGTGCCTTTTTGCAATTGGTTTTGAACTACTGATTATTGCCTGATCTATGACATTTCAAAAATCAGTATAAAATTTGCAATTCAATTGAAAAATTGTTTCGACTAGTTGAAGACAGGACGCGGCGCCAACCATTTTAATAATTTTTTCAATTGTATCAATTAAAAAAATTAATTGAAAAATTCCATCATGTATTTATTGTATCAATTAATTGGAAATAGAAATGTTTTAATAATTTTTTTAATTGAGTATGCAATTTTTTAATTGGGAAATTTTTTTAAAACTGTTCATAACATGATCATTTTCGTTAATTAATTAATTAGATCAATTAATTTAGTGATTGAAACCGATTTTAAATTTTTTTTCCTATGTACTTGATATCTTTTATTATATAAAAATTGTGCTGCGCTTTGTTTGTTCCGAGTAGACTCAAAAACGGCTAAACCGGTTTTCATGAAATTTTCACAGATGTTATTAACAAAAGGTGAACCGGTTTTCATGAAATTTTCACAGATAATACAGTTTATTATAAATAACCCTTTTATGGGGCCAAAACTTTAAATCGAGAGATAGGTCTATATGGCAGCTATATCTAAATCTGGACCGACCTGGGCCAAACATAAGTTACTGTCCCAAATCGGACAATAGATGAAAAAGAAAAGAAATCGATCTATATGGCAGCTATATTCAAATCTGAACCGATCTGGGCCAAATTGCAGAAGGATATGGAAGGGCCTAATACAACCCACTGTTCCAAATTTTGGCAAAATCGTACAATAAATGAGCTTTTTATGGTCCCAAAACCTTACAACGAGAGATCGGCCTATAAGGCAGCTTTATTCAAATCTGGACCGATCTGGGCCAAATTGCAGAAGGATGTCGAAGAGCCTAACAGAACTCACTGTCCAAATTTTGGCGAAATCGGGCAATAAATGCGCCTTTTATGGGCCCAAAACCTTAAATCGAGAGATTGGTCTATATGGCAGCTATATCCAAATCTGGATCGATCTGGGTCAAATTGCAGAAAGATGTCGAGGAGCCTAAAGCAACTCACTGTTCCAAATTTCAGCAAAATCGGATAATAAATGTGGCTTTTATAGGCCTAAGACCCTAAATCGGCGGATCGATCTATATGGAGGCTATATCAAAATATAGTCCGATTTAGCCTATCTTCGAACTTAACCTGCATATGAAGAATATATATACATTATAGGGTCGAAAATGGATATTTCAATGTGTTGCAAACGGAATGACACAACGAATATACCCCCATCCTTCGATGGTGGGAATAAAAATGGAGAACGTTGGGAATCACAACTTTGAGATAGCAACTTTATCTACCTCGTCACCGCTGTAACCGAAACGAATGACACCAGTTTTGAAATAAAGAGAAGAATAATACTGGATCACACAAAAGATACTTTGGATTTAAGCAAGCAGTTTAGAAACAGGGCTACCTCTAAACAAACGAAGATTACACTATACAGGAGATATGGGTACTTGCGAAAGCAGACGAGGACTGCCGCTTGGAGTGTTTGAAAGAATTCTTCGTAAAATTTATGGACCAGTTTGCATTGAAGGAGAGTATAGGCGTCGTATGAACCATGAACTGTGGTACCACGGTAGACATGAGCCCTTTGAAGCTTAACTCAAATCAAGTCATATTGGTCAAAGTAAATGCAACTTATAATCGGAAAAACATGTCCTGAAACTGCTTTGGAGCCGTGGAAACGGATACATTTCGGTCGTAGACTATGCACGCACTAATAAGTCTCGGCACCGTTATATAGAGCACCTGTAAACCAAGAATGGCTGAATAATCATCTTCCGTGCTTCGTTTGGTCTATTCGTCAGATCTCAATCTAATGGACTTTTCTTTTTGTACACTGAGGTGGCAGCCTTTGCCGATGAAGGTTTCATCCGGTCATTCCGGTGATATACGCATCGCTTGCCGTGTGATTAATGACAGCATGGATAGGCCAAAATAACGGCAGACTACATTCGAGCAGCTTGCAAATTGTATTTTTAACGACTCAGAGCAAAAGTCAATCCAAAATGTGGTCATAACGACCAAAAGTGGATGGGCTCTGAAATTTAGAAACTTCCACATATTTAATGATATATGGTTGCCCAAAAAGTAATTGCGGATTCTTTAAAAGAAAGTAAAGCATTTTTAATAAAACTTAGAATGAACTTTAATCAAATATACTTTTTTTTACACTTTTTTTCTAAAGCAGCTAAAAGTAACAGCTGATAACTGATAGAAGAAAGAATGCAATTACAGAGTCACAAGCTGTAAAAAAATTTGTCAACGCCGACTATATGAAAACTCCGCAATTACTTTTTGGGCAACCCAATAAATATAACTTTTGAATCCATAAGGAATATTTACGCATAAAAAAACTGGTCGATTGAATGCGTTATACTTTGTGTCAATAGCTTTGTAAATCTAATGAGTCGATCATGGATCAGTTGAGTGGTTGTCTGACAACTTTTGTCAATTGATGCCGTTAATATTGGCAGTCCCGCAACAAGAAAATGTGTAGACAAATAATTAAACCACCACAAAAAATTGAATTGAAGTTGTGAAATACCATGAATAAACATTTTATTCTTAATTTAAAGATAGTTCAACAGTATCGTTACTGTCGGAAATAAACAGAGCCTAAGATGTCGATTAAAGAACGGACCCCCAACTTCAGTTGCGTTGCCAACGGGCAAATTTGTAATAAAAATTTCGATTTCTTTATTGAATTGTATACTTTTTTTACAATTTACTTAGTAGCTGAAAGTTCTAAACACCGATATTGACTGCTTTTTACAAAAATTTCCAACGTTATACTAATTTTTATATCAAGGTTTTATCTCCTGGCAAAGCAACTGCAGTGGAGATGCAATCCATAATACATAAGCCCTTAACACTGTCATTGTGGATTGGTGGTTGGTGGTTAGTTCTGGGCAACTGAATCTAACCTCAAAAAATTTATTGAGTGTGCCGCAAAGATTATTTTTTTCCTTGAAATGGCATATCCTTGTGATGTATGTGGTAAAGATACTACTGTTAGCAAGTGTTTGATCCGTCGCACGTGCAATATTTGGTATCACGCCGATTGTGAAAATGTGTCTCATACATTATTTGCCGTACTTGTCAAAAATCGCAACCTAGCTGACACATGAATGACCACTATACAAATCTTGCAAATATACTGCTAAGGACTTGTTGGAGACTAAAGGGGGGTCATAAAATCAACAATTATCATGTTATTAATCGTGAAGATAATAAAGTAGAAATCATTTTACCTAATAATATGACTAACACTTTAACAATCAATGAATGTATAAATCCCTTGAATTTATTTATACCCTCCACCATAGAATGGGGTTTACTAATTTCATCTTTCAGTTTGTAACATATTCGTCAAGACCCCATATATATAGTCTTGATCGTCATAACATTTTAAGTCGATCCGATAAGTTTCGAAATTTTGCACAAATACTTCTTACCAGTGTAGGTCGATTGGGATAGTAAATGGGCCATATCGGTCCGTAACTGTAAAAAACCTCGCAAGAGTATAGTAGTTTCGGCAGAATAAATATCATAGCCCAAAGCATTCTTATGGACAAAGGGGTGTACTGTCGACTCATATATAAGTTTCGTAAAACGCCATAGGTCCTGCCCAATGTCGTACTGACATAATTCTTCCATGAAAGTCTATCATCAAACCCCAACACAAGGTTTCTGGCAGATGAAACAATCTCAATTGGGGCTCCAGCAATTGATTGCCACATCAAGATATGGCGGCATTGTCACTCGGTTCCTACGAATCACAAGGTACTTTGACTTTGTTGGATTTAAAAGTAGTCCGTGGCGTTTGCCCATGTGTTTATTCTATTCAAGTCGCTATTAAGGCGAAGTACGCCATAGAAGGCGAAGGAGACCACCGTAGCGCCTATGACGCTGAACGCCTGGGTTCGAATCCTGGCGAGACCATCAGAAAAAATTTTCAGCGGTGGTTTTTCCCTCCTAATGCTGGCAACATTTGTGAGGTACTCTGCCATGTAAAACTTCTCTCCAAAGAGGTGTCGCACTGCGGCACTCCGTTCGGACTCGACTTTAAAAAGGAGGCCCCTTATCATTGAGCTTAAAGTTGAATCGGACTGCACGGACTGCACTCATTGATATGTGAGAAGTTTGCCCCTGTTCCTTAGTGGAATGTTCATGGGCAAAATTTGCAATTATTACGCCATCGATCAGCCTCTCCGGCGAAGAGCTCATATACATCTTTACGTCGTCGGCATACATATGAATACCACAGTTCCGCAACTGTCCAGGAAGGTCATTACTATATAAGGAAAAGAGGAGTGGACCCAATACAGACCCCTGTGGAGAACCTCTTGAGACTGGAAGATAACTAAAACACCGGCTTTCAACACATACCGATTGGCTTTTAGTCGAAAGATAGAAAAATATAAGATCTGCTGTTCTTTCAGAAAATTTAAATAAAAGTGGATTTCTTAGGCCTCTAGAGGGCGAAATTCTTATCCAATTTAGCTGAAATGTACAAAGATTTCTCCCATGACATTCGTGTCTAATATGGTCTGAACCGATCTATAGCCTGATACAGCTCCCATATAAACCGATCTCCTGTGATAATTCTTTTTGAGCTCCTACAAGGCACAATTCTTATCCGAATGCACTGAAATATTACCCAATGACTTCTACTATGACAGCATTCAATTAATTTATGGTCGGAATCGGGCTATAACTTGATATAGCTCCAATAGCATATATATCATATATAATAAATTTGGTTCAAACCGGTCAATTATCTAATATAGCTCCCATATAAACCGATCTCTGGATTTGACTTCTTAAGCCCATAGGGGGCGCAATTATTAGCCAAATTGGCTGGCATTTTGCACGACTTCTGCTATGACTCCCAATATCGGTGTCAAATATAGTGCTAATCGATCAACAAGATAATATAGCATCCCTATTTCACGTCTCACATATTGACTTTATGAGAAAAATAGTGAATTGTTCAAATATCCTGTTATGGTTATAGCTCTCACTAGTAAGTGATCCTCTCTGATCCGTCTGGTTCCCAGTGTTTCTGTCTTGTTCGTTGGTTTAACCTTCCATTCTTTCGAAATCACGACGAGATTATCAAAAGCATTTTAACGCGGTTACTATTTTTTAGCATATCCACCTTTTTTCGTTGAAAGCCTGGACACAAATCCTGGCGAGAACATTAGGAAGAAGGTTCGGTGGTCATTAAACCCTCCAAGTGCTGGCAAAACTTTTTAGGTGTTAACCTTAGGTAATCAGCCTTATTAAAATCTCTGCTACATGGCACAGAACAATTATAAGCACCACACAGGCTGGAACTTTGAGCTCCGATCTATGTATGAGGTGTTTATCGTTATCATGCTCAGGTCAGCTGAGAACTACCGGGCACGTCTACAGATAACGCGGACCATCAGCAGAGTCTCAGTGAGAGGCCGGTGGACCGGCTAATGCTTAAACATTGAGTGCCTATGATGATCGATATGACAAAGCGAGGACCATTTTATTATTATGACCATTTAAGGACCGCCTTAAAATTGTCATCACATTCACTCGGCGATCGGTCATATGGATCGAAAAGAGCTTGGCCACATATTGGACATTGGCGAGGATCGCACCTCCACATGCAATTAAGTGGCTACTACCACAACAACTTCTCTACTAGGTGATATCACTCTACTGCATAATGTCCGGAATCGGCAATAAAAAGCAGATCCCTTATAATTGAGCTTAAATTTGTATCGGACAGCACTCATTGATATGAGAGAAATATCCCTAAATGGGAAAATTTGGTTTTTTTTAATTACCCTTACCCATGGCACCATGATTTCAGACTTCTCATATATTAGCATATTGAATTTTTAAGAGTCCCTTATCATTCGTAGCAAAAAAGACAAATCGACTTTGATAACTACATAATGCCCATACTTGTTGCGACAATAAAACAACAAATTTTAATGTTCAAAATAAGGGGGGTGAGTAGTAGTTGCGGTGTCTACGGTCATCAACAAATTCATTTAGAAATTATTCGTTGGGCAATTCTCTCGATCTGTTTACTTAACACATAAAAAGTAAAAATTAGCGAAACACACTTATGCACCTACCTTTGATTTTGAGTATGTCCATTTCCTCTTTACGCATCTTAATAATTCGTTCCAAAGCTTTATTATACTCCGAAATTCCAAAAATTGCATCGAATTTCTCCTTCAACTTTTTGGGTTCATCCAAGGGCCAACTAGAGTCTTCCTGGTGGCAAAGCAGCACATTGTTAATAATGGCCTTTGAGACACCCATGAACTGGGACATAACTAAATCCACATCGGCACAACGTTTTGATATGGAATCAATTGCCTTTTTGCCATCCCCATCATCATTTAAGTAATTCAAAGTAGCATCTAGTGTCTCAAAGGTAATTTTACCACGTCGCATGCCCAATTTCATGGAACGACAAATGGACAAACGAGCACCCTGAACATTGCGCACTTCCAATTTGATTTGACCCAAAACATCAGTTAAATTGAAGATTTTCGGGTCATGAACAAAATTCTTGCCACGGTCACTGCCGGGTGGGCATTCGCCGGTGAGTGCATACTTCAGGCACTCGATGACGGTAGTTTTACCACAACCATTTTCACCCAATATTAAGGTAACCGGTGAGGTGAAACTTATCATCTGCCATGAAAAATAAAAAATTATTAGTTGTAGTTAGTCTTCACAGCTTGCGGCCCATTTGCATCATGCATCATAAATATTATGCGTGTTGTATGTATACTGTATACATACCTGATTATCTCCAGCATTTCCGCCAAAACTTCTTATGCCCTGAATAGATAGACGTTCAATTGTAGACATACTTGTTTGGTGTGTTTAAAACAAACGACATAAACGATGGTAAATATTTTATTTTTCGCAAATGAATGCCTTGTTGTTGTAATGGCGAGTTCGTTTTTTGCAAACAGTCACTAAAAACACGGAATATATATTATCAAAATCAATTAGAAGCAGCCAATGGCCATCCAAATTGCAAAGTTGTTGTTTGTGCGTCGTTTCACGGCCGGCAACTCAAAAACAGAGATGTATTTTATCGTAAATGCTTTGATTGCATGCAATATCCAACATCTGGTAACATTGTAGGTGTGTTGTATTTTTTGCTTGTGGTGAGCTTCATAAAAAATGACGTACTACGTACTTTATGCGTATAAATGTACAGAAATGCTGTTTTTCCATTTTTGTTTATTGACTGTCATTTGTGTTTCTGTTCTTTAGTTAACACAATTAACCAGAAACTCTTACCAGTTCATGTCGAATATGGCTCTTAAATAATACATTTTATCATGTCAATACCCTATTAAATTACGATGGAAACGTTGTACGTTAACATTTAAGTATTCATGTGTTTGTATTTCAAATAGCTTATATATCCGGCAGCTCTATCAGTTTTGTTTATTTTGGTTTGTTAGCCATATACATTGTGGAATATTGATTAAAAAATATTGAGCTGTACATTACCATTCAATGTTTTCCTTGTTTTACGATCCTATTATAAATTATTATGAAGATATGATCAAGTTAGTACAATTGTGAAAAAAGATAGAAGTGCGCAAACTAGTTTAGTCCGGTCATAAGTTGTGTTTTTGGCCCGGCTGCGGTTTTTCATAGATGACAAAGGGATAGAAAAAAACCGAACAAATCAAATTGAGCTTCTTCATTTTATTTTATAGAGTTGCCAGCCTGTTATAAGATGGCAATTCCTAAATTTGTTCATTTAAAAAATTTGTTGTGGGTCGTGTTCAGTATGTACAGGTTAGAAAACCATAGGGGACATTCTCACTGATAGATATACTTTGCTGCCAAATAAAATATTAATATTTAAGTTCTTTAAATATTAGATTATAAAATATTTGTCAAGCTTTTTTAATATCAAAAATACATAGGTATTGGTCTCTAAAATACTTTTTTTTAGCTTTCAAGTCATTTTCCATTTTTGTTTTGCATATTTTACCACACAAAAATAAATCACGTTTTCTATAATATCATTTGAAAATTATAATAAATCGTAGTGTTGAATGGTTAATTTTACTTTTTCATACATACAAACATTTGTTTTTTACTAAAAATATATTTGTCATCATATTGCTTTTTTGTCTTATTGAAATATATTTAGAGAATTGAAACATAAACATTTTACAGATATACCCAAGACGAAGATTTGCCAGAATTCAGTGAGATATATTTACGTGTAGCATTCTTGAAAGTTTTCGGAAAAGATTACGTAAGTACTGCTTTTTATTTACGAAGAGTTGTCATTTCAAACGACCAAATTTTTATTTTTGTGAAAATACTTGTTTATTTATTAAAAGGGCAAAAATATGTGGAATTTGCTCTTTGGGTTTAACATTTCTGCTGGCCTGTAAACAATATAAACGAGCTGTCAATAAAATATATATGCTGTAATTTCTGGTTAAATATGTATACCAGTGTTAGCTTCGAGTAAGCAACCCTGTATATAGAAATAGTTTTTTACTCATCTTATGTGATTTTAAATTAGGAACTTGTATCGGAGCTCCCACTCCGGTCAGCTTCGGATCTTTCGGATTGGACTAAAGCATTCCTGTACTTAAATTAACTAATGTTCTATTACTTATATTCTTCTTTGCAGGCTATTAAACCAGATGTTTTACAACTTTATCGAAAGTTATTGGTTTTGTACTATTGCCAACAGTACCCATCCATTTCGAATGTATTTCCAATAATGGAAAGATGTTTTAGCATGAATAACATCACCAATATTATTGCGCAAGAGAGTGATCTCAAAGACCAGTGGGAGAAATTCATGCAATCTGAAATTTCTAACAATATGAATGAAAAAACTCAAAAATGGTTCAAATCAATATCACAATTTGATAATACAAATAAAAAGAGAAAAATATAATTCTTAAAAATATGTTTAATTTTAAACTATTATACCCTCCATCATAGAATGGGGTATATTAACATTGCCATACTGTTTGTAACACCTAAAATTGAGTCGTTTGCGACAACAAATGAAGCCTTTATAGAACCTACTTATCGAGCCTCTATAGAACCAATTCTTGTCCGATTGTTCTGAAATGCGTTATTGTTGTTGTAGCCGCGTGTCTAAATGTGGAGGTTGCGATCCTCGTCTAGCTCCTATTGGTAAGCAAGCTCAAACAACGACCACAAATCATATGATGCAATCCTCCATCTTGTCAACAAGCTGATCGTCGTTCTGCCAGCACACACAAAGAAATTTGTGTCCGTGTGTGTATACGTGTGCGTACATGAGCAGAGAATATGCGGGAAAGAAGATAACCCCAAAGAGAATGCAAAAAAACTGACGTTGTAATACTGTCAATCCTGTTAACAGCTGTTCGCTTGGGACACCTTTTTAGCTCTGCCACAGCTTGAGACTAACAATTACAATTTGAAGTTTGGCGATCGCGTTTATTTTACATTAATCAGAGTATTCTGTTCAGCTTTCGGAATTGTTACGAAAAACTTCAACAAAATATCATAATTTTTTTTAACATAATTACATGAACATTTTGATACTAACTCAATCTTACTTTCATATTACACAAGGATTAATTATTTTTAAGTGCTCCTTTTAAGCCATTAACCTTAAAGCGGCATTTATTTTTAGCGTATACGTTTTTTATATGGTATTTGACAGTTGTTCACGTAAAAAGCCGAATGGAGTACCAATCCTTAGAAAACGACTTGTTGCGCAGCGACTGCGCTCGATACCGCTGATTGTCCACGACTGCCGTTCCAGCTATTACGTATTGGGCATTTCACTATCAGCAACCTGTGGACTCGCCCGGTAGCTTCTCGAAGAACACCGCACAGATCGGGCCTTAAAGTTCCAGTCTGTGTTGTGCTCACAGCTGTGCCGTTCCGGAATGTTAATACTGTCAAACTGGCCGGCTGTTTTTAGCTATTCGCCTGAGACCACCTTATTAATTCTACCTTGATCATGACGGTACAATTAAGAGGTAGCGTTATTAGCACAAAACAAAAATATGCCCCTAACGAAATAACCTTGATTTGCAAATGTCGTAAATGCAAATGTCAAAGTGGTTTTAGAAATAAAAATAGTTTTACAATATATATATTGTTCAAATGTATTTTAAAGTTATATTTTCACCATTGTAACACTATTTTTTTGCTAAGCCTAGTACTGACTTCATTCGCAGCGAAAATTGCGAAATCCAAACGGACTCTATTTTGTGACAGAACGCCAACAAAAGTCAAACAACAACACACAACAAAGACAAAATCATTGAAACAGAGTTGACAAGTGCTCATTTCGTGAGAATTTAATTATATTGGCCATTAATTGAAGTTAAATTTGTATGTCGACATGTCGCTAATATTTTGCTTAAAGAACTCAATACAACTTCTATGGAATGTGTTTGCATTTTCTTCGTCACCATTTTTTTATATTGCCTTTTGACAGTTTTTCGGCCGAAAAGCCAAAGTCAGTACTAGGCTTTGTGTGTAGAATAATAAAATTTTACATTTAGATTTATTGCAAAATCAAAACAAAAATAAAAAGCACTCAGCTGTTCGCATCAACTCACCTTACAAGTGCATCCTAGTAGAACATTAAAATAAAACAGGCACAATAATAAAAGCAATTTGTTGTACAGGGTTTTTTGAAAAACCTTCCTTCTGGCATCACTGTATGCATTCGATCAACAACATCTGATCCTGATCTTCGTTGTTTCAGTTTGGGTAAGATATTTATCCGTAAATAATTTGTGTAATAATCCTTAAATGTGTTAGATTAATAGACCTATCCATATATTTAGTAAAATGTGAAAAGTTGTGTTTTTTTATATACAAAATTCTGAAGACCTCTGTTTTGATTTGTCTTATTAGAATTAAATCTTCCTGCAGCACACATACATGAAAATGTTGTACATTAGGTCGTATGGTAAAACTGCACTTTATAAGGAGCAGCACTAACTTTTGCTTTTGATCCCATGAATATGTATCTAAAGTCCGTGTTTAGGACAAATGCATGTGGAGTGGGCGCCTCCAGAGCACAAAAATCCCTTCCAGTGGAGAGATGACCCCATCCTAAGCAATATCGGTATCAAATCATACGTATTGACAAGAAAATTACGCATATCGTTGGCTTAATGCTATCTTGTTCCATACGCCATTTTCTGGTTTTTTTGAGTTAAAATCGGTTGTCGTGATGTCAAGACCCCAAGATGCTCTTTCATAATCTCCAAAAATATTTTATGTATCGTGGTATTCAGTTTTCGAGTTATTGAGGAGTAAATATGCCCTATTACAATGCCATTTGCAAACATCAAGTGCGTTTATCTCGAAAACAATAAAGTGGGATATGAAATAAGATACACGGAAGACATGCTAGCGAAAAATTTAAAATTATATCAAGGAAGGACCTATGGATTCTTGGAACTTAAACCCTCCAACTTAGGCCAAAGGGTATGGGTATTAGTAAATAGATTACGAATATGAGAAAACATATGTAAAAAGAAACCCTTGATGAGTCCCTAAAACGGATTTTGTATTTATGTTCCGGTGGTCAAAACATTTTTGTGTATCATATTGCATCAAAATTAGTGTGGTTTCCTTTACAGTGTAGGATTTTCTACCATATTGGTCTTGCTTATTGTCACCTTCGTGTACCCTACATGCTAGCTGACACGAAGTGTTACCAAGTTCTATGTGGTACATCTGCATGAGCCTAAGGTAAAGCCTTATGAGTTTCAAGAGGCAGAAAAAAGATAGACTTTTCTTAGTTAGAACAAAGGACATGTGACGTGGTGAATCTCTGAAAGCATTTCGTAAAATTCAAAAACAATCGAGTTTACTTAACCATGCGCATGTAGGAGAATTTGACCCTACGAACGGCCAGCTGTACTATTCCTTCTCAAGTAATAGTATGGCAGCTGGGACCGTCGATGACCACTCTTCAATAGTTTTCAACCAGCCTGACGTCAAAGTTAAGGCGCTATTACACGGCATGTAGATGTCTTATGGCATGTCACTTTGTATTCACGTGTATTTAAAAATGTTTGTCAAAATTGTCAGTTAATATACGACTCATCATTTTTGCTCTAACACCTGTATGTTATTTTCGTATGACATAACTTAAAAATTTGAGCAAAAGCTGATTTTTTTATGCGTAATGATTGTTAAAGTTTTGAGAAAAGCACATGGCGAAACAATTAAAGGTGGTCTCATTTGTATAACAACTACAAAACATACGGTTCAATACGCCATCTTGTCATCAAGCTGGTCGACGTTTTGTCAAGATACGTGTGCGTAAATGAGCAGAGACAATGCGAGAAGAAAGATAACAACAAAGAAAATGCAAAAAAATCTCATCTTAATACTGTCAAACCTGACCGGCTGTTAATAGCTGTTCGCGTGAGACCACCTTTTTAAATCCGCCTTGGTTCAATCATAAGTTTGTAAAAACCATTTAATTTGAGGTCGAGTTTTATTGGTAACACTTTGTGACGGCTAACCTATATTAATAAAGGATCTGCTTGTATTTCATTTCATTACTTCTTATATCAGTCATTTCAAATCGCTTATCAAAGTTGTTTGTAAAACATTACAGCTATGTTTATTTTATTTTTGTTTATAACCGACAATCAAAAACTTTTGGTACATACAAACGTAAGCGATGGAAGACATTCAAAAATGTCCTCGGATGCAGGTCATCCAGTTTAGAAATGTTACTATATCCGAAATAGTTAATGTTGATGATGATGCGAAGAAGGTACCGAATGTAACAGCGCCGCTGGATATACAATTAAAAAATCAGAATAAAGAAAAACTCTCAACATTCCTCAACAAAAAAGAGAAACGAAAAAAATACCCAAGTAATAAAAGCGATCATAAGGCTAGCAATGCTGCGAAAATTCATGTGACTCCCTTACAACCATACGAGTACCCTGGCGGAAGAGATTCTTCAAATGCATGCAGTAGACAGCAAAATAGTTCTCGTGTCCCATACACCACTAAGTCCACAGATGGCCAAATTGGCATAACACGACAAACTGATCGAGAGGCTTTACATCAATTGCTTATTGAATGGACAAAACGCTCTCTATGGAACAGCAGAGGAAACAGGTTTTCAAAGAAAATATTCCAACAGGCTGAACATTATAGGGAAATTTTTAATGTACCCAAATATCAAATTTATTCGTATTTTTGGAGCGAACTCATAGAGTACGAACAAAATGTCCGCAATGAACTCTTCCAAGAGAAATATTATAATTACACTCCACAATATATGGTGGATGACAAAACTATTTTGAAAATGTGTAAGAATCGTTTAAAACCATCGATCTATGATAAATTTTTGGCAATACTGGAAAATCTTACGTCGTGTCAGTTGACGAGTAATGATGATTTGGCTGCCTCAAAAAGCAGTTGTTGCGGAGAGCAAACAACATCGCGAGCTATCAAAAAAACCATAAATCTTGCCAATAGACCTGTAACCATACAATCTTACCCATGTAAGGACAATGAGATAGTGATTCGTGTATACGATTGCAACAATACGAATACCAATATCGAAGATGCTTTATATCAATTTGATTTAAATTATAACCCCAATACTGATATCATTATTATTGATGAGCCGTTGGAGTTTGTAGAAGTACCACGGGAAACATTAAAGAAAAACTCGGATTTTGTACAAGACCTAAAAGCAAGCAAAAGGAGAAAACTTGAAGGTGAAATTCCCAAATATAAAATAAAATGTGTCTCAAGGGATCCTGGTAAGTTACTTATCTATTATATAACCAGTAAAAGCGTGCTAAGTTCGGCCGGGCCGAATCTTGGCGACCCACCACCATGGATTCTGTAAAAAATTTATACAAAATAAATTAAGTTGTAGTTCTGTCAGACTACCAAAACTTAAAGCTTCTATGAACCGAACAAGGATAATACTGGTTTACATGGGAGCTATATTAGGTTATAGACTGATTTTGGCCATACTTGGCACGGTTGTGGGAGTTATAACAAAACACTACATGCAAAATTTCAGCCAAGTCGGACAAAAATTACGGCTTGTATGGGCTCAAGAAGTCAAATCTGGAGATCGGTTTATATGGGAGCTATACAGGTTATAGTCCGATTTATACCACGCTTGGCACAGTTATTGGAATTCATAAAAGAACATTACATGAAAATTTTCAGCCTAATCGGACAAAAATTGCAGCTTCCAGGGGCTCAAGAAATCAAATTGGAAGATCGGTTTATATGGGAGCTATATCAGGTTATAGACCGATTTGTACCGTACTTGGCACAGTTATTGGAAGTCATAACAAAACAATATATGTAAAATTTTAGCCAAATCGGACAAAAATTGCGGCTTGTAAGGCCTCAAGAAATCAAATCGGGAGATCGGACCGTTCTTGGCACACTTGTTGGAAGTCATAACGGAACACTACGTGCAAAATTTCAGCTATATCAGGTTATAGACTGATTTTAACCGGCACAGTTGTTGGAAGTCATAAAATAACACCACGTGCTGATTCCCTAAAAACATGGTCCTACATTTGGATATCAAATTCGTATTCTACTCCCAAATACCTTTATTTGAGCCCCCAATAGCTGTTTGTGGGGTATTTTGGGAAAGAGGTAGACCCCCGAAAATTGGTCCCGAAAGTGGGTATCAATTCTTGTTCTGCCCCCCCCCCCCAATACCTTTCATTTAATCCCCACATTGATATGGTCCGTAAATATGCCCGATTTAGGGGTGCTTTTTGGGAGTGGAGTGGTCCCCCAATCACTAAGCCTTGAAATTAACAGGAACGTGCTCTATTCTCATATATTTGAACCCCATATTGCCATTGGCTTCAAAATTGGATATCATAATCGTTTTCTAATCTTACATAACGTTCATTTAAATCTCTTAATACAGAAGGCAGCAAATATGTCCGGTTTGAGGGTATGGGCTCTTAAAACTATGAACATCAAACTCCACAGTCTTGAAAACTCAAATTGTTTTGGTGAGCAAATACGTCCTACTTGGGGGTTGGTATGGTGGTGGGACGTCCCCTAGACTATTGGTCCCGAATGTTGAAGTCAGATTCATGGTCTACTCCCAAATACCCTTCATTTGAGCTCCATTTTTCCATAGTCGGCAAAGATGACCGGTTTGGGGTGTGTTTTGGGGGATGGGTCGGCCACTCAGTGACTTGGCTTTGAAAATATATATCAGATTCGTGTTCTACTTTAAAATACCTCTTGTTTGAGCCTCATATTGCAATAGTCAGCAAATACTTCCTATTTGGGTGGTGTTATGGGGGTGGGGTGGCCCCATTGACACTCTTCCCGAACATTGATATCAGATTCGTGCTTTACTTCCAAAGACCTTTCATTTGAGCCCCATATTGCTTTGGTCGTAAATTTGTCTTCTTTGGGTAATGTTCTCGGGGATGGGCGGCCCCCCAAACACTTGGTCTCTCATCTGGATATCAGATTCGTGTTCTGCATTCAAATACCTTTTATTTAAGCTCCATATTGCCATGGTCAGTAAATTTAGATATCAGATTATCAAATACCCTTCATTTGAGTCGCATATTGCCATGGTCGGTAAATATGTCCGATTTAGGGTTGTTTTGGGGGCTGGGGGGGTCCCCCAAATACTTGGTCCGGCAATTGAATATCAGATACGTTTTCTAATCTTCAATACTTTTCGTTTGAGTTCTATTTTGTCGTGATTGGTGTATATATATTTATATTTGCTAGGTTTTGGGGGTGGGCGCCCCCCCTATGTACCCCATGCGAAATTTGGATACCAAATTTTTGTTTGTAGGTTAATATAAGATAGCACACAAACTTTTGCTTAAATCGCACAACCCATCTCCGAGATCTGGCGTTTCTGAAAATTAGGAAAAGGGGGAGGGTCCACTCCCCCTTCAGATATCAAACAATGTAGTACCTTATTTTCACCACGGGATCATTATGCACCATCAAGAAAATCGGTTCAGTCTTTTCTGAGTCTATAAGGAACACACAAACAAACACAAATTGATTTTTATATAAAAGAGATACTTTTTTTTTCAGCCAACCTTCAAAATTCACATAAGAAACCAGTCACACCAAATAAAGATAGCAGTAATGTGGACAAAAATTACTTAAAAAGGCCGAAGCCTCAAGAATCAGTGAAGCAAAATTTATGTGTGGCAGAAGTTACATCACTCACCAACAACAAAAATGCGTACCAAAATCTCCTTGAGATGGCTATGGTTAAAGATAAACCTTTAAATAAACCAAAGAGTAATAAAAAAATAACTCTCAAAACGACAAGCAAAGCAAATGTAAGGTCTCCAATGCCCGGCAAATCAGTTTCTGGGAAATTAAGTGGCAAAAAAGCCCATCAAACGAATATAAACAAATTAGGACATAACCAACAAACAAGCACTGCAGTTTCTAACGCAGATGACGATGTGGTGATATGCCTGTACTTCTGCGAAATTTGTTTTAAGGCTTTCGAAACTTTTAATGAAATGCAAGAACACTTTAACAAAAGCTTATGTGCTTCCAAATTGCGAATATTTCAGTGTAACAATTGCTCCAACAATATATTTGGATTTTATAATTTCATGAAACATTTAATGGAGTGTGAAAATATTGATCCATATAAGAGTCAGTTGTGATCGAGTAACAGGTGAAGAAATATTCTAAAGCTTCCAAAGTGCATTAGAAAAAAGGGGAATATGAAAGAAGCCTATGGCCATAGGTATTAAACCTTTGTAAGAAATGTATTGTAGTTTGTAACATAGCAAGTAATGGTTCCCAGAACTCGAAAAAACAAATACAATTTAAAATTTTAATGAATTTTAATTTATACTTCGGAAGAAAAAGTTTTTTTTTATTACTAATCAAATAATAAGAATGAAGTACATCAAATTCACAGTGGTATTATTCTTCAAAAAGACATTCGAATTTAGTCAAAACAAGTAAGGGTGGGCTAGATTTACATATAGCTGCCATATAGACCGATCTCTAGATTTAAGGTCTTGTGCCAATAAAAGGCCCACTTATTGTCCGATTTCGCTGAAATTTGGTATAGCGAGTTGTGTTAAGCTACACGACGTCCATGTTGAATACGGCCTAGATCGTTCCAGATTTGGATATAGCTGATATATGCCTTTTTACTTGTTTTTTTTATTGGTTTTCTACTTTCAACATCATATATCTCCGATATCTGGCATTTTTCATGAAAAGTTCGCCGTTTTTGAGAAACGAACAAACAACACAACAACAACAATTTAATTTTTTTTAATTGTATAATTTATATCTTAATAAATTTATTTCCATTTTTAATTTTTTTTTACAAAAAACCGTTAACAAATTTAAAAATTTTGTCATGGTGAAAAATTTATTTAGCCAAGACATGAACTCCATGATTGCTATAACGATTTTAAACAGGTACCACTATAGCAAAGACACATTATTAGTTACATTTAATTTGCCAACAGTTGAAGTCAGATGTCGCTAGTAATTTATGGTACAGTCTTTAAGTCATTTTTAGTTTTAAATCTTGTAAGCAGATGTCGCACAGTGATTCTAAATTTTGGAAATAAGTCTGTAACAACTCAACATATCTTTATACCCACCACCATAGGATAGCAAATCAAATGTCTGATGTCAGAAGAAAATCGGAAGTCTTCCGACAAGATCATACCTGATTCGTTCCGCAAGCTGTTCGACATTCTGAGGGAATTTTTGTATCGACAGTGCTGTCGGAAGGAATTCTGAACGATTTCTGACCTCCTTTCGTATGTGATTTTTTTTGAATGAATTGAATGGTACTTTGAAACTATCTTTTTATATCCACCACCGAAGGACGGGGCTATATTCATTTTGTTATTCTGTTTGCAACACATCGAAATATCCATCTCCGACCCTAATATATATATTCTTGATAGCCGTAAAAATCCAAGACGATCTAGCAATTTCTGTCCGTCTGTCTGTCTGTTAAAATTATGCTACAGTCTTTAAAAATAGAAATATTGAGCTGAAACTTTGCACAGATTCTCCAGATTTGGATATAGCTGTCATATAGACCGATCCGCCGATTTAGGGTCTTTGGCCCGATTTTGCTGAAATTTGGGACAGTGAGGTTTGTTACGCCACTCGACATCCTTCTTCAATTTGGCCCAGATCGGTCCAGATTTGGATATAACTACCATATAGACCGATCTCTCGATTTAAGGCTTTGGGCCCATAAAAGACGCATTTATTGTCTGATGTCGCCGAAATTTGGGACATTGAGTTGTGTTGGTCCTTTCGACATCCTTCTTCAATTTGGCCCAGATCGGTCCAGATTTGAATATAGCTGCCTAGCTGCCATATAACCGATCTCTCGATTTAAGGTTTTGGGCACTAAAAAGGCGCATTTATTGTCCGATATCGCCGAAATTTGGGACAGTGAGTTGTGTTGAGCCCTTCGACATTCTTCTTCAACTTGGCTCAAATCGGTCCAGATTTTGATATAGCTGCCATATAGACCGATCTCTCGATTTAAGGTTTTGGGCTCATCGAAGGCGCATTTATTGTCCGATGTTGCCGAAATTTGAGACTGTGAGTTGTGTTGCGCCCTTCGACACTTTTTCAATTTGGCCTAGATCGGTCCAGATTTAGATATAGCTGCCATATTGACCGATCTCTCAATTAAATTTTTTGGGCTCATCAAAGGCGCATTTGTTGTCCGATGTTGTCGAAATTTGGGACTGTGAGTTGTGTTGCGCCCTTCGACACTTTTTCAATTTGGCTCAGATCGGTCCAGATTTGGATATAGCTACCATATAGACCGATATCTCGATTAAAGGTTTTGGGCCCATAAAAGGCGCATTAATTGTCCAATGTCGTCGAAATTTGGGACAGTGGGTTGTGTTGCGCCCTTCGACACTTTTTTTTCAATTTGGCTCAGATCGGTCCAGATTTGGATATAGCTATCATATAGACCGATATCTCGATTAAGACTTTAAATCGTCCCCCCATAAAAGGCGCATTTATATTCCGATTTCACTGAAATTTGACAAAGTGACTCATGTTAGGCTTTTCGACATCCTTCTTCGATTTAAGGTTTTGGGCCCATAAAAGGCGCATTTATCGTCCGATGTCGCCGAAGTTTGGGACAGTGAGTTGTGTTAGGACCTTCGACATCCTTTAATTTGGCCCAGATCGGTCCAGATGTGGATATAGCTGCCATATAGACCGATCTGTCGATTTAAGGTTTTGGACCCATAAAAGGCGCATTTATAGTCCGATTTCGCCAAAATTTGACTTCTTTGAGCCCTTACAAGACGCAATTTTTGCGTCCGTTTCCGATTGAGCTGAAATTTCCCATGCATGGATGTGGTGTTCTGTTATGATTTCCAACAACTGTGCCAAGTACGGTCCGAATCGGTCTATAACCTGATATAGCTTCCATATAAACAGATCTCCCGATTTTACTTCTTGAGCCCTTACAAGCCGCAAATTTTGTCCGATTTGGCTGAAATTTTGCATGAGGTGTTCTGTTGTGACTTCCGACAACTGTGCCAAATACAATCAAAATAGTCTATATCTTGATATAGCTCCCACGTAAACCGGTTTCACGATCATCCTTGTTCGGTTCCTAGAAGCTTTCTTTTTTGCTAGTTTGACAGAAGTTTGGTATGAAGAGTAATTATGCCCTTCAAATAAATTTTTTTTGTATAAATTTTTAGCAGAATCCATGGTGGTGGGTTCCCAAGATTTGGCCCGGCCGAACTTAGCACCCTTTTATTTGTTATAATCTAAAAGCATTCCTAAATGTTATATAGGTTTTATGCAAAAATTATATTCTTTCCATTAAACTATGCTGTGGCTTGAAGGCCTGTCTTTCCCATGGCATCGATAATACCAACATCGAAAGCACAATCAATGTTTATGATTTATTGACAAATTGGGCATCAGTACACCATGCAGCCATCACTCGTAGCTAACCAGCAGCTAACCAGTCTGTTTGCCAAGCTGCTTGGATTATCCAATTAAATTTAAATAATTTTCCAATTTCGCAATTGATGTTGTTTGGTCGTCTTTAACAAGGCTGCTGAGCAAACAGCGGCGTTGCTGGCCGGTCCCCTTATTAGAGGCAATTGATTTTGCATTAACTCCATTCACACCGGATGTTTAGTTTCTCCCCATATAGTACATATGCCCATATACATATGTAAATGCATATGCACTTGGGTTGTCTGTCAGCTTATTAGCGACAGTCGAAAGCAGCTAACGAGTGATCTGATCCCTGGCCGGTGGTCACTCAAATCTATGGAGATCATTCACTTAAGTTACAGGCACGCATATCACACCACCACCTCCTCTTTGGACCGATCTCCAGCAGGTTGTGCACTCTGCTCTGTGTGAGATATGAAGTTAATGCGTGCCATTTGATCGACATCCATCCGGCCGCTGTCATAAACCTGCTGAGGCTGAAATTCAAATAGCTTGATCCATCGGTCTTTGTAAAACATGTGTGCTATGCCTAGTTGAGTATTCGTCCTCCTTCATACCCTCGCTTTTTCCTCTTCTTCGAGAAACTTCACTGCAATTTAGTTAATAATTTAGTTTTTCGCTATGAATTTTCCCTGCTTGTGTGACAAAAAATGCTCGGCTTTTTTTGCAGGCCCAGGCTGCATAGCTTGATGGCGACTTATTGAGATTGGTGGTTATGGCATGGAGACACATCTTGAAGTGTGGTTAAAATGCACCTGTACGTCTAAGTATGCGACCAGTTTTCCCCTTTGGTAAATAAATCACATTTGGATATTAACTGCTGCATAAATATGTAACACCCATGGGGTAGGCGTGATAAGTGAGGTTGCGAATGGAATGGTAAAGGTTGAGAATAGACAGGCCGAATCTTAGTCCAAACATTATATATCCCTCCCCTTATAGGCAGAAGCTCAAATAGTATACGAGGGTTGCCTTCTATATTTCGGGATTAGAGAAAAAAAAAACAAATATTAGCCATCGAAAATCGTTTTCAAAAATATTTCCCTTTAAGATCTATACACTTTTGCATGCGTTTGAACCAATTGTCGAAGCACTTTTTCCCCTTCTGATTGAGATATCTCCAAAACATGCATTCTGAACGCATGAACATCTTCAGGTGTCAAAAAAAGTTGACCTCTCATTTTATTTATTGCGTACGGGAATAAAAAGAAATCATTCGGTGCCAAGTCTGGCCCATAGTGCTCAAAAATGCAGTTGTTTCGTATTTTTGGAGCACTTCTTTCGACCAATCGACACGAGCCTTTTTTTTTGCGCAATTGACAAATTGTGTGGGATTCAATGCGAACAAATATTTTTATACCCACCACCCTAGGTATAATTTAGTCATTCCGTTTGCAACACATCGAAATATCAATTTCCGACCCTACAAAGTATATAGAATTCGGATCGTCGTAGAATTCTAGGACGATTTAACGATGTCCGTGTGTCTGTCCGTCCGTCTGTTGTAATCACTCCAAAAATTGAGATGCAAATTGCAAATTTTGCCCATGAACATTCCACTAAGGAATAGGGACAAACTTCCCACATATCAATGAGTGCAGTCCGATTCAAGTTTAAGCTCAATGATAAGAGGCCTCCCTTTTATAGCCGAGTCCGAACGGCGTGCCGCAGTGCGACACCTCTTTGGAGAGAAGTTTTACATGGCATAGTACCTCACAAATGTTGCCAGCATTAGAAGGGGAAAACCACCGCTGAAATTTTTTTCAGATGGTCTCGCCAGGATTCGAACCCAGGCGTTGAGCGTCATAGGCGGACATGCTAACCTCTGCGCTACGATGAGATATAAAAATTTAGGCTGAAATTTGGTAGACATACGTATATTTAGATATTGCTGTCATTAGACAGATCTGAAGGGTCTGAAGCCCATAAAAGCTTTATTTATTACCAGATTCCGCTGAAATTTGAAACAGTGGGCTATCTGACCTCTCGACATCTGACCTAAATATGGTGCAGATCGGACTATATTTAGACATATTGTAGATGCCATATAAACCCATCTCCAGATAAAGGGCCTGAATCTCATAAAAGCTTTATTTTTTAACAGATTTCGCTGAAATTTGAAACAGTGGGTTATTTTAAGCCTCCCAACATAGGACCCAAATATGGTTCAGGTCGGACTATATTCAGATATAGCTGTCACATAGACCGGTCTGCCGATAAGGGTCTATTTTATCGGGCTATTTTAAGCTTCCCGACATCTGACCTAAATTTGGTTAAAATCGGACTATATTTAGATATATACGGATGTCGAAAAGCCTAACATAAATCACTGAGCCAAATTTCAGTGAAATTGGATTATAAATTCGACTTTTATGGGGTCAAGACTTTTAATCGATATATCGGTCTATATGGCAGCTATATCCAAATCTGGACCGATTTGGGCCAAGTTGCAGAAAAATGTCGAAGGGCATAACACAACTCACTGTTCCAAATTTCGGCGACATCGGACAATAAATGCGCCTTTTATGGGCGCAAGACCTTAAATCGGACCAATCTGAGCCAAATTGAAGAAGGATTACGGAAGGCTTAACACAACGCACTGTCCCAAATTTTAGCAAAATCGGACAATAAATGCGCCTTTTATGGGCGCAAGGCCTTAAATCGAGAGATCGGTCTATATGGCAGCTATATACAAATCTGGTGCGATCTGAGCCAAATTGAAGAAAGGTGTCGAAGAGCCTAACAAATTTCAGCAAAATCGGATAATGAATGTGGCTTTTATGAGTCTAAGACCCTAAATCGGCGGATCAGTTTATATGGGGGCTATATCAAGATATAGTCCGATATATCTGATCTTCGAACTTAACCTGCTTATGAACAAAAAAAGAATCTGAGCAAAGTTTCAGCTCAATATCTCTATTTTTAAAGACTGTAGCGTGATTTCAACAGACAGACGGACGGACATGGCTAGATCGTCTTAGATTTTTACGCTGATCAAGAATATATATACTAGATAGGAAATGTATATTTTGATGTGTGGTATAAAAACCATTTATTTGGGCAGAAAATGTGTTTTGCTTTGTAATAGCATTTGACTGGTTTCCTAGATCGCGATTTCGTTTCGCACCACACCAAACTCATCGGTAGGGTCTGTCAAAAAGGTATGTCTTCTGGGCTGAAACTATGCTCTTAAATGTAATTTCCTTTTATAGCGCAGCAAGAAAGAAAACAAAACAACTCTTGCTGCATTCCAAAAGATAGTTACCCTTAAGGTTTCAGCATAGAAGACATACCTTTTTGACAGATCCTACCGATGAGTTTGGCGTGGTGTCAAATAAAATCGCGAATTAGTTTTTCTATTTGTAAACAAATAACCTAGGGTCTGCAGCTGGACATTATCCAATTGTATGACATATTTTACGACCGAATAAATTTAGCGCAAAACGTAGAAACCATATTCTTTGATACATATAAAAAAAAATATTTTTTTAAATTTTTCTTCAATCATTTTTACAACGACCTCGTCTAAACACTTGAATGAACTAGACTATCGATGCTCTATGCCACCATCCATCTATCTATCTATCAATGCGTGGTGGTATATTTCGATGCTGCCAGCTGGGGCTGGGTAGTGTGCGCGGTGTGGTGATCGATTTTACTTCGTGCAGTGATACTGTCATGATTTGTAATGTTAGTGGGTTTCTGGTGTCTATAAAACATTTACTACAAATGTTATGGTCGCTTGGTCTCCATTGGACAGACAATTTGTGCGTTTTTAGTTTTTCCTCTGCCACTGACTACCATAATTCATTGGCCGGGCGATCAGCCGGGCAGCGGCAAGGTTGTTTTGTACCACCCAAACTAAGTAACTACTACCCCAACGACGAACAAACAAACAACGGCTACTCAGCTTCAGCATCAGCATCAATTGATAAATTGGCAACTAATGCAGCTGCAACCACTCCAAGTGCTACCCGACTGACTGACTGAGTGGACGCAATGCAATCGATAGTGCAGGCATGGCATTGTTGCTGGCCAATAAATAAAGTAGTCTACACATATGATCGTACTTCGTACCTTACCCACAGCGATTGCCCGCCGACTAAAAGTGAGTAACTAGTAGAAGGGGTGGCCCCTTCTCCTGGTGCTCCACCTGCTGTGGTGTTTGCTTTGCGATTATTACCCTCCCCAAAAAAATTGTAAGAAAAAACGCTCTACATATGTTGCATTAACTTTTTCCAAAGCAGGGTACACCATCGCCAAACGAGGTATGCCACCAATTAAGGACTGTCATGGATTAGCTGAGGAATTTTTCAGACATTCAATTTTTTCGATTGTCATAGAAATTACATTTTGAAAGAATTTCTTATAGAAATTAAGTTTTGAAAAAAAAAAATTCTAGAGAAATGAAGGTAAAATTGTGGGAAAATTTCCTATAGAAATGAAATTTTGACAAAATTCCCATTAAAAATGAAATTTTGACAAAATATCCCATAGAAATGAAATTTTGGGAAAATATCCCATAGAAATGCAATTTTGGGAAAATTTCCTATAGAAATGAAATTTTGACAAAATTTCCTATAGAAATGACATTTTGACAAAATTTCCTATAAAAATGAAATTTTGTAAAAATTTCCTATTGAAATGAAATTTTGACAAAATTTCCTATTGGAATGAAATTTTGACAAAATTTCCTTATAGAAATGAAATTTTGACAAAATTTCCCATAGAAATGAAATTTTGACAAAATTTCCCATAGTAATGAAATTTTGACAAAATTTCCCATAGAAATGAAATTTTAACAAAATTTCCCATAGAAATGAAATTTTGACAAATTTTCCTATAGAAATGAAATTTCGACAAAATTTCCTATAGAAATGAAATTTTGACAAAATTTTCTATAGAAATGATATTTTGACAAAATTTACTACAGAAATAGAATTTTGGGAAAATTTCCTATAGAAATGAAATTTTGACAAAATTTCCCATAGAAATAGAATTTTGGGAAAATATCCCATAGAAATAGAATTTTGGGAATATATCCCATAGAAATAAAATTTTGACAGAAATGAAATTTTGACAAAATTTCCTATGGAAATGAAATTTTGACAAAATTTCCTACAGAAATGAAATTTTGACAAAATTTCCTATAGAAATAAAATTTTGACAAAATTTCCTATAGAAATGAAATTGTCACAAAATTTCCTATAGAAATGAAATTTTGACAAAATTTCCTATAGAAATGAAATTTCGTCAATATTTCCTATAGAAATGAAATTTTGACAAAATTTCCCATAGAAATGAAATTTTGACAAAATTTCTTATAGAAATAGAATTTTGGGAAAATATCCCATAGAAATAGAATTATGGGAATATATCCCATAGAAATGAAATTTTGACAAAATTTCCTATAGAAATGAAATTTTGACAAATTTCCTATAGAAATGAAATTTCGAAAAAATTTCCTATAGAAATGAGTTTTTTACAAAATTTCCTATACAAATGAAATTTTGACAAAATTTCCTATACAAATGAAATTTTGACAAAACTTCCTATAGAAATGAAATTTTGACAAAATTTCCTATAGAAATGAAATTTTGACAAATTTCCTATACAAATGAAATTTTGACAAAATTTCCTTTACAAATGAAATTTTGACAAAATTTCCTATAGAAATGAAATTTTGACAAAATTTCCTATAGAAATGAAATTTTGACAAAATTTCCTATAGAAATGAAATTTTGACAAAACTTCCTATAGAAATGAAATTTTGACAAAACTTCCTATAGAAATGAAATTTTGACAAAATTTCCTATAGAAATGAAATTTTGACAAAATTTCCCATAGAAATGAAATTTTGACAAAATTTCCCATAGAAATGAAATTTCGAAAAAATTTCCTATAGAAATGAGTTTTTTACAAAATTTCCTATACAAATGAAATTTTGACAAAATTTCCTATACAAATGAAATTTTGACAAAACTTCCTATAGAAATGAAATTTTGACAAAATTTCCTATAGAAATGAAATTTTGACAAATTTCCTATACAAATGAAATTTTGACAAAATTTCCTTTACAAATGAAATTTTGACAAAATTTCCTATAGAAATGAAATTTTGACAAAATTTCCTATAGAAATGAAATTTTGACAAAATTTCCTATAGAAATGAAATTTTGACAAAACTTCCTATAGAAATGAAATTTTGACAAAACTTCCTATAGAAATGAAATTTTGACAAAATTTCCTATAGAAATGAAATTTTGACAAAATTTCCCATAGAAATGAAATTTTGACAAAATTTCCCATAGAAATGAAATTTCGAAAAAATTTCCTATAGAAATGAGTTTTTTACAAAATTTCCTATACAAATGAAATTTTGACAAAATTTCCTATACAAATGAAATTTTGACAAAACTTCCTATAGAAATGAAATTTTGACAAAATTTCCTATAGAAATGAAATTTTGACAAATTTCCTATACAAATGAAATTTTGACAAAATTTCCTTTACAAATGAAATTTTGACAAAATTTCCTATAGAAATGAAATTTTGACAAAATTTCCTATAGAAATGAAATTTTGACAAAATTTCCTATAGAAATGAAATTTTGACAAAATTTCCTATAGAAATGAAATTTTGACAAAATTTCCCATAGAAATGAAATTTTGACAAAATTTCCCATAGAAATGAAATTTTGACAAAATTTTCTATAGAAATGAAATTTTGACAAAATTTCCTATAGAAATGAAATTTTGACAAAATTTCCTATAGAAATGGAATTTTGACAAAATTTCCTATAGAAATGGAATTTTGACAAAATTTGCTATAGAAATGAAATTTTGACAAAATTTCCTATAGAAATGAAATTTTGACAAAATTTCCTATAGAAATGAAATTTTGACAAAATTTCCTATAGAAATGAAATTTTGACAAAATTTCCTATAGAAATGAAATTTTGACAAAATTTCCTATAGAAATGAAATTTTGACAAAATTTCCTATAGAAATGAAATTTTGACAAAATTTCCTATAGAAATGAAATTTTGACAAAATTTCCTATAGAAATGAAATTTTGACAAAATTTCCTATAGAAATGAAATTTTGACAAAATTTCCTATAGAAATGAAATTTTGACAAAATTTCCTATAGAAATGAAATTTTGACAAAATTTCCTATAGAAATGAAATTTTGACAAAATTTCCTATAGAAATGAAATTTTGACAAAATTTCCTATAGAAATGAAATTTTGACAAATTTCCTATACAAATGAAATTTTGACAAAATTTCCTATACAAATGAAATTTTGACAAAATTTCCTTTACAAATGAAATTTTGACAAAATTTCCTATAGAAATGAAATTTTGACAAAATTTCCTATAGAAATGAAATTTTGACAAAACTTCCTATAGAAATGAAATTTTGACAAAACTTCCTATAGAAATGAAATTTTGACAAAATTTCCTATAGAAATGAAATTTTGACAAAATTTCCCATAGAAATGAAATTTTGACAAAATTTCCCATAGAAATGAAATTTCGAAAAAATTTCCTATAGAAATGAGTTTTTTACAAAATTTCCTATACAAATGAAATTTTGACAAAATTTCCTATACAAATGAAATTTTGACAAAACTTCCTATAGAAATGAAATTTTGACAAAATTTCCTATAGAAATGAAATTTTGACAAATTTCCTATACAAATGAAATTTTGACAAAATTTCCTTTACAAATGAAATTTTGACAAAATTTCCTATAGAAATGAAATTTTGACAAAATTTCCTATAGAAATGAAATTTTGACAAAATTTCCTATAGAAATGAAATTTTGACAAAATTTCCTATAGAAATGAAATTTTGACAAAACTTCCTATAGAAATGAAATTTTGACAAAACTTCCTATAGAAATGAAATTTTGACAAAATTTCCTATAGAAATGAAATTTTGACAAAATTTCCTATAGAAATAAAATTTTGACAAAATTTCCTATAGAAATAAAATTTTGACAAAATTTCCTAAGAAATGAAATTTTGACAAAATTTCCTATAGAAATGAAATTTTGACAAAATTTCCTATAGAAATGAAATTTTGACAAAATTTCCTATAGAAATGAAATTTTGACAAAATTTCCCATAGAAATGAAATTTTGACAAAATTTCCCATAGAAATGAAATTTTGACAAAATTTCCCATAGAAATGAAATTTTGACAAAATTTTCTATAGAAATGAAATTTTGACAAAATTTCCTATAGAAATGAAATTTTGACAAAATTTCCTATAGAAATGGAATTTTGACAAAATTTCCTATAGAAATGGAATTTTGACAAAATTTGCTATAGAAATGAAATTTTGACAAAATTTCCTATAGAAATGAAATTTTGACAAAATTTCCTATAGAAATGAAATTTTGACAAAATTTCCTATAGAAATGAAATTTTGACAAAATTTCCTATAGAAATGAAATTTTGACAAAATTTCCTATAGAAATGAAATTTTGACAAAATTTCCTATAGAAATGAAATTTTGACAAAATTTCCTATAGAAATGAAATTTTGACAAAATTTCCTATAGAAATGAAATTTTGACAAAATTTCCTATAGAAATGAAATTTTGACAAAATTTCCTATAGAAATGAAATTTTGACAAAATTTCCTATAGAAATGAAATTTTGACAAAATTTCCTATAGAAATGAAATTTTGACAAAATTTCCTATAGAAATGAAATTTTGACAAAATTTCCTATAGAAATGAAATTTTGACAAAATTTCCTATAGAAATGAAATTTTGACAAAATTTCCTATAGAAATGAAATTTTGACAAAATTTCCTATAGAAATGAAATGTTGACAAAATTTCCTATAGAAATGAAATTTTGGGAAAATTTCCTATAGAAATGGAATTTTGGGAAAATTTCCTATAGAAATGGAATTTTGGGAAAATTTCCTATAGAAATGAAATTTTGACAAAATTTCCCATAGAAATGAAATTTTGACAAAATTTCCAATAGAAATGAAATTTTGACAAAACTTCCTATAGAAATGGAATTTTGGGAAAATTTCCTATAGAAATGAAATTTTTGGGAAAATATCCCATAGAAATGATATTTTCTATGGGATATTTTCCATAGAAATGGAATTTTGGGAAAATTTCCTATAGAAATAAAATGTTGACAAAATTTCCTATAGAATGGAATTTTGACAAAATTTCCTAAAGAAAAGATGCTTTGACTGTGGAACGGCGAAATAGTCGGTAGGACGGCGAAAGTCCTATGGGGTGATCCGGATCGTGAGTGGAAGAGGCTATTACTGAATGGAAGAAAGAAGGAGGTCGGTATAGCTCTTGGTATCATAACAATTAAGGATTTTGTAAGTAGCACCGAATTCCTAACTTAGATTTTCTTTTTCGAGGTTACTTTTTTAGTATTTAGAGCGCACAACAAGCCGATTACTGGCTTAGGTGTATGTCTATAGTGGTATGAGGCGGATTAATGTCCGCGCCACCGAAAAATGAGGGTATATATATTCTATATATATAGTATATATATTCTTGATCAGCGTACAAATCTAAGACGATCTAGCCATGTCCGTCCGTCTGTCCACTTGTCTGTTGAAATAACTTTGCACAGATTCTTTTTTGGCCATAAGCAGGTTAAGTTCGAAGATGGGCTATATCTTGATATAACATCCGATCCGCTGATTAAGGGTCTTAGGCCCATAAAAGCCACATTTATTATGAGATTTTGCTGAAATGTGGGACAGTGAGTTGTGTTCGACATCTTTCTTCAATTTGGCCCAGATCAGTCCAGATTTGGATATAGCTGCCATATAGACCGATCTCTCGATTTAAGTTCATGCGCCCATAAAAGGCGCATTTATTGTCCGATTTTGCCAAAATTTGGAACAGTGACATTCTTTTTCAGTTTGGCCCTGATCGGTCCAGATTTGGATATAGCTGCCATATAGACCGATCTATCGATTTAGGGCTTTAGGGTCATAAAAGGCGCATTTATTGTCCGATGTCGCCGAAATTTGGGACAGTGAGTTAAGTTAAGCCCTTTGACATAGTTCTGCAATATAGCATAGATCAGTTTAGATTTAGATATATATTTAAGGTCTTGTGCCCATAAAAGGCGCATCTATTGTCCAATTTTGCCAAAATTTGGGACAGTGAGCTGTGTAAGGCCCTTCGACATCCTGCTTCAGATCGGTCCAGATATGGTTATAGCTACCATATAGACCGATTTCTCGATGTAAGGTCTTGGCCCCATAAAAGGCGCAATTATTGTTCGATTTCGCCGAAATTTGGAAAGGGAGTTGTGTTAGGCCCTTCGACGTTCCTCTTTAATTTGGCCCAGATCGGCTTGGATTAGGATATAGCTGTCATATTGACCGATCTCTCGATTTAAAGTCTTGGTCCCATAAAAGGCACATTTATAGTCCGATTTCGCTAAAATTTATTTATTTATGTTAGGAATTCCGACATCCGTGTCGTTTATGGTTCAGATCGGTTTATATTTGGATATGGCTACCACAAAGACCAATATTATGTTTTACAAAATTTAACAATGACTTGTACTTATTAGACCTCTCAATATCCGTGTCGAATTCGGTCCAAATCGGACCATATTTCGATAAAGCTGCTATGGGGGCATAAATTATGCATTTTTCACCGGATTATGACAAAAGGTGATTTTCATATATACCCAAGGTGGTGGGTATCCAAAGTTCGGTCCGGCCGAACTTAACGCCTTTTTACATGTTCAATCTAACCTTCTGTAGAAATAAAATTTTAACAAAATTTAAAAAAAAAATAAGTAAAAGCGTATTAAATTGGGCCGTGCCTAACTTTTAATCACAGTTTCAGCGAAATCGGGCAACAAATCCACTTTTTAGGAGATTTAGACGGTAAATTGGAAGTTCGGTCTATATGGCAGCTATATCTAAATATATTCTGATCTGGATCTGGCGGATGACGGCGAAATCGGGTAATAAATGCGTATTTTATGGCAGTTATATCTGAACAAAAACCGGATATCGGAAGGCTTTAATTAACTCCCTACTTCAGATTTCAGCGAAATCGTATAACAAATGCGGCTTTTATGGGCTTAAGACCCTCAATCAGCAAATCGGTCTATATGGCAGCAGAAAAACAACTCACTGTGTCAAATTCCAGCGAAATCGGGTTATAAATGCAGCTTTTATGGGCTCAAGACTTTTAATCGGCAGATCGCTCTATATGGCAGCTATATCTGAATATAGACCGATCTGAACCATATTTGAGTCGGATTTCGGGAGGCTTAAAACAACTCACTGTTTCTAATTAAATCGAAATCGGATAATAAATGGGCTTGTTACGGGCTTAAGACCTTAAACTGGCATATTATTTTAACGGAATCCATGCCAAGATTCGGCACGGCCGAACTTAGCACGTTTTTACTTTTTATACCGTAAGATTGGGGATGGGGAATAGGATATCGATCTGCCACTCTATTGATGCGAACGTCCTGGTATTCTAGGCAAGTCCATCCATCCGTGCGTTCATTGTGGCACATTTTTACTTCTCTGGGACTGTCATTATGCCGAGGTCGAACTAATATGCTAGTCATTCAGCCAGATAGTCAAGTTGATAGTGAGTCCATATAGACATGTGAATTTATGATAAACAACAAAATCACTGTCAGTTGATACCTCCTAACTACCACCACACAACAAAACTATTTGCACCTGTCGCCACAAATGCACCCAATTGCCACAACATATATAATTGCAAACGGCCGACAGACAGACAGACAGACAGATGGATGGACGGACGGACAAGCAATAACTAGAGCTGACAACAAAAATGACTATTTATATGGGCGAATGAGTGCCTAGCTAGTCTTCCCCCATCCCACTTATGGCAATCAACTTTTTAACAAGATGAAAGGAAGAACTGTCGTCGTTGGCTTTGTTACACTTGATGGTTTCCTAATTTATATGGATTCCTTATTAAATCATCTCAGTCATGCATTGCAACTTGTTTTCATTCGTCTGGGAAAACCTATTTGCAAAAACATAGACTCTTTATCTCTCCCCTTTTTTTAAAGTTAAGATCGAGCCATGGAAACATCTAGGGAGGGTTGCAAAAGGAGCCTGGATTCGTTGAACAAAAAAGGATGTTGGCGCAATGCTCCTACCTATTAACGCTCAACTCAAAACTCTCTCAGATTATAAACATCTGCTTGAAAAATCATAGCCCAAAGAGGGGGGAAAATCATGTTTTTCTAAATCGTGTTTCGTCTTTCATTCCTCTGCTCAGGCCAACTTCAGCTTGGTACTAGGCACATGGACGATGGACTTGGTTGTGATAAAGAAAACATCTGCGTCTTTGGAAGATTTTGAAAATCTTTTTCATTCGAGATTTTCAAGTCACCCCACACACATGTGTTGTGTGGCTCCATGGAGCCTTAGCCACTCTCTCACATACCAATAGTCTGAGAAGGGGGTTAAAATGTTGCAAATAGATAATTGCAGCAGACCACAGCGGCAGCAACGACATTAGTGCGACAGGTGTTACATTGCCCAAGCCGACTGGTAGGTTGGTAGGCAGGAAATTGATCTTTTGAATAATTATCGCCCCATTGCAGCAATCCTAATGAGGTAATGAGTCTGCGAAAACCTCTTAGCATCCTGTTTAAAAGTTAGTTTCTACAGCAGTTTAGGGGCAGGGGGAAAACAAAGACCTTAGAAAGGTATACTGAGGCCACTTTCCAATTACCAGTAGTCTGTGGTAAAAGACTGGCCAAGTTCTAACTAGCATTGACCATGGAGTGATTTACATTCAAAAATTTCCAAATTATTTTTTCATGGAAAATTTCTTGAAATTTAGCTTTATTTTTTATTTTTTTTTTTTGAAGTTTGTTTGGGTTTTAATGGGGTCAATTTCATATTTAGCCCCAATTTGACTTCTCTAATATTTTGTACATCAAGTTCCTTTGCAGGCCGCACATCGAATACATTTTGTGTCAAGTGCGGTCAGAACTAGACCATAATGTGGCATTGCTCCCCTATAACGGATCGTGTGATTTGACACCTACTGTGTGTAAGACTCCACATGGCAGATCACAAGACAAGAATAAGGGGTAGAGAGTACATGCGTATCGAATTTTATCAGCATGCAGGCCAACTTCAGGAGGAATATTGCCTGGCACCCCCACGGGTGTCAACCTATTGTTTGCTTGGAGAATTTTATAGTTTTCATATCTCAGAACTATCTCTTTCTGTCGATCTGTTTGATTATACCCCTAAGAGATACATTTGCAAGGTCTCCCAGAACGAAGAAGTATGTGCTCCTAAAAACCCTGGTAACAAAGCTATCAATGGATCGCTTTGTCCTGATCCTATTTGGACAAATTCTACACAGCCTTCAGTAACGTCTGGCGTTGAAATAATCAGAGATCTGTCAAAAGAAGCAAACATAACATCCATCACCCAACTCCAAAACATGATATGTTAACTGAGCACGGTAATAAGGGACTCAAATGAAATGTATTTGAAAGGCCAAGTGTCTGGGTAGCCGATATCTCTATTATAGCAGATGGTTTTTTTTCTACTTTGTCCGATGCAGAGATGGGAGACTAGTTTGCGGTAAATTCCAGCAGTTCGTCCCACACCTGTATATTGTGATCCCACTCCATAGTCTAGATATATTGTCGCCTTTGTCAGTTGCACTGTTACCAAATTCAGAGATGGGAGTCCAGTTTTCAGTACCTTCCACAGTTTAGTTCTAAATTTTCTTATTTTCTATTTTTCTACTCGATAGTTTCTGCAGTTTTGAGTGGCGGACTAGGGCTAGATGCATCCTTCGTGAGTTATTTTGCTATCCCATTCAGAGATGGAAATCCAAGCTTGGGTACCTTCCTCGGGTTTGTCCTATGCCCGTTTTATTTTTGC
Source organism: Stomoxys calcitrans (assembly GCF_963082655.1). Lineage (NCBI taxonomy): Eukaryota > Metazoa > Arthropoda > Insecta > Diptera > Muscidae > Stomoxys > Stomoxys calcitrans. Next base: position 244,240,180 of record NC_081552.1, on the reverse strand, counting down.
TCAACACAACAGTCTTCATAATCTAAAATTAAGTACAAATAAGTTGCAGGAGGTGATTTTCTTTCTTCGTCCGTTGCAGAGATGGGAGACTGGTTTTCGGTAATTACCTCAAGTTTGTGCCAAATATGTTTATTGCTTACCCACTTGATAGTCTAGATAATTTGCTTCCCTCCTCATTTGCCCTGTTACCCAAATCAGAGAGAGTAGGTTTCGGTATCTACCACGGACTCGCTGTAAACGTATTTATTTCTGCTCATCTCGATAGCCTCCGCAGCTTTGGATGGAAGACTTGGCCTACTTACATACTTCATCAGTTGTACTCTTACCCCATTCGGAGATGGGAGTTTAGGTTTTGGATTTCCTCGTTTTCGCCCAACATAACATATTCTCCAAATCCGTAAATCAAGTACAAAGCCATGGTATTTTGCGTCCTTCGCCAGTGGGAGTGTTATCCCATTTAGAGATGGGAGTCTAGGTTTCGGTACTTTCCTCGTGTTCGTATGGTATGAATGAAACATAAATTGATTAGTACAGTTTGGTACTAGCCTTATTACTGACCTGGTATTGGTGTTAATGCCAAACTGTTATTGGTTTTACTACCAAACTGTTGTTAGATTTAGTACCGAACCGTTATTGTTTTAATACCAATCTCGTTATCTAGGATATTTCACCCCCTAATAATTATACCCTCCACCAAAGGATATATATATATATCTGGGCCAAATTCATGAAGGATGTCGAAGGGCCTAACACAACTCACAACTAAGGGGCTTAACCTTACTCACTCTCCCAAATTTCAGCAATATCGGATAATAAATGTGGCTTTTATGGACCTAAGACCCTAAATCGGCGGATCGGTCTATATGGGGGCTATATCAAGATATAGTCCGATATATATATATATATACATAGAAATATCCATTTCCGACCCTATAAAGTATGTATATTCTTGCTCGTCGTAAAAATCTAAGACGATCTAGCCATGTCCGTCCGTCTGTCCGTCCGTTCGTCTGTTTGTTGAAATCACGTTCTAGTCTTTAAAAATTGAGATAATGAGCTGAAACTTTGCACAGATTTTTTTGACCGTAAGCAGGTTAAGTACAAAGATGGATGGATATATCGGACTATATCTTGATATAGCCCCCATATAGACCGATCCGCCGATTTAGGGTCTTAGGTCCATAAAAGCCACATTTATTATCCGATATTGCTGAAATTTGGGAGAGTGAGTTGTGTTAGGCCCTTCGACATCCTTCATGAATTTGGCCCAGATCGGTCCAGATTTAGATATAGCTGCCATATAGACCGATCTCTGGATTTAAGGTTTTGGGCCTATAAAAGGGCATTTATTGTCCGATTTTGTCAAAATTTGACACAGTGAGTTGCGTTAAGCCCTTCGACATTTTTCTTCAACTTGGCCCCGATCGGTCTAGATTAGGACATAGCTGCTATATAGACCTATCTCTCGATTAAAGGTCTTGCGCCCATAAAAGCTACATTAATTATCCGATTTTGATGCAATTTAGGACAGTGAGTTGTGTTAGGTCCTTAGACATTCTTCTTCAATTTGGCCCAGATTGGTCCAGATTTGGATATAGCTGCCATATAGACCGATCTCTCGATTTAAGGTTTTGGGGACATAAAAGGCGCATTCATTGTCAGATTTTGCCAAAATTTGGGACAATGAGTTGTGTTAGGACCTTCGACATCCTTTTTCAATTTAGCCCAGATCGGTCCAGATTTGGATATAGCTGCCATATAGACCGATCTATTGATTTAAAGTTTTGGGTCCATAAAAGGCGCATTTATTATCCGATGTTGCCGAAATTCGGGATAGTGAGTAAGGTTAAGCCCCTTGCGATATTTCAGCAAATTGGCCTAGATCGATCAAGATTTGCATGTAACTGCTATATAGACCGATCTCTCGATTTAAGGTCTTGGGCCCATATAAGGCGCATTTTTTGTCCCATGTCGCCGAATTTTGAGACAGTCAGTTGTGTAAGGCCCCTCGACATCTTTCTGCAACATGGCTCAGACCGTCAAGATTTGGATTTAGCTGTCATATAGACCGATCTCTCGATTTAAAGTCTTGGGACCATATAAGGCGCATTTATTGTCCGATGTCACCGAAATTTGGGACAGTGAGTTGTGTTAGGCTCTTCGACATCCTTCTTCAATGTGGTTCAGATCGGTCCAGAATTGGATATAGCTGCCATATAGAACGATCTCTAGATTTAAGGTTTTGGGCCCATAAAAGGGCATTTATTCTTCGATTTCGCCGAAACTTGGGACAATGAGTTGTGTTAGGCTTCTCGTCATTTGTTTGCAACTTGGCCAAAATCGGTTCAGATTTGGATAGAGCTGCCATACAGACCGATATCTCGATTTAAAGTCTTGGCTTCATTAAAGGCGCATTTATAATCTGATTTCACTGAAATTTGACACATTGACTTATATTAGGCATCCGTGTCGTATATGGTTCAGATCGGTCTATATTTGGATATGGCTACTAAAAAAAACAATATTTTGTTCTTCAAAATTGAACAATGACTTGTACTTATTAGACCACTCAATGGCCGTGTCGAATTTGGTCCAAATAGGACCATATTTCGATGTAGCTGCTATGGGGGCATTTATTATGCATTTTTCACCGGATTTTGACGAAAGGTGGGTTACATATCTACCCGAGGTGGTGGGTATCCAACTTAATGCCTTTTTACGTGTGTATTTTAGTATTGTGACGTCTTACTATTCTATTGCACTTCCTGTATGACAAGAATGTAGGCCTTTAACTTTTTTAGAGTACATCCACCAATGCGTAAACTGCACTTTTTCCTAAAATGTATCTAAGATTTATTGTAATTCACAAAAAAAAGTTATTGCAGTTGGATTTTCAGTTTTCGGAATGAAAGCAATGTAATATCACAACATTGATAAGAAAACATCTGTTAAAGTTCCTATGAGAACTCAAAATAAAAATGAAAAAAAGACACACTTCCTACAGACAGCGACAACAATGCGTCTAACACTTTACTTTTCCAATTCAAGCTAAACTTAATGGGAATAGTGCACCATCACACCCCATACAAATCATTATTACGGATTTTATTAAATGCAACATTCCCACGAGCACGTGTCCGCCGTTGTGACAACAAAAAGGGCACACGTTTAGTGTGCTCCTCATTACAGATAACACCAAAACCACCCTTAAGTTCCTCCAAATAGTTTTCGGTGATGGGAAAGCCAAAAGCCTTTCCTTCTTTATTATCATCATTGCCCGGTAGTGTTTGAAAGACCTTAAATGCCAGATCAAACAACAACATGGGTGTACGAGTTCACCTAGAGTGGATGAATGAATGATTGGTGAAATAATGCTGGCTTCACATGTGTGTTTTGTGGCTTTCTTCGGGGGGTGTTGACTGCAAATGGGCACGTTAAAGCCAATGATTTAAAAGGAGTTTAGCAGTGACAGCATTTGTGTGATTAATACTTCAATGGATAGATATTTGATAGTGCTCACTGTTATTTCATTACGGTGTCAGTGGGAACAATGAATGACTTAAGAGCTTATGTTATATAGTTCTAGATTAGACTCATCAAGCTTAGAATAAAATGAATGACTTAAAACAAGTAAAAGTGTGCTAAGTTCGGCCGGGCCGAATCATCATGGATTCCGCTAGAAATGAACCCTTCTTAACTGAGTTTGTATTTGAATTATTTTGGTCTCAAGAAGTAATATCGGGATATCGGTACTTAGGGGGTCTATATCACCATATTAACTTGGCATGGCTGTTGGAAGTCACAATTCAAGTATTTTTTCCAAATTTCAGCTAAATCGAATGAAAACGAAGTCTTTTAAGGGCTCAAGTAGTCAAATCCGGGGATTGGTTTATTTGGGTCTATATCTGTATAAACCGATTCGAATCATACTTGGCATGGATATTGGAAATCATAACTTAAGTCTTTGCAATTTCAGCCAAATCGAATGAAAATTAAGGCTTCTAAGGCTCAAGAAGTCAAATCCAGGGATCGGTTTATATGCGGGCTATTTTTGTTCATAGACCGATTCAGATCATACTTGGCATGGATGTTGAAAGTCATAACTCTCCCTTTCAAGTTGGAAGTCATAACTCAAGAAGTCAAATCCGGGGAACGGTTTATATGGGGCTGTATCTGTTTATAGACCGATTCGAATTGTACTTGGCATGGATTTTGGAAGGCATAATGCTTTCTCTTTCTTTCAAATTTCAGCTAAATCGGATGAAAATTAAGGCTTCTAAGGACTGAAGAAATCAAATCGGGGTATCGGTTTATATGGGGCTTATATACAAATCTGAACCGATATGGCCCGTTTGCAAACCCCAACGACCTATATCAATAAGAAGTATCTGTCCTTATGTCTGTCCGTCTGTTGTTATCACTCTAGAGATAATGAGTTGGAATTTTGCACAGAGCGGTATTTCTTTCATACACAGGTTGAGTTCTTGAATGGGCCAAATCGAACATTATTTGGATAAAACTGTCATATAGACCGATCTGCCGATTTAGGGTCTTAAGCCCATGAAAGCCGCATTTTGGCAGTTGGCTGAAATTTTGCATGCAGTGCTTTGTTATGGCTTCTAACAACTGTGTCTAGTACGGCCCAAATTGGCCTATAACCTGATATAGCTCCCATATAAATCGATCTCCCAATTTGACTTCTTGGGTCCTTTGACTTCTTGGGTTTTGTTACGACTTTGAACAATTATGCCAAATACGGTCCAAATCAGTCTTTAGCCTGATATAGCTCCCATGTAAATCAGTCTCTTGTTTATCATAGCCCGGTTCCTAGAAGCTTTAATTTTTGCTGGTTTGACAGAAGTTTGGTATGTAAACTTAATTTCTATAAATTTTTAGCAGACTCTATGGTGGTGGGTTCCCAAGATGTGGCTCGGCCGAACTTAGCACGTTTCTACTTGTTTTTATACCCACCACCGAATGATGGGGGTATATTCATTTTGACATTCCGTTTGCAACACATAGAAATATCCATTTCCGACCCTATAAATTGTATATATTCTTGATCAGCGTAAAAATCTAAGACGATCTAGCCATGTCCGTCCGTCTGTTTGTTGAAATAACGCTACAGTCTTTACAGTGAGTTGAACCTTTGCACAGATTCTTTTTTTTGTGCATAAGCAGTTTAAGTTCGAAGATGGGCTATATCGGACTATATCTTGATATAGCCCCCATATAGACCGATCCGCCGATTTAGGGTCTTAGGCCCATAAAAGCCACACTTATTATCCGATTTTGCTGAAATTTGGGACAGTGAGTTGTGTAAGACCCTTCGATATCCACCTTCAATTTGATTCAGATCGGTTTAGACTTGGATATAGCTGCTATAAGGACCGATCTCTCGATTTAAGGTTTTGGGCCCATAAAAGGCGCATTTATTATCCGATGTCGCAGAAAATTTGGGACAGTGAGTTAAGTTAAGCCGCTCGACATACTTCTTCAATATGGCACAGATCGGTCCAGATTGGATATAGCTTTTGGGCCCATAAAAATAGTTTCTGTAAACAGCAAATTGAAATTTGTGATATATTTACGAAATTTTCAAAGATAACATACATTTTAACCAAAACAAAAAAGGAGCTCCATATTCCCTTTTGTATTAAACATGTTTAAGTAAATGGCTGCATGCAATTTAATCGTACCTTGAATTACCACTGCAGGTGGGTGCGAATACCCATCGTGCTTTGTGATATTGACGAGTAAATGTCTGTTGATGAACCACGATAATCATTAATACGTTTTATGGTTCATGAGGAAAACCCCTCAATTATCATCTTTTGTCTTATTTTCATACTCCATTTTCTTTGGGAGTTTTTATTAAGTAAACGTGGTGAGCAGTTTAGTGGGATTGGGATAGGGATATTTCACAATATTTATCCTAAGACACAGTTTTTGTGCTTGATTGGCAAAGAAATTGAAAATAGACTATAGAAGGGAATTACATGGAATCAGGTATGGAAAGGTTAGTCCTTTAGGACTTTTTTCAGTACTTCCTCCACCCGAAGCCAACTGTTGCAAGTACGGTCCAAATCGGTCTATAACCTGATATAGCTTCCATATAAACCGATCATCCGATTTGACTTCTTGAGCCCCTGAAAGCCGCAATTTTTGTCCGATTTTGCAAAAATTCTGCATTTGGTGTTCTGTTATGACTTCCATCAACTGTATCTAGTGTGGTCCGAATCGGTCTATAACCTGATATAGCTCCCATATAACCTATCTCTCGATTTGACTTCTTGAGCCCCAGGAAGCCACAATTTGTGTCCGATTTGGCTGAATTTTTTTACGTAGTGTTCTCTTATGACTTCCAAATCAGTCAAGAAACTGATAAACCTCCCATGTAAACCGATTTTCCGACTTGATTTCTTGAGCCCATGGATGCCGCAATTTTCGTCCGATTTGGCTAAAATTTTGCATGTGATTTGTTATGATTTCCAGCAACTGTGCCGAGTACGGTGAAAATCGGTTTATAACTTAATATAGCTCCCATATAAACCGATCTCCCGATTTGACTTCTTGAGCCCTTAAAAGCCGCAATTTTTGTCCAATTTGGCTGAAATTTTGCATTTATTGTTCTGTTACGACTTCCAGCAACTGCGCCAAATACGCTCTATATCAGTCTATAAACTGATTTAGCTTCCATGTAAACCGGTCTCTTGATCATCCTAATTGGATACCCACCACCTCGGGTATATATGTAAACCACCTTTCGTCAAAATCCGTTGAAAATGCATACGTTATGCCCCATAGCAGCCTACGAAATACGTTCCGATTTGGACCAAATACCAATAAGTACAAGTCATTGTTCATTTGTGTATGACAAGATATTGGTCTTTTTACTAGATAAAAAAATACAATCTAAACAAAAAAATACCAACTAAAAATAAACCCATCTGAACCATAAAAATTCTCCTTTTATGGGGTCAAGATTTTAAATCGAGATATCGGTCTATATGGCAGCTATATCCAAAACTAGACCGGTTCGGGCTAAGTTGCAAAAAATGTCGAAGAACCTAACATAACTCACTGTCCCAAATTTCGGCGACATTGGACAATAAATGCGCCTTTTATGGGCCCAAAACCTTAATCCGGCGGATCGATCTATATGGCAGCTATATCGAAAACTGGACCAATCTAATCCAAATTGAAGAAGGATGTCGAAAGGCCTAACACAACTTACTGTCCCACATTTCAGCAAAATCGGATAATAAATGTGGCTTTTAAGGGCCTAAGACCCTAAATTGGTGGATCGGTTTATATGGCAGCTATATCCAAATCGGAACCGATCCAGACCAAATTGCAGAAGGATGTCGAAGGGTCTAACACAACTTACCGTCCCAAATTTCAGCAAAATGCGCCTTTTATGGGCCTAAGACCCTAAATCTGCGGATCGGCCTATATGACAGCTATATGCAAATCTGGATCTATCTGGGCCACATTGAAGAGGGGTGTCGAAGGGCCTAGCACAACTCACTGTCCCAAATTTCAGCAAAATTGGATAATAAATGTGGCTTATGAGACCACTTATAAGACCCTAAATCGGCGGATCGGTCTATATGGGGGCTATATCAAGATATAGTCGGATATAGCTCATCTTCGAACTTAACATGCTTATGGCCATGACAAAATGATGACAAAATGAATATACCCCATCCTTCAGTGGTGGGTATGATAAAATTATGCCCTTCAACTAAATTTATTTTGTATAGATTTTTAGCAGAATCCATGGCGGTGGGTTCCCAAGATTCGGCCCGGTCGATCTTAGCACGCTTTTACTTGTTGGTACTACTTAAGATTTTGATATTCTATCACTGCATGGAATTAAAACTGGACTCTAAGTAAAATGTTGAATTTGAAAAGCCCCTTACCCATAACTTATCAACTTATACAAAACGAATTTTCTTATGCTATTATATGATGAAATTTATTTTCCCCACCAAAATGTTTCCAGTTCTTACCTTGCCACATAACATTGATCCATCCCATCTATTGTACGTGAAATGACCCATATATGCAATACCTGCCTATTTGCGCTAGTAGTTATATCACGTCCACATGTAGGAAGGTTGTACTGCACGATTTTCCTCTTTCCTTATTTTAAGAGAGGATAATATAACCTGATGCGATTACAGATGGCATAATGCGTCGGCGCACATGATTTGAGCACCAATAAAAACACGTGGGAATTTATGAAAAACATTCGCAAAAAGTTCAACTCATGCATGCTCTCCACTATGTCATGGATATAATTTGCTATGCCAAAAATGCTAATTATGAACGATTTTATTTTCGAGTTTTTTTTTAGGGCAGATGTTTTAAGAGCAGTTTATCTAAACATTTCAAGAGAAATACAGCATATTTGGATTATAGCTTGGTTTTGATGTTGGCCATTTCTCATGACTTCTCATGCATTGTGTCCTTGCTGTGAATATTTTTCACAATAAGGGCGTGGGGAGTGTTGCAATGAGGGGGGACATAAAAATATTAAAAAAAAATTTACAAATTGTACTAAACTAAAATTTTAATTTTTGGACCAAACAGTTAAAAAAAATTAAATTTTGAGATTTTTTTTTAGGAAAAAAAATTTTACCAAATTTTTCATAAAAACTTAACAACCAAGACGGGGTAAGGTCACGTCTGTCAGGCCACAGCGGAGTGAGGGGGAATTAAAGGGCAAACGATTTGGCAGTGAAGGCCAGAGGACTGCCATCAATAAACTTGGTTAACCCGAAGCCTTTTGGGGCGACACAGTCCATGTTAAGGCAACGAACGCTCATGTAACACTGAGATACAGCGAAACGGTTGGTAGAACGAGGAAAATCCTCGGGGGATATGCGGATAGTGTAAATACAAGGTTATTATTGAGATGAAGTAAGAAGGAGGTTAGTATAGCTTTTGGTATCATAACGGCACACGTAGGAGTACGAGCTCACTCATGCAAAATCGGTACAGTAAGTGATACCATGTCTAGGGCATGCGGGGAAGATGATGATACATTGCACAGTGGGAGAAAATCGAAAAAAAAACTAGTAAAAAATATGCCGCGTGAGAACGGGTAGAGAGATCGTATGCATAATTTTAAGGCCCTAGGTAGACCGGTAAACTTTTGGCATTTTTCAAAAGGTGGTCCTGGGTATTTCGAAAATTTGTTGGGGCTGGCAAATCTTCGTTCGAGGTCCAATTTCTCTGGATAGCGCTGAAATATCCCTACAAAAAAGTCCGCTTGAAGTCTACAATATCTCCACTGGCTTCGGAGATATACGACTATTTTTTGTTTACAATTTTGAAATTTGGCTATATCTAAATATAACCCGATCTTGAACATACTCGAGACGAATATCGAAGGACCTAACAGAACTCATTGTGCTAGATTTCACCGAAATCGGTTAATAAATGCACCTTTTATTGGCCTAAAACCTTAAATCGGGAGATCAGTATATATGGCAGATACACCTCAATCTGGGCCGATCTGGGCCGTATTGGACCCGGATGTTGGGGAGACTTACACAACTCCTTGTACCAAATTTTAGCCAAATCGGACACTCAATACACCTGTTATGAGCCCAAGACCTTAAATTTGGAGATCGGTCTATATGGCAGTTGAATCGAAATATAGACCGATCTTAACCATAGACGGTACGAATGTCAAGGGGCCTGACGCTACTCATTGTGCCTAATTCTAGCAAAATCTGTTAATAAATACACATTTTCTGGGCCTTAAACCTTAAATTGGGTGATCGGTGCATAGTCCACCTATATCCAAATCTGAACCGATCTGAGCCGTATTGAACAGCGATGTCGAGGAGCTTAACACAACTCACTATACCAAATTTCAAGACCTTAAATCGAGGGACTGGTCTATATGGCAGCTATTGTATTGGGTTGCCCAAAAAGTAATTGCGGATTTTTCATATAGTCGGCGTTGATAAATTTTTTCACAGCTTCTGCCCCTGTAATTGCATTCTTTCTTCTGTCAGTTATCAGCTGTTACTTTTAGCTTGCTTTAGAAAAAAGTGTAAAAAAAGTATATTTGATTAAAGTTCATTCTAAGTTTTATTAAAAATGCATTTACTTTCTTTTAAAAAATCCGCAATTACTTTTTGGGCAACCCAATATATCCAAATCAGAACCGATCTGGTTCAAATTAAACAACGATGTCGAGGAGCCTAACATAACTTACTGTCCCAAATTTCAGCGAAATCAGACCCAAGACCCTTAATCGAGAGTTCGGTCTCTGTACCGATCTGGGCCGTATAAAACAAGTATGTCGAGAGGCCAACTCACTGTCCCAAATTTCAGCGAAATCGAATAAGAAATGTGGCTTTAATGGGCCTAAGACCTCAAATAGGCAGATCGGTATATATGGGGGCTATAGCAAGATATAGCTTCCGTCTTTGAACTTAACCTGTCTATGGACAAAAAAAGAATCTGCAAAGTCTCAGATGAATATCTCTATTTTCAAAGACTGTAGCGTGATTTCAACAAGTCGACGGACGGATATGGCTAGATCGTACTTTATGAAGTCGGAAATGGATATTTCGATGTGTTGAAAACGGTACAATAACATGAATATACCCCCATCCTTTGGTGGTGGGTATAAAAAAAAATTTCTTATTTAATTTTGGGGCGGGGAGCATAGGAGTTGCCGCCCGCCCCCAAAATGAGCCCAAAAGGATATATACACCGGTCAGCACAATATGGGATTTGAAGGAAGGGTAATTAAAAGTAGAAAATCTGATATACATTTTTGGGTCCAAGTATTTTAGGCGCCACCCCACCCTAAAGCACCACCCAATAAAGGCATATTTACCGAGTATGGCAATATGGGGTTCACATGTTAGGTTTTTGGGAGTAGAACATGAATCTAATATCGTTTTTGAGCCAAGTGTGTTGGTGGCCACCCCACATCTACAACACCAACAAACCGGACATATTTTCAACCATGGCAATATGGGGCTCAAGTGATATCCACATGTGATTGCTAATTTGTTCATGAACATTCCATTAAGGAACAGGGGTAAACTGATAAGAGGCCTCCTTTTTATAGCGTGCCGCAGTGCAACACTTCTTTTGAGCAGAAGTTTTTACATGGCTGACAACCATTCATTCAAATGGCATAGTTCCTCACAAATATCGCCAGCATTACCGCTGATCTCTTTTTAGGCAAACAAAGAATAATGAATAGGAATTGTTATGCTATTGGAGCTATATCAAGATATAGTCCGAATCGGACCATAAATGAATTGAATGCCGAACATTGTAGAAGTCATTGTGTAATATTTCAGTCCATTCGGATAAGAACTGTGACTTGTCGGGGCTCAGAAGCAAAATCGGGAGATCGGTTTATATGGGAGCTGTATCAAACTGTTGATCGATTCAAACCATATTGGAGACGTATGTTGAAGGTCATGGGAGAAGCCGTTCTACAAAATTTCAGTCAAATCGGATGAGAAATGCGCCCTCTAGAGGCTCAAGAAGACAAGATCCCAGATCGGTTTATATGGCAGCTATATCAGGTTATGTACTGATTTGCACCATACTTAGCACAGTTATTGGAAGTCATAACAAAACACCTCATGCACAAATTTCAGCCCAATCTGATGAGAATTCCGCGCTCTAGGGGCTCAAGAATTCTAGATCCAAGATCGGTTTATATGACAGCTATACCAGATTATGAACCGATTTGAATCATACGTAGCACAGTTGTTGGAAGTGATACAAAAACACCACAATTTCAGTCAAATCGGATGAGAATTGCGCCCTCTAGGGGCTCAAGAAGTCAATACTCAAGATCGGTTGAGAATATATATACTTTATGGGGTCTTAGACGAATACTTTGAGGAGTTACAAACAGAATGACGAAATTAGTATTCCCCCATCCTATGGTGGAGGATATAAATATAAACCCCTTTAATTTTCCTCTTTATTCTTCATTTTTATTTTCAACATTTTAACGCATAACCCTTCTGCCCCACTTTCTCAATTGTTCACCAAGTCCAAATTAAATCACATTTGAATTCCCAAAACAAAAATTGCTTAAATTCCAGCATAAAAACTACAAATTAAACACCCAACATAAAAGAAGGCCACTTCGCTTCATCCACTTCCAAATTTTTATATCTCATTCACGAAGCTACAAAATTTTCTCAGTCACACACATTTCGCGTATTCCCACCGAACGTTGGCGTGTGAAAATTATTTCAGAAATTCCATTTTAAATGTCTTTTCCTCAAACTGTGATGATAAAATGACGACCCCTTGCCTTGCTGCCGGTCGCCCATGTCTGTGCCCATGCCCAGTTGGAAATTTGTGTTTTTTTGAATAGTGGTGTATGGCATGTGAGTTTCGACGTCATTGAGAAGGAGGCTACCATCACAAATGGACTACTGTTTTATATTTACCCGAAAACAAAAAGAAGCTCCCAAAGAAAACACTAGGAATGAGCACTTGACTTATGCGCCCTAAATTGTGGGCAATTGTCGTTGTGTTTGTTTTCATTTTTCCTACTTCCTCCCTTGAATCGCTGTGAGTCTGGCAGCTTTCATTAGAGGTTAGTTATGTGTAAACCCACCACTATAGGATGGGAGGGTAAACTAATCTAGTCATTCCGTTTGTAACACCTTAAAATATTGATCTGGGACTCTATAAAGTATGTATATACTTGACCGTCTTGACATTCTAAGCCGACCTAGCCATGCCCGCCCGTCCATTCCTCTGTACGTTTGTTGAAATCACCATAGCATTCGAAGCAATGATGATATCCGCTTGAAATTTTGCACACATACTTCTTATTGATGTAGGTCGTTGGGGATTGCCAATGGGCTATATTCGTACAGATTTGGATATAGCTTCTATATAAATCGGTCTCCAGATTTGGCATCTGATTTGGCTGAAATTTTGCAAGAAGTGTTTTTATGACTTCTAAAATCTGTGCCAAGCATGGTCTAAACTAAATCGTCTATAATCTGATATAGTTCCCATATAAACCGATTTCCTGATTTGACATATTTAGCTGCTGGAAGCCGCAATGCTTGTCCCATTTTGCTGACATTGTGCACATAGTGTTTTATTGTGACTTTCTACTTCCATGTTAAGTATTGCCCAAATCGGACTGTAACCTGATATGGCTACCATATGATCGGATCACCCGATTTGTTTTCTAAAAACCCAAGAACCTTGAAATTCTGCCTGATTATGCAGAATTTTGGTACATAAAGTACTCGTATGCCCTTTAACTTATCCATGGTGGTGGGTTTCCAAGATTCGGCCTGGCCGAACTTAGCACAGTTTTACTTGTTTGAGCATAAAGATCGTTATGAGTGGCATCGCTCACAATTGAAACAATAATCCACCCATTGCGCCGTTGAATTTCACATTGCATGACCACGCCAACGCTAATGAGGAGGTACCTTTGGTGAGCTTCCGCAAAAACAGAACTTTTCGCATTAAATCTAAGGGTACTAACAAGACAATGGAACAGTGGTTGGGAAATGTGATAGGAAAGTGTCAATACTCGATTTTCATGGAATTTTGTTTTTAACTTAATTCAATATTTAAACATTTTCAATAAAATATAAGTATGAAAATTTAAAAAGTAATTAAAAAAAATATGTTATATTATTATAAAGGGTAATTTTTTAGCTATTATCTTTTTTGCAACACTGGTTTAAACAGCTCACGCACGTTTCGTGTTTTGTTTCACTATGAAACATCTTCAGTTTGGTCTATAATTTAACCATGAATCGTCTTACAAACGAACAACGCTTGCAAATGATTGAATTTTATTATTAAAATGCGTGCTCTACTAAGAAAGTTCATCGTGCGCTTCAGCATTTTATGCACGAAGCTCATTTTTGGCTAAATGGGAACATTAATAAGCAGAATTGTCGATTTCGGAGTGAAGATCAGCGAGAAGCATTGCAAGAGCTACCAATGCATCGAGAAAAAGTCACAGTTTGGTGCGGTTTATGGGCTGGTGACATCATTGGACCGTACTTCTTCAAAGATGATGCGAATCGTAACGTAACTGTGAATGGTGAGCGCTATCGTGAGATGATATCCAACTTTTTTTTGCCCAAAATGCAAGAGCATGACATGTGGTTTCAAAAAGACGGTGCCACACAACAGGCGTAAAAATTGAGTTATTTGGGGCAAGCTCGGTGAACACTTTATTTCACGTTCGGAAATAGTTAATTGGCCGCCTACATCGTGCGATTTAATGCCTTTAGACTATTTTTTGTAGGGCTATGGTAAAGCGCATGTCTATACCGACAAGTCCGCTACAATGGACGCATTGAACGACAACATTGAAGCATTTGTTCGTGAGATATCGGCCGAAATGTTGGTAAAAGTATGCCACAAGTGGACTAAGCGGATGGAACATTTGAGGCGCAGTCACGATCAACATTTGCATGAAATAGTCTTCAAACATTAAATTATGTGGACCGTACTATCGATAAGATTTCATGCATTTTTCTGAATTTTATGTGTTTTTTTTTTTTGAAAAACTTTCCTATAGCTCTTAGAAAATCACCCTTTATATATCTAGATCTAGCCATGTCCGTCCATCCGTCTGTTGAAATCAGACAGATTCTGTACAGTTTAATTTTTTTTGTCCATAGGCAGGTTCAGTTCGAAGATGGGCTACATCGGACTATATATTGATATGGCTCCCATATAGACCGATCAGCCGATTTAAGGTATTAGGCCCATTAAAGCCACAGGTATTATCTGATTTCGCTGATATTTGGGACATAGAGTTGTGTTACGGCTCTCGACATTATTGCTTAATATGGCCCAGATCGGTTCACATTTGGATATAGCTGCTATAGAGACCATAAAAGTCGCATTTACTGTTAGATATTCCCATGTGGATTTTAGAAGTGGGACATACCCGCAAATATTTCGCCTTGCATGTGGATATAACATGCATGCTCTACTCCCAAGTACTTTTCATTTGAGCCACATATTGACATGGTTGGTAAATATGTCCTGCTTGGTTTTGGTGCCCCCAAAAGTGAATAACAGATTCGTACTCTACTCCCAAATACGAGTAACTTCCATTTGAGCTTCATATAGCTATGATGAGGGGGGGAGGGGGGGTGTTGTTTTGGGGGAGGGACGGCCCCCCAAATGCTTGGTCACACATTTGAATATCAGATTCGTTTCCCACTCACACATACCTTTCATTTGAGTCCCATGTTGTCATGATTAATCCAAAGATCCCGTTTGAAGGGTTTTGGGGTGGGGCGTTCCCCCCCCAAACCTAACCTTAAATTTGGAAACCAAAGTTTTGTTTTTATGTAACTTTAAGAGTGCTAATAACATTTCGCTAAAATCCCACTCCGAGATCTGGCGTTTTTTAAAAATGGGGGAGGGTCCTCTTCAGATATCAAAAAATGAATTACCACAAGAAATGCTCCTGTCTGTGAGGAAATTTTTTTTTAATATTTGTATACCCTTCATAATTTCGTCATTCTGTTTGTAACTACTCGAAATATTCGTCTGAGACCCCATAAAGTATATATATTCTTGATCGTCGCGACATTTTATGTCGATCTAGCCATGTTCGTCCGTCCGTCTGTCTGTCGAAAGCACGCTAACTTCCGAAGGAGTAAAGCTAGCCGCTTGAAATTTTGCACAAATACTTCTTATTGGTGTAGGTCGGTTGGTATTGCAAATGGGCCATATCGGTCCATTTTTTGATATAGCTGTATATAAACCGATCTTGGATCTTGACTTCTTGAGCCTTTAGAGTGCGCAATTCTCATCCGATTGCAATGAAATTTTGCACGACGTCTTTTGTTATGATATCCAACAACTGTGCCAAGTTTGGTTCAAATCGGTCCATAACCTGATATAGCTGCCATATAAAACGATCTTGGGTTTTGACTTCTTGAGCCTCTAGAGTGCGCATTTCTTATCCGATTGGAATGAAATTTTGCACGACGTGTTTTGTTATGATATCCAATAACTGTGCGAAGTATGGTTCAAATCGGTCCATAACCGGATATAGCTGCCATATAAACCGATGTTGGGTCTTGACTTCTTGAGCCTCTAGAGGGCACAATTCCTATCCGATTTGGCTGATATTTTGCATGACGTATTTTATTCTTACTTTCAACAACTGTGTCAAATAAGGTTCAAATCCGTTCTCAACCTGATATAGCTGCCATATAAACCGATCTGGGATCTTGACTTCTTGAGCCTCTAGAGGTCGCAATTATTATCCGATTTGGCGATCCTATTTGAAATTTTGTACGATGGATCCTCTCATGACCATCAACATACGTGTTTATTATGGTCTGAATCGGTCTATAGCCCGATACAGCTCCCATATAAATCGATCTCTCTATTTTACTACACGAGCCCTCAAAGGGCGTAATTCTTATTCGAATTGGCTGACATTTTGCACAGGTCTCCAACATATAATTGTGGCCCAAACCGTACCATATCTTGATATCGTTCTAATAGCAGAGCAAATCTTTTCTTATATCGTTTTTTGCCTAAGAAGAGATGCCGGGAAAAGAACTCGACAAATGCGATCCATGGTGGAGGGTATATAAGGTTCGGCTCGGCCAAACTTAGCACGCTCTTACCTGTTATAATTCAATTTTCCTAGATTAATGTCTCAAATATTTTATATTTTATTATCATAATTTTATAAATTTCTTATTTTAGTTTTAAGGCATTAAATTTTTAATTTGATTAAGTCATCATTTCGAAACACTGTTGCCTTAGTTATGTTCTCTTTTTTGTGCACTCATTTCCAAGGTCAGCTTATAAAGAGTGGATTATATGTCGTGATTCTCATTATAATCAAAAAAGCAGAAGGCAGTAGCAGTAGTCATCACAAACAGTTCCCATTTCCCATTCTTTGGTCATTTAGACATTTAATTTCAGTTTACCCAGCATAAGGCCCACGGAACAAACCAAACCAGATCAGACCACCATGGATCTTTACAAATTATCCCCTATTAAAGTCAATGAGAAAAGAATGAAGCGTCGACTGACTGACTCACTGAATGTGTTTGTATGAGAAGAATGAAAACAAAATCTACCCAATAATAAAATTTGTTTTATTCTTGGAAAGTCCAACAGGCGTCGTTTGGGCAAAAAGTCACCCTCATCGTGCCGTTTCCTAAATGGGCTTGAATTGAGCCCACCATTGTGTTGGTAGATTATGCGCATAGTTGGCACGTTTAAATGGCCATCATCATCAACATCATCATTTGATTTCAATTTGCTCCCAAGTCAGTTAAGTCTGTTGCGTTCGGTTCTCATTCCCAACAGAAATTTTGGTTCTCGTGTGATTCTTTGATTTCCCAAAGTTCCGATGAGAAAGAAATGTTTTGCATCAAATGAGTGTGAGAATCCGCAGTCATCGCTCATGTCCAAGCTGATGATAACATTCCACATTTAAGTGTATCAACAAAGGCTAAGCTGAATTTTTGGCGGGTGGTTATTGAAGTTAAAGTCTTGGTCATGTGATATACTATTCTCATGAGCAGAATTTTAATTATGCGCCAGGAATGTAGCGACTTAAGGAAAAGGTTTAATATTTGGATGTGGAGAAAGAAAAAAAAAAAACACGCACACAGCTGCTTTATCAAAACCATGACATTCGGTGGAACGTACCGGATTGACCCGATGTAGCTATCCAAGGGCTGCCGTCTCAGTGTACAACCACATATGCTTTTTAACCACAGGTGCTTTTTACAAAAAAAGTAAAATTTTATAACAAACCGCATTACTGATTGAGTTTTTAATGAACCGCACCACCATTCTATGAGAATAGAAATATTTTGCCAAAGCTTTCTTCAAAAACCAAATGTGTTATAAAAATAAAACTTGGAAAAAATTTTAACAAATTTATTTTTTAAGAAAAAAGTTTTGAAATAATCTAAATTTTAACGAAATTCAAGAGAGATCGGTCTATAGGGCAAATCGAGAGATCGGTCTATATGGCAGCTATATTTAAATCTGGACCAATCTGATCCGTATTAAGGAAAGTCCTAACAAAGCTTCAACTTGAATCGGACAGCACTCATTGATATGTGAAAAGTTTGCCACAGTTTCTTTATGGAATGTTCATGGTCCTCAGTTTCTTAGTGGAATGTTTATGTTCTGTTTACATTCCCATCGGTTTACATTCCCATTTGGGGGTTGTTTTTTGGGATGGAGTGGTCCCCCTGGTACTTGATCCTAAACTTTTATATAAGTTTCGTATTCTAATCTTAAATACCATTCGTTTAAGTCCCATGTCTGTTTGGAGTTGAGTTTTTGGTGTGGTGCGGTCCCCCTGGTACTTCTAAATTTGTTTATAAGTTTCGTATTCTACTCTCAAATACCATTCTTTTGACTCCCATATTGTCCCTATTGGCCTACATGTCCGTTTGAGATAGGGTGTTCCCCCTGGGAATTGACCACACATTTTTGTATAAGTTTGCACCAGTTCCTAGAAGGAATGTTCATGGGAAAATCTCAAATACCTTTTGTTTGAGTTCCATATTTCCCCGATCGGTTTCGTTGCCCATTTGGGGGTGGTTTTTTGGGATAAATGGGTGCCCCTGGAAATTGATCCATAATTTTTATATAAGTATCATGTCCTCTCAAATGACTTTGGTTTGAGTCCCATATTGTTCCTATCGGCCTACATGTCCGTTTTGGATTGGGGTTTTGTGGTGATGCATTCCCCCTATTACTTGATCCCATTTTATTGTATGAGTTTCGTATTCTACTCTCAATTACCATTCTATTGAGTCTCATATTGTCCCTACTGTTTTACATGTCCGTTTGGGGTGGGGTTTTCCCCCTGGAACGTCACCCTATATTTTTGTACAAGTTGTTCCATTCGGTGTACATGTCCATTTGGGGCATCATTTTGCGGTGGGGCTACCCCGTGTTGTGGACCAAAAATAAAAGAAGACCGATGGGAACAATATGGGACTTAAATGAAAGGTATTCGAGAGTAGAGTACGAATTTGATATTAAAAATTTGGTCGAAGTCCCTAGGGGGCCGCACCGATTTGAAAACAATCTCAAATGGGCATATCGATGATCAGGACAATATGGGACTGTTATGGGTCCCCAAATGGGTATATTTGCCAATCATGGCTATATGGAGTACAAATAGTATTTGGGAGTAGATAAACAAATTGTTTTGGGGGGAGTTAGATATGGTATTAAGTAAAAAACATATTTTTTTCTTGGTGGCAATGAAGGCGCAACGTAGAGGGTCGGGTTCAGCTGGTCGCCCATTTAAACCGATCTCCCGATTATACTTCGTGAGCCTCTGTTGGGCATAATTCTTTGGCTGAAACTTTGCGCGGTGACTTTTTCTATGACCTGCACCCTACGTGCCAAGCATGTTCTAAATCAGTCCAAAATCTTATATAGCTCCCATATAAACCAAATTCCTGATTTAATTTTTTGTGTCTCTAGAGGGCGAAATTCTTATCCGATTTGGCTGAAAATTTGCATAGGGACCTATTCTATGCCCTGTAACATATGTACGTGTGAAAAGGTCCGACTCGGTCCAAACCCTGGTATGGCTTCCATATGTGAATTTAAAAGAAAATTATTTTAAGCGTCAATCATTGTTAATGATCAAATTTTTAATTATTTTTCTCATTCTTTAAAACACAATTCATCAATCAAATGCCAATACCTTTTTAGCCTTGCTATGGCACAACATCAGTTTTAATGTTGTTGATAACATTCGCATAAAATTATGCTTGGTGCACTGATTAAAATTTTACCTTTAAAAGTAATTTCTAAAGTTTCAATTCTTAGAATTTTTCTTGGTGATATTAATACAAAAATTATCACCAAATGACGCCAATTTATTACGAATGAATTGATTATGAAAACGTGTTGCGACATTTTCCAAATTATCTGCAACACATTAACATAAACTTTAAGGTTTGTTGAACCAAAACGATCCTCTGCGCCAAACAAGCTAAGAGAGAAAGGATGCAGTGCGTTGAAACCCAGATGCTTCGATATGCCTTCTCCTGTGGCAGTTTTTAAATTCCAATTATTCGTTTAAAATGAATATGGCTCTAAGCGTAGAATGAATGGAGGTGGTTTGGGGGGTACTCGTATTACTTTGATATTTATTGAAAATTTGCACGGAGGCAATATGACAGGCCAGGAAGTGTGGTAGAAAAAATATCGCAGGAAAATTGATGAGTTCAATTAAAGAACATGTTTGCTGCAAACAAACAATGAATGAGAACGATGCATGACACTCCGCTAATATGAGAACAGTGGTTACATATAGACTTCATTAGACGAAAACTAGACTTCATCAGAGTCAGCAAGAGTAAAGAATCGATAACTTGTTTAAAAAGGTCTTTACAACAATCCAATGAGCATTATTTTCTTCAAGTGAGTATAGAACTTTGAATACCAATCATCACGATTACATCTACATCAACTATATCCACACATAGACTCCATTTTAGAGACTCCATTTAGAGCATTTTAGAGCGAAAAGCCTAACATAAATCAGTCAAAAAGCCCAACATAAGTCAAATTTCAGTGAAATCGGATTATATTGTAAATGCGCCTTTTATGGGACTTTAAATCGAGATATCGGTGTCTATGGCAGCTCTATCCAAATCTGGACCGATTTGGGCCAAGTTGCAGAAAAATGTCGAAGGTCCTAACACAACTCACTGTCCCAAATTTCGGCGCCATCGGACAAAAAATGTGCCTTTTATGGGTCCAAGACTTTAAATCGAGAGATCGGTCTATATGGCAGCTATATCCAAATTTGGACCGATTTGGGCCAAGTTGCAGAAATATATGGAGGTGCTTAACTTAACTCACTGTCCCAAATTTTGGCAAAATCGGACAATAAATTCGCCTTTTAAGGGCCCAAAACCCTAAAACGAGAGATCGGTCTATATGGCAGCTATATTCAAATCTGCACCGATCTTGGCCAAATTGAAGAATGATGTCGAAAATCCTAACACAACTCACTCTCCCAAATTTGGGTGACGGACAATAAATGCTCATTTTATGGGGCAAAGACTTTAAATCGAGAGATCGGTCTTTATGGCAGCAATATCCAAATCTGGACCGATTTGGTCCAAGTTGCACAAGTATATCAAGGTCCCAATTAACGAATTGGGACGAACGAATTATTAACGAATTGTCCGAAATGTCGTGACATCGAACAATAAATGCGCCTTTTATGGGCCAAAACCTTAAATCGAGAGATCGGTCTATATGGCAGCGATTTTCAAATCTGGACCGATCCGGGCCAAATTAAAGAAGGATGTCGAAGGTCCTAACACAACCCACTGTCCCAAATTTCGGTAACATCGGACAATTAATGCACCTTTTATGGGCCCAAAACTGTAAATCGAGAGATTGGCTTATATGGCAGCTACATTCAAATCTGTACCGAGCTGAGCCAAATTGAAGAAGGATGTCGAAGGGCCTAACACAACTCACTGTCCCAAATTTTGTCGACATCAGGCAATAAATGCGCCTTTTATGGGCCCAAAACCTCAAATCGAGAGATCGGACTATATGGCAGGTATATCCAAATCTGGACCGATCTGAGCCAAATTGAAGAAAGATGTCTAGTGACCGAACACAACTCACTGTCCCGAATTTCAGAAAAAATAAATGTGGCTGTTATGGGTCTAAGACCCTAAACCGGCGAATCGGTCTGTATGTGGGCTATATTAAGATATAGTCCGATAAAGCCCATCTTCGAACTTAACCTGCTTATGGACAATAGATGTGTGTATATATATATATATATACATACAATTTGCTAAGGCCTGATAGCAGGTCTCAGCCATTGGGTTTTTGGAGGCTAGTGAAGTTATCTGCTATGGCCTGATATCAGCACAGTAGGGTCTTTGTAGTCCTATCTAAGTCCACTGTAAGGCCTTAAAACTGCCGCTTTTCTGGAAAACAGATGCAATTTTGTATCTCCAGCTACATCACGTGGCTTAAAACCTGTTGCGGACAACGCTTGGCCGTTTTAATAGGTCATTTCGATCAAACATATGTGAAGTTTATAAAAATAATTCGAATCTGTTAAGCTTTGGCTCTGAGCCACTGTTCATCGGCAGCATTCGGGAAAGGCGTTGCTTAAAGTGCAACCAGAAGTACAGAAGTGGCAAGCAGCCAAAGAAAGCGAGAATAGTTGTAAGAAAATTTAATCAGAGCCATAAAATGTTGAGACGATTAAAAAGCGACCGCTTACGAAAGTCTACAACACAAAGAAGCAGTGGCACTTTTAAAGTTAGCAGCCCCCTTGTGAACGACAAAAACAGAAGCAGCTGCCTGTGGCTGCTGGGTATTGCGTCAATGTGTAGTGATGTGACTGTTAGCAGCTCCCTAACTTGGGGCAACGATTGCAACAACTACACATCCCTCGTTGGAATTGATGTACGAAAAGGTTTTGAAAATTCTTGTTTAGCCGATAGTTGATGGTATCTCGACTGCGCTGTACCACCACACTTAATGATCTGCCTCATCTCACTTAGTGGCTGTCTGTCTAGGGATATTTTAGGTGCTTTTGTGCATTGCTACCTTGGCGTCTTTTGATGTGGGGCTAAATTAGGTGATTTTCAAATTGGCGAAACATGTTTAAACTTGTCAAAAATCTCACCAAAGTAGATCCATTTTGGGATGTCTCCATTTTATTGAGAGCTATTTTCAAAATTAAGCAGATTATTATCGCTTTTAAGTGGCTGTTCTCTCTCTTTCCCACTGATTTTGTGCACATTACCAAGAAGCCAAATGGATTTTAAACATTTTTGAAAATTTCGTCCATATAAAAAACAAAAAACAAAAATGATTCCACCAAAAATTGCCAAATAAAAATGCAGCTGCTGTTTAATAATTTGTGACCATAATGACTGAACTTAATTGTCATGGCTCATTGGTTGCAGTTAATGAAAAAAACAAAGTCTAAATGAGAATAGTGTTGGAGGACTCATCACTTCATGGCTTTTAAAAAAAGGTGTCATTTCAACTTCCAAAGGTGCTGGTGTCATTTTGAAAAGATTTCTCTTGAAGATAGCCAACTCTTCCATTTATTTTAATGGATTAACTTTCGTCACATATATTTTGGATAAAATCCTTAAATTTATGATGAGTCACTTTGCAAATCACCTCTGTTTGGTAGAAGAATAAGGTATGACACAAGTTTTAATGGATGATTTCGGGGACCCCATTAACGAGAGCAATTAGAGCTTAAAGTCAACATATTTAAATTTTATAATAAAAGGCTAAATAAAATAACGAAAAATGTATAAAACATGTGTTTTCAAACCCATTACGAGTATATGGAGTATGTGGATACTCGAGCACAATAATGTATTTTCAAATATGTACATCATTGTGACTACCAACTTCCTAGAGGCCCTAAATTGGATCGTCGTAAAATTCTAAGACGATTTAACCAAGTCGTTGTGTCTGTCCGTCTGTTCGTCACTCTACAGGTTAAATTCTTGAACGGGCCAAATCGGATCAAATTTGGATATAGCTGCCATATAGACCGATGTTCTGATTAAGGGTCTTGAGCTCATAAAAGGCGCATTTATTATTAGATTTTGCTGAAATTTGGAAGTTGAGTGAGTTGCTCCAAGGACCCCATCTGATACGAATATGGTTCATGATGGGCTATTTCTACATATAGCTGGCGTATAGACAGATATGCCAACGCAGGGTCTTTAGGCCATAAATTATTATACGATTTTTTTGAAATTTGGAAGAATGAGTCCGACAGATCCACTCAATTTCCGAACTGAATAGGGTCCACATCAGACCACATTCAGATATAGCTGCCATGTAGACCGATCTGCCGATTTACGGTCTCAAGCACATAAAAAGCTCATTATACCCACCACCGTAGGATAGGGGGTATATTCATTTAGTCATTCGGTCGGCAACACATCGAAATATCAATTTCCGACCCTACAAAGGATATATATTTCGGATCATCGTACAATTCTAAGGCGATTTTATGATGTCCGTGTGTCTGTCCGTCCGTCTGTTGTAATAACTCTACAGCCTTCAAACATTGAGATATTGAGCTGAAATTTGACACACATACGTCTTTTTGATGCACGCTGGTTAAGTTCTTAAATGGGCCAAATCGAACCATATTTGGATATAGCTGCTATATAGACCGATCTGCCGATAAAGGGTCTAATGCCCATAAATGCTATATTTTTTATCCGATTTCGTTGAAATGTGAAACAGTGAGTAGTTTAAGGCTTCCCGACATCTGACCCAAATATGGTTCAGATCGGACTATATATATATCCGCCATATATTTATATCGATCTGCCGATAAAGGATCTGAAGCCCGTAAAGGCTTTATTTATTACCCGATTTGGCTAAATATTGAAACAGTGGGTTATTTTAAGCCTACCGACATTTGACCTAAATATGGTTCAGATCGGACTATATTTAGATATAGCTGCCATATAGACCGATCTCCCGATTAAGGGTCTAATCCCCATAAATGCTTTATTTTTCATCCGATTTTGCTGAAATTTGAAACAGTGAGTAATTTAAAACCTTCTAATACAGGACTCAAATATGGTTCTGATCGGACTATATATAGATATAGCTGCCGAACAGAGCGTAGTTTTAGGCCTCCCAATATCCGACCCAAATATGGTTTAGATCGGACTATAGTTGGATATAGCTGTCATATAGACCGGTCTGCGGATAAAGGGTCTGAAGTCCATAAAAGCTTTATTTTTTATCCGATTTTACTGAAATTTGAAACAGTGAGTTATTTTTGGCCTCCTGACATCTGATCTGAATATGATTCAGATCGGGCTATATTTAGATATAGCTGTCATATAGACCGATCTGCCGATAAAAGGTCTGAAGTCCATAAAAGCTTTATTTATCCGATTTCGCTGAAATTTGAAACAGTGAGTTATTTTTGGCCTCCTGACTATATTTAGGACTATATTTAGATATAGCTACCATATAGACCGATCTCCCGATTAAGGGTCTGAAGCCCATGAAAGCTTTATTTTTTATCCGATTTCACTGAAATTTGAAACAGTGAGTTATTTTTGGCCTCCTGACATCTGACCTGTATATGATTCAGATCGGACTATATTTAGATATAGCTGCCATATAGACCGATCTCCCGATTAAGGGTCTGAAGCCCATGAAAGCTTTATTTATTATCCGATTTCGATGAAATTTGAAACAGTGAGTAATTTTAGGCCTCCCAACATCCGACCTAAATATGGTTCTGATCGAACTATATTTAGATATAGCTGCCATATAGACCGATCTGCCGATAAGGGGACTGAAGCTCATAAAAGCTTTATTTATTACCCGATTTCGCTGAAATTTGAAACAGTGCGTTTTTCTGAGCCTTCCGATATCCGACTTAATATGGTTCAGATCGGTTTATATTTGGATATAGCTGCCATAAAGCCCAATATGGCAGCTATATCCATATGCATATATACCCTAGATGGTGGGTATCCAAAGTTCGGCCCGGCCGAACTTAATGCCATTTTACTTATTTTTTACTCGATTTGACTGAAATTCGGAAGAAAGAATTGTAGTGGGGCACCCGATATTCAAACGGAGTATGAGCGAAATCAGACCATATATGGATATAGCTGTCATATAGAGCGATCTGCGGATTCGGGGTCTTTAAGCTCAACGATAAGGGGTCTTCTTTTTATAGACGAGTCCGAACGGCGTGCCTCGCACTGTGGCACCTATTTGTGGAGACGTTTTTACATGGTTGCCATACCAAATGGTACAGTACCTCACAAATGTCGCCAGCATTAGAAAGAAGTGACCACCGCTGAAAATTTGCTGATGTTCTCGTAAGTATTCGAACCCAGGCGTTCAGCGTCATAGGCAGACATGCTAACCTCTGTGCTACAGTGGACTTCATATAAGATCACACTTAGATATAGCTGCCATATAGACCGATCTGCCGACTTAGGTTGTAAAGTACGTAAAAGGCGCATTTGTTATCCGCTTTTCTGAAATTTGGAACATTGAGTTGGATTAGCCCACCCGATATCCAAACCGATTATATTCATTAGCAGAACTTATGTGGGTATAGCTGCCATATAGACCGATCTGCTGATTTAATAACCTAAGCACATAACAAACGCATTTAATACCAGATTTGGCTATGATTTGGAACAGTGAGTTGCGCTAGGCCACCCGATATCCGAAACGATTATATTCATTAGCAGAACTTATATGGGTATAGCTGCCATATAGACCGATCTGCTGATTTAATAACCTAAGCACATAACAAACGCATTTAATACCCGATTTGGCTATGATTTGGAACAGTGAGTTGCGCTAGGCCAACCGATTATGATCCACATAAGACCTTATTTGGATATAGTTGCCGTCTAGTCCGATCAGCCGATTAAGGGTCTTACGCTCATAGAAGTCTCATTTAGTAGCCGTTTTCTCTAAAATTTGAAATTATAACTTGTTTAAGGTTCAGGTGCCGAGAAACCTGAACCAAACATATCCAGATCAGCGATGCACAGTCCTTTACGGTAGCGTTGATGGCAAGTCGCATGTATTCCTATGCTCTTTGTTTCAGTAGTTGTTGAGACAGAAATGAATGTGCATACGCATCGTATTTCTGATTGCACCCTACACCACCACTGTGATACAGGGTATAATAATATTGTGCATTTGTTTGCAACGCTAAGAAGAAGACTAGATAGACCCATTGTCATCGGTTTCACTTCACTTCCTGATTCGATTTAGTTTAGTCCGTCTGTCTGTCTCTCCATATATTCTTGTAATCAGGGTATTTGATTACATTTGTTGTCGGACTGTCACAAAATTCTGCACAAGTCACTTTTTTGGTCCAAAGACGAACGCTATTGATTTTGAAAAAAAATCGGTCCAGATTTAGATATAGCTCCCATACATATCTTCCATTCGATATGGCCAATTAAGGCTGTAGAAATTACATTTTGGTCCGATCTTTACAAAATGTTGCATGAGATGTTTTATTTGACGTTGCAATATGTGTGCAAAATTTCATAAAAATCGGTTAAGATTTAGATATAGCTCCCATATATATCTTCCATCCGATATGGCATTTTAAGGCTACAGAAGCCACAATTTTGGTCCGATCCTTACAAAATTTTCCATGAGATGTATTATTTGATGTCCCAATACATGTGGAAAATTTCATAAAAACTGGTCTAGATTTTGATATGGTTCCTATATATATCTTCCATCCGATATGCCCTCTTAAGGCTATAGAAGCCACAATTTTAGTTTAATCTTTATACAATTTAGCGTGAAGTGTTTTATTTGACGTCTTAGTACGTTCGCTAAATTTTATGAAAGTCCGTCCAGATCTAAATATATGTAGCTCCCATATATATCTTGCATTTGATATGGCCTTTAAGGCTCTAGTGGCCACAATTTAGGTCCTATCGTAAGAAAATCTTACAAGGTTCTATTCAATATATCAAAAGGTATGCAAAATTAAAATCTGACTGTATTTCAACATAAGTTCCATGCATTAAAAGTAGTACGCAGACTCGGCGCAGACTTTTCTCTTTCCTTACTGGTTTTATTCTACATAACATTTGTGGAACCAGCAAAAATTAAAGCTTCTAGGAACCGAACAAGGATGATCGAGAGACCGGTTTACATGGCAGCTATGACAGGTAATAAGCTGATTTCGACCGTAATTGGCACAGTTGTTGGAAGTCATAGCGAAATATCACATGCAAAATTGCAGCCAATCGGGTCAAGAAGTCGAGAGATCGGTTTATATGGGAGCTATACAGGTTATAGGCCGATTCGGACCGTACTTAACACAGTTGTTGAAAGTCATAACGGAACACCACATGCAAAATTTTAGCCAAATCAAGAAGTCAAATTGGGAAGTCGGTTTATATGGGAGCTATATCAGGTTATAGACCGATTCGGACCGTATTTGGCACAGTTTTCGTGCATAATTTCAGTCCAATCGGACAAAATTTTTGGTTTAAAAGGGCTCAAGAAGTCATATCGGGAGATCGGTTTATATGAGAGCTATATCTAAATCTGAACCGATATTGCCCATTTGCAATCCCCAATGACCTACATCAATATGAAGTATCTGTGCAAATTTTCGGCTAGCTTTACGCGTCCGACCGCTTTCGTTGTTTCGACAGACGGACGGTCGGTCCGACATGGCTAGATGGACTCAAAACGTCGAGACGATCAAGAATATTTATGTATATTATGGGGTGTTATCCGAATATTTCGAGGTGTTGCAAACGGAATGACTAGATTAGTATACCCCCATCCTATGGTGGAAGGTATAAAAAAACTTTACTTCAAACCACACCCTTGATACATTTCCACCACTGCACGTTGAACTCCATATAAAATACTCAGTGGAACGGCTATACCAATGGTGTTGGTGTTGTTGTTGCAGCAGTTTGTTGTGTTCAATCTTTTGTCTGCTTGATTCTGTTCAGTGTCCCGATCCTGGAACTCTGCGACTAAGATGGGGTGCGTTCACAAGGATCTGGGTCTGAGTAGAGTGTGTCTGGCTGGACAGTTAAAAGGTAACGTGTGTCGTGTGGTCCCTGATCACAATCGGGACATACATCCTGCACGTCGGTATCAATCCTTGCTCTGTAGGAGTTGAGGCGGTTGCATCTGCCGGATCGTGATTGAGCCAGAATTACTCTGGTTTGCCGAGGGGGGGTCAATTTCTTCAGGTGCAACGGGAGACGGTCGTTTTCCAAGGACTACATTCAGCCGTTAGCTATTTACCGCATCTGCTAACGTGTCTGCATGACTGTTGTCTAGACCCGCTTTATCTCACGCTCTAGATCATGTAGATCTACCAAGGGTGTTGTTAGAGAGTGTATGAAATAGGATGGTGTCTAATGGTTAATGACCACATGCAAATGCAAATTTGCCCACTAACATTCCATTAAGGAACAGTGGCAAACTTCTCACAGATCAATTGGTGCTGTCCGATTTAAGCTTAAGCTTAATGATATGGGCCTCCTTTTTATAGCCGAGTCCAAACGGTGTGACACCGTACGACATCTCTTTGGGGAGAAGTTTTTACATGGTAAAGTACTTCACATATGTCGCCAGCATTAGCAGGGGATAACCACCGCAGAACAATTTTTTCTGATATTCACGCCTGGATTCGAACCCAGGCGTTCAGCGCCATAGGCGGACATGCTAACCTCATCGCTACCGTTACCTGCTTCTTTTACATATGTAGTTTAGCTAAATTTGTACGTTCACGAATATTCATGGTATTCAGTGCACGCCGCTATTTTATGCGAAATTATAACAGCTGGCTTAAAGTGCTGCATACTACAGTGTAGACTTGGCATGGTGTTATAAATGCAAAATTTTTGCAGTCTCTGTTGACCATTACAAACGGAAACTATACCCGTGGGTGGGGTTCATTTTTTTTTTTTTTTTTTGGAAAAACAAATAAAATTTCGATTTCAGTGGGACATGTCGAAAAAAAGCTGCACTTTTTTTTGGAAAAATCCATTTCCCTTCTACCGCCTTGCGTTAGTAAAAGGGGACTTTGACGAAATTTGGAACAGGTTAGTTGTTTTGGACCCCCGACATCTTCGATATGACCATATTTTCATTCGATTTCGACGAACTCATGGTAGTGGGTAGCAAAAGTTCATTTTTACTTGTTTTTATTGCATTATCCAATGCAATTATCCATATGGCTTCGATTTACCTATTCTAAAATCTAAGCATCAATTTTGTTTTAAAGTACCTTCTGATTACTATTTTAAACTTTCATTATTCGTAATGACAGCCGTAGTTGCCATTTTGCATCACTGTCAAAAGCATAAAAGGAATCTTGACTATTTCGCTTAATACCCATTGTGTTTATGGCTTTATGCTCTTAAAAAACAACGACAAAATAGAAGATCCGTTCATTCTGTTATTCCCACACCCCAAATGGGTGTAAGCACATACTACATATGTATGCAAGTGTGTAAGCCCAGCTGAGTGACTACTATTGAATGACGACAGCAACAGCAACAGCAAAAACAACACAAAAGAACACAGAATAGTAACTGTAAACAAATTAAGCGCTACGAATTATGAACACGTGTGAAAATATCGTTTTTGTTGTGATATACGAAACGACACGCCACGACCATATTAACGAATTGCGCTGCTCACTGACAACCCACAAACAACAACAACAATGTATAAAAATAGAAAACAATTGCAATGAGATTTTGTACATATGGGGGAGGGAGAATTAAAAGTAAAACGAGAAAAAGAGAGCGTTGTTTTTGAGACATCTTGCAGTTTTATAAATTCCACACTCCAAACAACCACCACTTTATACAGCGATAGTAGCAATATCGTTTTTTACCTACCTTTTAAAGAGAGCAATTTCCCAGTTTGATATAAAATGTTAATTTTACCTCCCTCTTTAAGAATGAGATTTATATTCTCTTATTAAAGCTGGGATTTTGTTATACCCTTATTTAGTGCTTTTCCCCTTAGGCAAATCCGACAACCCCTTAAAACCAAACTTCCTCTCTTTAATTTGCTATTTACCAATATTAAGGAGCTTCTCCTCTTTACGTTTGAGGGGGAAATTTCCCTTTCCAATTTGTACATAAATGGGATTTTTTCCACCCTTAAATTTGAGAAAGACATTTTGCATACTTTTGTTAAAACTGGGATTTTATTATGCTTATAATTTGCTTAAATATCCGTATTTGGGTTTTTCTCCGAAGCCAAAAACCCCTTAAAAAAGTAGTTCAATTGGTCCCATTTTTCTTCTCCCTCGTTTATACATGTATTTTGTATTGCGTAGCTTCTGCTTTACGTGTGTAGCTCGAAATACACCAGCTTAAGCATTAAGCCCAAATTAGTTATGGAGAAACAAAACAGTTACTTTTCATATCCAAGACCATGGGGTGGGGGATACTCATCTGTCTATACCGTTTGTAAGACTTCGAAATATTGATCTGTGATGCCGCATTTATTCATATTTTCGAACGTTCCATTCTAAGTCGATGTAGCCATGTCCGTCCGTCTGTTAAAATAATATTAGCGTTCGAACGCGTAAAGCTAGCCGTTTGAAATT
This sequence comes from Stomoxys calcitrans, assembly GCF_963082655.1. Classification (NCBI taxonomy): domain Eukaryota; kingdom Metazoa; phylum Arthropoda; class Insecta; order Diptera; family Muscidae; genus Stomoxys; species Stomoxys calcitrans. The sequence goes on along the minus strand of NC_081552.1, from coordinate 244,209,012 downwards.
CTGCACAGATATTGTTTCTTGGTGTAGGTTGTTGGGGATTGCAAATGGTTGCATATCGATTCAGATTTGGATGTGTTTAGCTCACATATAAAGAGGTTCTAAGACTAAGATTTCTTGAGTCCCTAGAAGCTGCAATTATTATAATAACCTGATATAACTCCCATATAAATAGATCTCCCGGCTTGACATCTTGGGCCTCTTAAAGCTGCAGTTTTTAACCGATTGGACTCAAATTTTGCACGCAGTAACCTGTTATGACTTCCAACAATGGTAAAAAGTGTGTTCCAAATCCTGGGTATAGTCTGATATATGTAGCTCTCATATAAACCAATCTCCCGATTTGACATCTTGAGCTCTTGAAAGCCGCAATTATTATCCAATTTTGTTGAAATTTTGCTCGTAGTGTTGTGTTAAGACTTTCAACAACCGTGCCAAGTACGATCTACATCGATCCATAGGTTGATATGGACGGCTCCCATATAAACCGATCTCCCGATTTGACATTTTGAGCCCTGGAAGCGGCATTTGTTATACGATTTTGTACATAATGGTTTTCTCATGTCGTCCAACATTCATGGTAAGTTTTGTCCCATATACCTCTCATATAATTCAATCTCTCGAGTAGTCATCTATGGTGCTTAGATGCTTCAATTATTACCTGATTTGACCGAAAGGCAAACATATGCTCTTCAGGCATTTCAATTTAACTTTAACTAACGATGAACATCTACATTTTAATATGTGTTCTATCCTTTTTATGCTTTTATAATTTATATAAATTTCCTCTCTCTTCCATAACATTCAGGATTTTCCCAATATAACCATGGTTTTCCTTTTGAGTGTAAAACTGGGTTATATTTGAAAGCCTTTTCTCCAAACTAACTTGGGACCAATGTTTTTTTCTCCATGCTGCGAATTAACCAATATTGTTACTAAGATCCTCCTTTTGTTTTCTCCTATCCCCAAATAATTGCAAGAAATACAGGTTATTTTGAACTGTTATGTATGGGAATTTTTCCATTATCCCTGTTTGGACATTTGACAGGGATTTTTTTCAGGAGTAATTTTTCAGTAGGAATTTTTCTCTGGGGAATTTTTTTCTTGTGCCCCTTTCATAAATTAAGCACAAAACCAAATCTACTCCTTAAGTTCTCCTGCTATAGAAATTCCTTTTATTTCTATTTTCTCTCTGTGAGATTAATTCCCTTAAGAGAGTAAAAAAAAAATATTCAACTTGTACTCTCCGCAAAGCAATAAGGTGGTCCTCGGTTTGACTTCTTGATCTCCTAGAAGCCTTAATTCAACATGAACAAAGTGCTGCATAAAGAACAATCATGACCTATAATACTCAAGTTATAAATGGTCTGTATTACACCATAAACAGATGTAGCCCGCATAAACCCATTCTCCGATTCGAACTCTTAAACCCGTAGAATTATCCATCATTCGACTAGTTGATGATTTTGAAATAATCAACTTTAACCTGGCCAAAAAGACATTTTTATTTGTGAACTTTTTTAACTTTTAAATTGTGGTTTTTGCCGTCACCTACATTCGATAATGGCTCTCCTTAAATTTCAGATTCCCTTCTTTACTTTAGCAACAACAGGTGCCATTTCCCTATAATAGGTCTCCACTTTGTTTGCCTTCATTTATTTGCTTCAAAACTAAATAAAATTCCCATTTTTTCAAATACCCAATGCTCCTAACTAACACCTGATTTTGTAATTTGTTGGTTCTCAACAGCATTTCTCCTTAAACCCCATTTAATGTGCCAAAATATCCCATTTTGTTGACGTTAACTCCAGAAGTCCCCAAGTATTTCTCCTCAAACCCCAATTAATGTGCCAAAATATCCCATTTTGTTGCCGTTAACTTCAAAAGTCCTCCATGGAGGGCGCTTATTCTCCTATTTTTTTAAGATTCCCATTATTTAAAGTTTCCCCAATGAAGAGAGTAGATCCCCGTTTCTTTAGTATGCCTCCTACAAAAAGAGAACAAGAAACAAGATCTCACAGAGAGACTTAAAAAGGCAATGCTCTGAGTAATCTAAGAAAAGAGAGAGAGAGAGAGATTTACAAAATCCAGTTAACATACATTGAAATGCTTTACTCTCTGAGCTGCAAAGCTCTGCCATATAAATACGAAATGTTGTCGAAGCAATACACGAAGCTGATTCTCCAAACCTTTGCCAACAATCGAAAGCAATTCAGTTGCAAGCCGTTGAAGATGGTTAAAGATCAATTGGAATGAATTTTGCAGCTGAGCAGAAGAGGACTTGGACGGACAACGACAACAAGAATCAGATGCTGGTCACTGATAGAGCCGGCATGACGGCATGAGGTGCATGAGGAGCAGTGGAAAACCACTTGGCTGGCTAGATAAAGATAGGCGGAGGTAGGTAGGTAGGTGCGCCAAAATACCCGATGCATCTAAATATGTCTTAAGTGCCAAAGGCAAGAACACTGCTGCATGTATTCGGCTAGTCGGCTTTAAGATAAGTGCTCTGGCATGAGCATGCAAGCTTACATCTGTTTTGCAGCTTCGGCTATTTCGTTCGTTGCATTTGGCATCGGTCTATTCTACTATCATGTGGTGCATTGAGACTAATGCAGATTCAAGATTAGAGCAATGATCATTGGGAAGCACTTTACTTTACCAGAGTTACTTGCAGTTCAAAAAGTTGTTTCGTTTTCCATGCCATGGCAAGCTAAAATCACTTGAAAAGCTTTTGAAAATGTAGAGTTTGAATGCAGATTACTGACTGCTGCTGCCATACTTTTGTTGTTGCAATTGCCGTCATCGTCTTCATTGGTGCTTGGCTCGCAGACTGGGCTTTGTTGATTTGTAATCATGCGGAAATGATCACAATGACCTTTCGGCAAGATCATTTATGTTTAATATTTCTTAAGGCAAGACCATTGTCTGTCTGTCCGTCTGTCTTTACGATCGTCTTCTTGCCTGCCTGTGAAGAGCAATCCAGTCAACCAACCAGCCAGTGAGATGATCGGCTAGCGCTATTGCATGTTATGCTGGTGGATTTTTGCATTCTAAAAGCTCACTTGTTGTCGTTATCATCGTTGTCGGTTATTTTTGTTTGGTGGTTCATGAAAGGTTGAAATTGTTATTGTTTCTGTTCGATTCTGTTTCTGGGCAGAGAGACAGATCATCTATGGCTTACAGATATTGACCATTGGCGTTTAAAGGTTTTTTTTCTTCTGGTTTTTAATGCTGGTGATGGTTGCACAGTGAAATAGGTGAAGTATTCATAAAAAAAAACTTAATGTTAGTTACGTTGCGATCCATCAGAGTCTTAAATTCAAAGTTCGCCAACTTTATTGTGGAAAGTTTATTCATATCTTAAACAAATAGGACATAGATTCAGAGATAGGGATAGGAGAAGTATAAGGCGACAGATGGGGAGAGGATAAGGCAGAAAAGGATATGATAGGGTAGAATAGGATAGGGATATGATTGGGATAGTATAGAGATGGGATAGGGATAGTATAGAGATGGGATAGGGATAGGATAGGGATAGGATAGGGATAGGAGAGGGATAGGATAGGGATAGGATAGGGATAGGATAGGGATAGGATAGGGATAGGATAGGGATAGGATAGGGATAGGATAGGGATAGGATAGGGATAGGATAGGGATAGGATAGGGATAGGATAGGGATAGGATAGGGATAGGATAGGGATAGGATAGGGATAGGATAGGGATAGGATAGGGATAGGATAGGGATAGGATAGGGATAGGATAGGGATAGGATAGGGATAGGATAGGGATAGGATAAGGATAGGGATAGGGATAGGGATAGGGATAGGGATAGGGATAGGGATAGGGATAGGGATAAGGATAAGGATAAGGATAAGGATAAGGATAAGGATAAGGATAAGGATAAGGATAAGGATAAGGATAAGGATAAGGATAAGGATAAGGATAAGGATAAGGATAAGGAAAAGGAAAAGGAAAAGGAAAAGGAATGGAAAAGGAATAGGGATATGATTGGGATAGTATAGAGATGGGATAGGGATAGTATAGAGATGGGATAGGGATAGGAGAGGGATAGGATAGGGATAGGAGAGGGATAGGATAGGGATAGGATAGGGATAGGATAGGGATAGGATAGGGATAGGATAGGGATAGGATAGGGATAGGGATAGGGATAGGGATAGGGATAGGGATAGGGATAGGGATAGGGATAGGGATAGGGATAGGGATAGGGATAGGGATAGGGATAGGGATAGGGATAGGGATAGGGATAGGGATAGGGATAGGGATAAGGATAAGGATAAGGATAAGGATAAGGATAAGGAAAAGGATAAGGAAAAGGAAAAGGAAAAGGAAAGGGATAGGGATAGGGATAGGGATAGGATAAGGATAGGATAGGGATACGGAAAGGAAGGGATAGAATAGGTATAGGAGAGGAATACGATAGGGATAGGATAAAAAATCACAGGATTAGTAAGGATAGGTATGGAATAAAATAGGATGAGATTAGGATGGGATAGTTTAGGAAATGGATTTTTTTTTATTGGCTATACACTGGCTTTATGTATGTATGACTCCTTACTCGATAATTATACCAGCTTTATATTCAAACTGAAAAGAAACATATCGAAAAGTTTACTTAAACAGTCTGCAGTGTTTCTTCTTTTAATATAATTCTTTTAATTATTTCATGTATTATACATTTTTTTAATATTGGCCAATTCTGAACCACTGTTTATCCTTTCGAAAAAGATGTGGTTCCACCAACGAAGAAGATGTTTGTCTTTGATTACAGCTTTTTTTTTGGGGGATTGGCATCTTATAAAGAAGTTTCCGTATTTGGATAGCTTGAGCTGCTGTTAATATCGATCTTATAATCATCTTATTTGCATTACCTGACCATTCGTCCATCTATCGGTCCGTCCGCGTCCATTTATTCATACATTTGCTATGATTTTGACTTCAACTTCAATTCAAACTTTGGCAATATCATATCGAACGACCTTTTGATCTGTATTCATCTTTGAGACTCAAAGCTGCTGCTTCTTCTTCTTCTTGGTGAGTGGTGGCGTTGCATTTTGAAATCTTCTTTCTTCTTGCAATTCATGTTCGTGTCGTTTTGAGATTGGCTTGAGCTTTACCATTACAATTGTAAAGAGTTTGAATGGAAGGCTATTACAATTGTAAAGAGATAGAAAAAACCTTTATGGACTACAATGGAGATTTGGTGGATGAATGTATGACCTGATGGTTGTGGATTGTGGCGTTGCCTGTGACTCTCAAGGTGAACTTCAAATAAAATTTGCATGATGAGTGAGCCTCGCGGTGGCCAAAAATTGAATTGTTGTTCTCTTTTGGCATATTACAATAAATGATTATATGCTTATAATATATAGGAATGTTGTATGGGAGGGATGTATGCAAAGTTTTAATGATTATATATAAAAAGTTGAAGGCTGATCAGGCCACCGGGCCGATTTCTCAAATGTATTTATTTTCCTTACTGCCACAATACCTCTCGCAACCAGAAACTTTTCTTATTGTTTAGGTCCTATCATCCATCACATAATCAACTCCTGACCATCATGTAATGTTATGGCTAAGGTGTTGCTTGGTCTGAAATCAACTCAACTTCACAAGGCAAGTGCAAGTAAATGCATTGAACTTATCTACCTAAAATGATGTTGCAATCGACATCTGTATTTAAGCTGCACAGAATGAAGCCATCGATTGCAAAAAACAATTTTAAAGCCTTCATTGCAATGGAAATCCTTTCATCATGCTAGTCTTTCAGATTATTATGGATCAGAGGTCAGTTGATGCATACAGAACGTACAGAAGTAACCAAAAACAAAAAACAACGAAAGAAAATTTCCTTGAGTTTGGGTTAATGGCAGAATCATGCCACAGCTGCGAATTACAATTGCAAGAAGGTTCATGAGTTACATGATTCCATGGATGAAAGTAAGGATGATTGGCCACGTTCCCATCATCAAATTGATCTCTGTCGGCACGAAATATTATCAGGATATTGTTTTTGTGCCTTTTAGTTCAAATGTTGCAACCTCAGGTCTAGCCGTGTAATGTGATTTAGTGCTCAATCAACGATTGATTGATCAAATGTTAAAACCCTGGGTGATGATCTTGATTTCTACTTGAGAGTTAATTGGCTATTACAATGCATTGAATAAAAAAAATTTTACAAAATTACAAAGGAAATGTAGTTAAATTGTTGAAAAATTATTAAATATTAAAAAATATATATATGTGTATACCAAAATCGGTAAACACAGTTAAAATTACAGAAAAAGACATTGTGTAAAATTTTGAGAAAATCTGTTAAGAAGTATGGGGAGAAAGGCTCTAAAAGTGAAAATCGGGTGATACATATATATGGGGGCTATATCTGAATATAAACCGATTTCTATGAAATTCAACAGTAATGTCGCGTGTCATAAGGGAATCCTTTGTGCCCTTTTTCATGTGAATCGGTTCACAAAAGACGATATTATTGCAGTGTTAGTCCAAATCCTGCGAACATATATATAGGAGCTATATCCGAATCTGAACCGATTTCGACCAAAATCCGCATGTTTTAGAAACATGCGGATAGAAAAAAACGTAGTGCAAAGTTTTTTGAGAAGATTGGTTGATACATGCGCTTGTAAATGCTCTAGAAGTTGAAATCAGGAGATATATATCTATGGGAGTTATATCTGTATCTTAACCGATTTCTATCAAATTCACCAGCAATATCGAAACTTATTAGAGACTCCCTTGTTCCAAGTTTTCTGAGAATCGGTTTACATATGACGATATTATAGCAGTATTAGTCCAAATCGGACGAACATATGTATGGGAGCTATATGCAAATCTGAGCCGAGTTCTTCCAATTTCAATAGGCTTTGTCTCTAGGCCAAAAAAGATGCTTGTGCCAAATTTGAAAAAAATCGGATGAAAATTGCGACCTGTATTTTGTTCACAACATGGATTGACAGACAGACGGTCAGACAGACGGTCAGACAGACGGTCAGACAGACGGACAGACACACAGACAGACACACAGACAGACAGACGGCCAGACAGACGGAGAGACAGACAAACAGACAGACGGACAGACAGACGGACAGACAGACGGACAGACAGACGGACAGACAGACGGACAGACAGACGGACAGACAGACGGACAGACAGACGGACAGACAGACAGTCAGACATAGAAAATGATTCTGAATCAAAAAATTATTCTGGGTCGATCGGTATATTTATGAATGGGTCTAGCTCTCCTCCTTCTTGGTGTTAGAAACAAATTCACTTACAGTAGTTATAATACCCTGTACCACAGTAGTGGTGTAGGGTATAAAGAAGCCACCGTAGAGCCCGCTGTTATAAAATCCAATTTGCAACCTTACCCATCCAGATCGCATCCTATTTTATATCCTATCCCTATCCCTACCCATCTCCTCTCCTATCGTATCGTATCGTATCGTATCGTATCGTATCGTATCGTATCGTATCGTATCGTATCGTATCGTATCGTATCGTATCGTATCGTATAGTATCGTATCCTATCCTATCCTATCCTATCTTTTCCTATCCTATCCTATCCTATCCTATCCTATCCTATCCTATCCTATCCTATCCTATCCTATCCTATCCGATCCTATCCTATCCTATCCTATCCTATCCTTTCTCTTCCCCTATCCCTAGCGTAGAGGTTAGCATGTCCGCCTATGACGCTGAACACCAGGGTTCGAATCCTCTCGAGACCATCAACGGCGGTTATCCCCTCCTAATACTGGTGACATTTGTGAGGTACTGTGCCAAGTAAACACTTCTCCTCAAAAGAGGTGTCGCATTGCGGCACGCCGTTCGGACTCGGCTATGAAAAGAAAGCCCCTTATCATTGAGCTTTAAACTTGAATCGGACTTTGAGAAGTTTGCCCCTGTTCCTTAATGGAATGTTCATGGGCCAATTTGCAATTTGCAAATCCCTATCCCTATTTCTATCTCTTTCTCTAACCCTTATTCCTAACTCATCTTAAAAACTTTTTTAATATATTTTTAAAAAGTTATTCAATTAAAAGAAAAAAGGGAAAATAAAATTTAAAAAAAATTTAAGGATGTTTTTGGGGTTGGGGCGGCCAGATGGGAACCAAATTTTAATACCTTATTCGTATTCTATTTTCCGATACCTTTCATGTGATACCCATATTGTCTCGATCGGTCTACTTTTGATTTTGGGTGATGTTTTTGGGTAAAGGGGGAGGTCTGCCCTCTTCCGAAATCAACAAATTATAATGCCTATTTCTCTTTCCAGACCATATTTGCAATCTACTCCCGAATATCTTTCATTGGAGTCCCATATTGCCATGATCGTCCAAAAACCCTATTTAAGGGGGTTTTGAGGTTGGGGCGGCCCCCACTTACTTGGACCCATTTTTAATATGAAATTCGTATTCTACTTCTGAATACGTTTCATTTGAGTCCATATTGTCCCGATCGGTTCACTTTTATTTTTGGGTTGTACTTTTGGGGTGAGGTGGAGGGTCCGCCCTCCTTCCGATATCAAAACATTATATAGCCTATGTTTTCTTCCAGACCAATCTACACAATCTGTGAAAATTTCAGGGTAATCGGTTCAGCCGTTTTTGAGTCTATATGGAACAAACAAACACAACTTCATTTTATGTATGTATATAGATTTGATAATCTCTTCCAAGTGTGTGTGTATTGTTTGGCTTAAGTAATGCTGCTATTTTTTCTTTTCAGACTCATTTTAAATCTAGCATCACCAACTAAAACAATGTCATGACATTATGGTTGCCTTTATTTGGCTCCCTGCAATCAAATCCAATTATTAACCACAATGATATTATTATCTTCCAGAAAGCTGCCACACTCGAATTTCGCCACAATTCGTGATCTTATCCCATTTGGCTGATAGTTAGGCGAAAGTTTCATTGTCTTTTTTCATTCCAAAGCTCTGTGACCCTTCATTTAGTGATGTCTTTTTAGAAGACAAACAACTGGTAGTTAGCTGATGGTTATTTGGATTTTTTTGTTCCACCACAATTTGTGTGGGAATAAATCTTCTTCAGTTCTAAGGATGAGACGGGCTTTGTTTGACAATGCCGTATTTTTGTTGTTGCCTACTTGGCTCTTTTTGTTTTGTGGGTTCCTGCACTTAACGCAGCAGCTTTGTTTTTCTATGGAAGTGTTAAATGAAATTTCCTGTTCTCACGCTGTTTTGGTAATGCTAAAGCTTTTGACCTAATTTTCTAGGAATTGACGAAGTTTAGTTAAAGGGAAATGATCAAATTTCATCAGTACGAGTATTTCAATTGGGGTTGAAGGGAAATCGAAAACAATCAAAAGGTCGTTAATATGTTTATCTGTCTTATTAAGCAAAACCAACTGTCTAATTGAGAGCTAATATTTCACAAGTACTTTAGCTTTGGAGGCCACGGTGGCGCAAACGATTGCATGTCCCCCTATGACACGGAACGCCAAACGAAATCCCGGCCTGAACATCACAAAAAATTTTCAGCGGTGGTTTTCCCCTTACAAATGCGTGCTGCATTTGTGAGGCATGCTTTCATGTTAAACCTTCTCTACCAAGTGGTATACCCTACACCACCACTGTGGTACAGCGTATTATAACTTGGTGCATTTGTTTGGAACGCTTAGAAGGAGAAGAGCTAGACCCATTGATAAGTATACCGACCGGCTTAGAATCAATTCCTGGTTCGATTTAGCTACGTCCGTCTGTCCGCCTGTCTATCCATGTGTTCCTGTGATCAAGACATAGGTTGCATTTATTGTCCGATTGTCATGAAATTTCGCACAAGTCTCATTTCTGGCCCAAGGATTGATTTTGAACAAAATCGGTTCAGATTTATATATAGCTCCCATATATATCTTTCATCCGATATGGCCTTTTAAGGCTGTAGAAGCCACAATTTTGGTCCGATATTTACAAAATTTGGCATAGAGTGTTTTATTCAACGTTCTCATATGTGTGCAAAATTTCATAAAAATCGGTTCAGATTTCGATATAGCTTCCATATATATCTTTCATCCGATATGGAATTTTATGGCTATAGCAGCCATAAATTTCGTCGGATCTTTATAAAATTTGGCATGGGGTGTTTTATTCACCCCATGAAGTTTCAATACGACCGCAAAATTTCATAAAAATCGGTTGAAATTTAGATGTACCACTCAAAGATATCTTTCATCCGATATGGAGTTTTAAGGCTGTAGCAACCACAACTTTGGTCCAATATATACCAAATTTGGCACAGGGTGCTTTATTTGACGTCTTTATATGTGTGCGAAATTTCATAAAAATCGCTTCAGATTTAGATATGCCTCCCATATATATCTTTCATCCGATTTGGACTTTAAAGGCTGTAGCAGGCACAATTTTGGCCCGATTTCTACAAAATTTAGCGTGAGTTGTTTTATTTAAAGTCCCAATGCGATTGCAAAATTTCATATAAATTTGTCTAGATTAAGACATTGCCCGATATGGTACTTTAAGCCTGTAGAAGCCACTATTTTAGTATATCTTAACAAGATGTAGTACGAGGGGTTTAATTTGACGTCTTAATACGTGTGCAAAATTTCATTAAATTCGGTTTAGGTATAGGTTCCCTATATATCTTTCATCCGAAATAGACTTTAGCATGTAGAAACCATACTTTTTTTCGATTTAGCATGAGACGTTTTATTTGACGTTCCAATACGTGCGCAAAATTTCTCAATGTAAATGCTCTCCATAATCAATATACGATTTTTCATTAAAATCGGACAAGGGAATTGAGGGTCAGGCTTTAATGGGTTAAAGCCTTGTGAGCCGTTAGACCGTTCAAATTACTCGAGAGTTTCGAGGATTTCGATTACTGATACAGTAATGGCACAGAAAACGTTCCCGCAGTCTGAACTTCATATCGATATCAAGTGTATCAGACGAGCCATCAGAGCGAACCAAGGCCTTATCGTTCTTAAACACAGTATTCGCCACCCAATCTTCCCTTTTGAGAAGTCGGAGAGCGGTTCGGAGTCGGGACTAACGTGCTCAACTTCGAACCAAACTCCGACTCCGGCTCAATGGTCCGACTTCGACTTCGGCCTAAAAAATTCGACTCCGCAACTCTGACTACGACTATAAATATTTTGATGTTCTCGCCAAGTGTTCAATTGGGTATAACAAAATGTTGGTCTTTTTAGTGGCTATATCTAAAAATAAATCGATCTGATCCTAATACGACACGGATGTCGAAAAGCCTAACATAAGTCACGGTCCCAAATTTCGGCGACATCGGACAATAAATGGGCCTTTTATGGGCCCAAAACCTTAAATCAAGAGATCGGTCTATACGATAGCTATATCCAAATCTGGACCGATCTGAGCCAAATTAAAGAAGAATTTCGAAGGGCCTAACTTAACTCACTGTCCCAAATTTCGGTGACATCTGACAATAAATGCCCCTTTTATGACCCCAAAACCTTAAATCAAGAGATCGGTCTATATGACAGCTATATTCAAATCTGGACCGATCTGAGCCAAATTAAAGAAGAATTTCGAAGGGCCTAACTTAACTCACTGTCCGAAATTTGGGGGACATCCGACAAAAAATGCACCTTTTATGTGCCCAAAACCTTAAATCAACAGATCGGTCTATATGACAGCTATATCCAAATCTAGACCGATCTGTGCCAATTTGCAGAATTATGTCGAAGAGCCTAAAACCACTCACTGTCCCAAATTTCAGCAAAATCGGATAATAAGTGTGGCTTTTATGGGCCTAAGATCCTAAATCGGCGTATCGGTCTATATGGTGGGTACATCCAAATCTCGACCGATCTGGTCCAAATTGAAGAAAGAAGTCGAAGGGCCTAACACTACTCACTGTCCCAAATTTCAGCAAAATCGGATAATAAGTGTGGCTTTTATGGGCCTAAGATCCTAAATCGGCGGATCGGTCTATATGGGGGCTATATCAAGATATAGTCCGATATAGCCCATCTTCGAACTTAACCTGCTTATGGACAAAAAAAGAGTTTGTGCAAAGTTTTAGCTCAATATCTCTATTTTTAAAGAATGTAGCGTGATTTAAACAGACAGACGGTCATGTCTAGATAGTCTTAGATTTTTACACTGATCAAGAATATATATAAAGTATATAGGGTCGGAAATGGATATTTCGATGTGTTGCAAACGGAATGACAAAATGAATATACCCCCATCCTTCGGTGGTGGGTATAAAAAAGTGTTATATGAACATTTTCGTGATGTTTGGACAACAAATGCGACCTCAACCTTAATTACAAATAAATGACAGACTGGCTATCAGCTCAGAACGGATATGAAGACAGACAGACATGGATAAGCCGACTCAGCAGGAATTTCTGAGTCAAACTATATATTTTATCACAGCCGCAGTAGTAGTACAAGTAACAGTTTGTTTTTTTTGTAATAAATTCAATATAAATGTGAACTTGGATTACCAATTTCATGCTAGGACCTAAAATACCCAACTCGATTCCTCAGAAAGTACTACATCCAACTTTGAACATAGTGGCGGCACAGGTAATTTCGTAAATGGAGGGTATGCGTTTCTCTATTGGCAAAAAACAAAAAAACTCCTTTATAGCATGGGATGGTCTGGCATATGCAAATTTTGCCCATGAACATTCCACTAAGGAACAGAGGCAAACTTCTCACATATCAATGAGTGCTGTCCGATTCAAGTTAAAGCTCCTTTTTATAGCAGAGTCCGAACGGAGTGCCGCAGTGCGACACCTCTTTGGAGAGAAGTTTTACATGGCATAGTTCCTCACAAATGTTGCCAGCATTAGGAGGGGAAAACCACCACGGAAAAATTTTTATTTTATTATTTCTATAATCTCTTAACGATAAAGGGTTGAAATGAGGTAAAAGGGGCGACAATTTTCAGTTGCAAAAACATATAGCGGTTGAATGAAAACAGTCAAATAACATTTTTGCCGTCTTAAAAGATTTTGATTATTTTTTTTTAATTTTAAAAATCGAAAAAGGAGTAAAAGCTTTAATATTAAATTTGTAAAAACGTGCTTAGTTCGGCCGGGTCGGATCTTGGGAACCCACCACCAAAGATTCTGCTAAAAATTTCCATATATGAACTAAGTGGGAGGGCATATGTATACTTTGCGTAACAAATTTCTGCCTCATCAGGCAAAAATAAAATTTTCGTAGTAGACTAATTGCGAAATAGGTTAATATGGGGCCTATATCAGGTTATACACCAATTTAGACCATACCTACAAAGGACACTGGAAGCCATAACAAAACACTCCGTGCAAAATATTAGCCAAATTGAACGAAAATTAGGGTTTGAGAAGTCAACTCGAATTAACTCTTTAAATGAGGGCTACATCCAATGTATGTCTAGCCGGCAACCTCCGAAGCTGCCCTAGTGGTGACAACTTGACAGTGTCCTCCCGGCCGATTCCCTGACGCATAAGTCAATCGGCTGTATACCTAGCAACACCTCCAAAGACCTGGTCGCAGTTGTACTCATAGCCCCATTTTAATTAATCTCAAAGCCGCCCTATCCTGGTTTCTCATATGCGACGCGTATTCAGTCACCACCAGATGTGGCATCCATAGGTCAGAACCGGTGTCACCACCACTGAGTGCATGCATCTGGAAAGCAGACCCCATCTACTACCAACGAGCCTCTGGCACCAATAGATAACCGCGAAAGCCTTCCTTATCGTAGACTTCCCTTTCAAGTCCCAATTCAAATTGAAAATTAAATGAAGATTTGCCCATGAACATTCTAATGGGGAACTGGGACAAACTTCTCACATATCACAGAGTGCTGTCCGATTCAAATTTAAGCTCAATGATAAGGGGCCTCTCCTCACAAATGATGCCTATGGTCGAATGAAAATGAATGAGAGAGGTTGCTGTCATCCGCGAACGAGTAGATCGGATTCGAAGTCAGACCCAGTAGATCATCAATGAAAATAAGAAAAAGAGAGAGAGAGAAAGGACAGAGCCTTGTGGTACTCCTGCGGTTAATTTATTTTCGTCACATACGAACCCACCTACAACAATTCTTATAGTGCGATCTATGAGAAAACTCGATATGAAACGAGCGAAGCTATTAGCGACACCAGAATCGTGATAGATGGAAGGCATTCATCCAGCACGTTAGATCTGCAATCGATCAGAGGGGCAAACATAGATTCGATGCATTACCTTTTTGCAGCAAAGGTTCGCACCCGTCTGAGCATGGCGAGGAAAGTACGATCTGACACTGCACAGAAGCTGGACATTGAAAAGCTGCAAACACAACAGTTGGTAGTCGAGTCCGAAAGGCGTGCCGCAGTGCGACACCTCTTTGGGGAGAAGTTTTAACATACGCATAGTACCTCAAAAATGTCACCAGCTTTAGGAGGGAATAACCACCGCTGAAATTTTGTTTGCAGTTCTTTCCAGGATTCGAATCCAGGCGTTGAGCGTCATAGGCGGACATGCTAACGGTAGCTAACTTACTATCCAGAATAACTCCACGTAATCTAGTCGACCTCAACAGACTTAAAATTGTTCCCTGCAACCCCGCAGTGCGACACCTCTTAGGGGAGAAGTTTTAACATAGGAATAGTACCTACAAAATGTCGCCAGCATTAGGAGGGAATAACCACTGCTAACATTTTTTCTGCAGTTCTTTCCAGAATTCGAAATCAGGCGTTCAGCGTCATAGGCGGACATGCTAACGGTGGCCAACTTACTATCGAGAATAACTCTACGAAATCTAGTCAACGTAGATAGACTAAAAGTTGTTCCCTTGCATATCTGAACACAGGCTTCTTCCTCTTCCTTGTCAACAACACTTACTCAGTTTGCTTTGGCGTTAACCCTTAGGGTGTCTTCTAACCCTTAGCGTATCCCGCTAAAGGCAAAATTTCAGTAAAATTTTGACTTATCGAAAATTTTAGAAAAAATTTCAGCAAAATTTTGTTTTTAGAGAAAATTACGGTAAAATTTTATCTTTAGGCAAAACTTCTGTAAAATTGCAAATTTGCCCATGAACATTCCATTAAGGAATAGGGGCAAACTTCTCACATATCAATGAGTGCTGTCCGATTGAAGTTTAAGCTCAATAATATGGTACCTGCTTTTTAAAGCCGAGTCCGAACGGCGTGCCGCAGTGCGACACCTCTTTGTAGAGAAGTTTTTACATGGCTGCCATACCAAATAGTGCAGTACCTCCCAAATGTCGCCAGCATTAGGAGGGGATTACCACCGCTGAAAATGTTCATGATGTTCTCGCCAGGATTCGAACCCAGGCGTTCAGCGTCATAGGAGGACATGCTAACCTCTGCGCTACGGTGGCCAGTAAAATTTTGTATTTAGAGAAAATTTCAGTGAGATTTTCTCTTTAGGGAAAATTTCATGCATGCATGTCAGTCTACTGTATTCTATGGGAAAATTTTTAAGGATATCAACCAAATATTTAATCATTGAAATGTTTTTTTTTTAGTATCTTTAAAACTGAAACTTTTATTACTTTGAATTACAACTACATGTAGCTAATGTTACTAATCTATATCAATTTCTTTGTTATAGTTTCCAGCAACGAAATCGTAGCATATCGAATAATTTACTTGTCATGCACAAATTTGCACAACAAATAATGTGAGCCAGTCATTCAGACTACATGAAAGCTAAATTGTTCAAACAAATTGACAACAATCAACGAAATTGTTGATTGCCTGACTGACAACACAATAAATTTATGAAAACACTAAAACCAAAACAACACAACACAACTCAACTCAACTGAAAATCAACTTAAATAGCTATGGCTATGGAAGAAAAATCACAATCTCAATTTCATGCATTTTAAACAATTGAAATTCGAAACTCATAATTTTATTTTGGCTGTTGCAAACAAAACCAATAAGGAAAACCAAAAAAACAACAACACAAGAAGCCCAACCGAAGCGAAGACAAACAAAAACAGAAGAAGAAAAAAAAAAACGAAAACCACGATTCTGCAAAAACTAAGTAAACTCGGATTACAAAAGTTTTTTCCCATGACCTCGAAAATCAGGAGTAATTTTAGTAGACCAGCGCCAATGGCTAACCGCCAAGAGTCAACAGTAAAAACATCAACTGAATAACAACAGAGAGCAGTTTATGGTAAGATTACTAACACCACCACCACCACAACCACCACCAACGAATGCCACACTGCGATTTTAGTAACGAACAACAAAGAGTGTGGCTGGAATGCTTAAACAACAACGTGAGGTTAAAATTACCAACCAACACCATTAACAATGGGCTCCTTAAATGATAGTAGCATTACTAGCAGAAGTAGGATAAAGAGGAGTAGTGACGGGGGTGGACTATTTTAGCATGGCCAAAAGAGCCAACAAGTCCGTGACAGCCTATGGAGGTAGTAAACATGTACTCGAATTCATTTCCATATCCCTCTGGCTAAGGAGACATAAACGATGGCTTGACTTGAGAAAAGCTATTTTTTTCATTTTGAGGTGTTTGGCTAAAGTCTTACTTTGGTGTATTTTGAAAGCTACATTTTTATGTTGGCTTAAATGAAATTGATTTGAATATCCTTTATTGACGAATGTTTTTTTTTACCCCTACACCAAGATAAGTGTGATTGCCTATTACAATTCTCATGGGTTAACCCCGATGAGATGTGGAGAGGGGATCAATCAGACATCCAACATTTCCTACACCATCCACTATGCCTATTGTGATTCATGGAAATTACCCAGCAAAATGTTGTGAAAATTTCGTGATTTTTATTAATTAATAAAACCGCAGGCCATCATTAATTTCTTGTTTCAATCAAACGACTAAACGCTGGCGGGCGTATTTATATGATTTTTTTTCAATCAAATATTGGGTTGCCCAAAAAGTAATTGCGGATTTTTCATATAGTCTGCGTTGACAAATTTTTTCACAGCTTGTGACTCTGTAATTGCATTCTTTCTTCTGTCAGTGATCAGCTGTTACTTTTAGCTTGCTTTAGAAAAAAGTGTAAAAAAGTATATATGATTAAAGTTCATTTGGTAAAGTTCATCATTTTGGGCAACCTATATGCAATGTGATGATTATTGACAGGCATCAGTTTAAAACGTGTTAAGTTCAGCCGTGCCGAACTTTGGATACCCACCACCAAGGATATAATAATCATCCTATTTTATTATAACTCCACTACTATATCCATGGGGGCTGATCTGGATTTGGTCCCGAGAACTCATATACAAGTAACAATTTCAGTGAAATCAGGCAAGAAATCCGCTTTTTAAGGGATTAAGACCCAAAATTAGAAGATCGTTCTATATGACAGCTATATCTGTATAGTCTGATCTGATTCATACTTGGGTCGTATGTCGAGAGGCCCAAAATAACTCACCATTTCAAATTTCAACCAAATCGGATAATAAATAAAGCTTTGATGGGCTCCAGACCCTTTATCGGCATATCGGTCTATATGACAGCTATATCTAAATATCGTCCGATCTTTACAATATCTGGGTTAGATGATGGCGGGAGGCTTAAAACAACTCACTGATACAGTGAAATCGGGTAATAAGGAAAGCTTTTATGAGCTTCAGACACTTTATCCGCATATCGGCTTTAATGGGTTCAGACCCTTAAATGGCAGATCGGTCAATATAGCAATTATATCAAAATATAGTCCAATCTGAACCATATTTAGGTCGAATGTAGGGAGGCTTAAGACAACTCACTGTTTCAAATTTCAGTGGAATTTCAAACCGACAGCTTTTATGGGCGTTAGAACCTTAACCGGCAGATCGGTCTATATGGCAGCTATATTTAGGTCGAATGACAGGAGGCCTAAGACAACACACCATTTCAAATTTCATCGAAATCGGGTAAGAAATGCAGCTTTTATGGGCCTAATACCCTTTATCGGTAGATCGGTCTGTAAGACAGCTATATCTTAATATAATCCGATCTGAGCCATATTTTTGGGTCGAATGTCGGGAGGCCTAAAACTACTCACTGTTTCAAATTTCAGCGAAATCGGATAAAAAATAAAGCTTTTATGGGCTTCAGACTCTTTATCGGCAGATCGGTCTATATGGCAGCTATATTCAAATACAGTCCGATCGGAACCATATTTGGGTCGGATGTCGGGAGGCCTAAAACTACTCACTTTTTCAAATTTCAGCGAAATCGGATAAAAAATAAAGCTTTTATGGGCTTCAGACCCTTTATCGGCAGATCGGTCTATATGGCAGCTATATTCAAATACAGTCCGATCGGAACCATATTTAGGTCGGATATCGGGAGGCTTAAAATAACTCTCTATTTAAAATTTCAGCGAAATCGGGTAATAAATGCAGCTTTTAGGGGCCTTAGACCCCTAACCAGCAGATCGGTCTTTATGTCTGCCTGTCGGCCGAAAGCACGCTAACTTTCGCAGGAGTAAAGCTAGGCGCTTGAAATTTTGCACAAATACTTTTTATTAGTGTAGGTCGTTTGGGATTGTAAATGGGCCAAATCGGACTATATTTGGATATAGCTGCCATATAAACCGATCTTAGGTCTTGACTTCTTGAGCTTCTGGTGGGCGCAATTCTCGTACGATTTCACTGAAATTTTGCGTGTTTCGTTATGTCTTTCAACAACTGCGCTAAGTATGCCTTAAATCGGTACATAACCTAATATGGCTGCTATATAAACCAATCTGGGGTCTAGACTTCTTCAGCTTTTAGAGGGTACAAATCTTATCGGATTTGGCTGTAATTTTGCTCGTAGTGTTTTGGTATCACTTCCAATAACTGTGCTAAGTATGACTCAAATCGGTACATAACCTGATATAGCTGCCATATAAACCGATGTTGGATCTTGACTTCTTGAGCCTCTAGAGGGCGCAATTCTCGTCCGATTTGAATGAAATTTTGCACTTGTTGTTTTAGTATCACTTCCAACAACTGTGCTAAGTATGATTCAAATCGGTTCATAACCTTGTATAGCTGCGATTTTGACTTGGATTTTGACTTCATGAGCCTCTAGAGGGCGCAATTCTCATCCGATTTGGCTGAAATTTTGCATGTCGTGTTTTGTTATGACTTCCAACAACTGTGCTAAGTATGCTGTAAATTGGTTCATAACCTGATATAGCTGTCATGTAAACCGATCAGGAATCTTGACTTCTTGAGCCTCTAGAAGGCGTAACTATTATCCAATTTGGCTGACATTTTGACCAACGGGTTCTCCTATAACCTTCAACATACGTTTTAAATGCGAATCGGTCTATAGCCTGATACAGCTTCCATATAAACCGATCTCGCAATTTTATTCTTGAGCCTCTAGAGGGCGCAATTCCCATCCGATTTGGCTGAAATTTGGCATGACGTGTTCTGTTATGATTTCCAACAACTGCACTAAGTATGGTTCAAATCGGTCCATAACCTGATGTAGCTGTCATATAAACCGATCTGAGATCTTGACATCTTCTGCTTTTAGAGGGAGCAATTATTATCCGATTTGGCTGAAATTTTGTACAACCCTTTTTCCCATGACCTTCAAGAAACGTGTCAAATATGGTCTGATTCAGTATATAACGAAAAACATACTCCATGGTGGAGGGTATATAAGATTCGGTCCGGCCGAACATAACACGTTTTTACTTGTTGTTTATTTATTCTCCTTATGCCCTCTAGAGGCTCAAGAAGTCAAGAACCAAGATCGGTTTATATGGCAGCTATATCAAAACATGGCCATTTACATTCCCAAACGACCTACACTAATAAGAAGTATTTGTGCAAAATTTAAAGGGCTAGCTTTACTCCTTCGAAAGTTAGCGTGCTTTTGACAGACAAACGGACGGACATGGCCAGATGGACTTAAAATGTCATGTCGATGAAGAAATATATATATTGGGCTGCCCAAAAAGTAATTGCGGATTTTTCATATAGTCGGCGTTGACAAATTTTTTCACAGCTTGTGACTCTGTAATTGCATTCTTTCTTCTGTCAGTTATCAGCTGTTACTTTTAGCTTGCTTTAGAAAAAAAGTGTAAAAAAAGTATATTTGATTAAAGTTCATTCTAAGTTGTATTAAAAATGCATTTACTTTCTTTTAAAAAATCCGCAATTACTTTTTGGGCAACCCAATACTTTATGGGGTCTTAGACGAATATTACGAGGAGTTACAAACAGAGTGACGAATACTAATTTCGTGATTAGGGTACTGTCATAGATACCGTTTGGTGATTTCTAGGGGTAAATATTGACCCAAGAAATTAACTTTTGATGAAAACTTGTTTCAGTATCTCCTTTCACAATAATGATATTACAACAATCTTCGAAAAAATGCCTTGGTAAATATAGTTTTTTAACTCCCCAGTGACAAACTTATACTCCTAAAACTAAACACTCGTTAAAATTTATTATTGATTATTTGCATATATGATCGCATTACCTCATAATTTTATGATCTTATAATCCTATAAGACTATTAAAAAACAATCTGCTATAAAAACATTTAAATCATTATGGGTTTTTTTTATAGCAAAAAAATTACTTACCTGCTTGTCACCTGCAATGCAACAACCGTTTAGCTAAATCCGCCCATAGCACCCCTGCAATGAGAACAATCATTGTACAAAGAGACTAGCAGACCGTCACAATAATGTGTCATAATTCCTAATCTAAGCATGAAACAAAAACAACAGCAATTACTAAATCTCATATGAATATCTAAACGATTTGTTAACAGCAAATGCGTACATGCAAATACGAGTACAGCCGCATTAGCAAAGTGCCAATATCAAAGCAAATTATGCAAATCTCAAACGATGAACATCATCAGCAGATCTAGACTCGATCACAGACAAAAGGATAGACGTCTCAGTCTAGGTTGAGTCACTTACATTGATGATCGTTTGATTTGATTTGAATAAATCGCAAAACACCTGCAACAGCAATTTACAGCTTTTGATGAATAAAAGTCATCTATTGAGCAGAAAATCTGTTATGATTTGTATATCGTAAAAATCGAAACACAAAAGGCTAGATTCAACTTTTTGAATTAAAATTTTGTACAGTTGCATGTAATGTGCCTATGCTTCTCTGCTCTGCAAAAAACATAGTTTCTTATAGATCATTGGTGTTCTCTCTTTTTATACCCACCACCGTAGGACAGGGGTATATGCCATAGAGGTGGTGGGTATATGCCATACATCGAAATATCAATTTGCGACCCTACAAAGTATATGTATTTGGGATCGTCGTAAAATCCTGAGACCATTAAACGATGTCTGTGTGTGTCTGTCCGTCCGTCTGTTGTAATCACTCTACAACCTTCAAAAATTGTGATATTGAGCTGAAATTTAGCACAGATACGTCAATTTGATGCATGCTGGATAAGTTCTTGAACGGGCCAATAAAGGGTCTGGTATAGAGCTGGCAAAACATCGATGGCACTACTATCGATATTTAATTCTTTGTAAAACAAAAACAAGTAAAAAGGCATTAAGTTCGGCCGGGCCGAACGTTGGATGCCCACCACTTCGGGTCACAATCCGGTGCAAAATTGGATAACTTATGCACCCAAATTCGGCACGGACATTGAGTGGTCTACTAAATATAAGTCACTGTCGAATTTTGTATCACAAATTTCAACAAACTCGGGTAATAAATAAAGCTTTTATGAGCTTCAGACCCTTAATCGGCATATCGGTCTATATGACAGCTATATCTAAATATAGTCCGATCCGAATCAAATAGACGTATCTGTGCCAAATAGACCGATTTGGACTGTGCTAGGCACAGTTGTTGGAAGTCATAACAAAACGCTTTGTGCAAAATTTCAGCCAAATCTAACAAAAATTGCGGCTTCCAGGTGCTCAAGAAGTCAAATCGGGAGATCGGTTAATATGGGAGCTATATCGAAATCTGAACCGATATGACCCATTTGCAAATCCCCAACGACCTACATTTCAAGTGGTTAGCCAACGACTTACATTTCTTTCAAGTGGTTAGCGTTCGACCACCATCATGATTTCGACAGACACACGGACGGACATGAATCGACTCAGAATTTAGAGACGATCAAGAACATATATACTTTATAGGGTCTTAGGTCAATATTTCGAGGTGTTACAAACGGAATGACTGGATTAGTATACCCACATCCTATGGTGATGGGTATAATATAATCAAATCTGCTTAAAGTCTTCGGCTCAGGTCAAATGTGCTCAGGTCTTCAGAGTTTCCACTTTGGTTTAACATATACACGTATAAACACCTACATTTACATACATATTCACATGTGTACATAAAGGGTGATTTCTTAAGAGAAAAGCATTCCTATTTTCAAATTGGGAGGGGAGGGAGGGGAGGGGCGGACCCTCCCCCTTACCTTAATTTTCAGAAACGCAAGATCGAGTGGATAGGTGGTGCGATTTAAGCGAAATTTTGTGTGCTCTCTTAAAGTAACCTAAAAACAAAAATTTCAAAAATTTTCTCCAAATTTCGGATGGTGTACCTGGGGGGCCGCCCCATCCCCAAAACCTACAAAAAATATATATAGACCAATCACGACAATATGGGACTCTAATGAAAGCTATTGAAGATTATAAAACGTATCTGATATCCAATTGTCGGACCAAGTGTTTGGGGGACCACCCCAAAACACTCCTAAATTGCACATATTGTACAAAACACCCCCAAAAACATGACTTATTTACTGACCTTGGCAATATGGGTCTTAAATAAAAGCTATTTGAGTATAGAATACGAATCTGATATCCAAATGTGGGTCCAAGTATTTGGGAGGCCGTTCTTCTCCAAAAACATCCCCAAAGAGAATAAATTTAAGACCTTAGCAATATGAGGCTCAAATGAAAGGTCTTAGGAGTATAGCAAGAATTTGATATCGATATTCGGGAAAGTGTCTATGTTTCCACCCCACCCTCATAACACCACCCATAAGGGAAGTATTGGCTGACCATTGCAATATGCGGCTCAAATAAGAGGTATTTTAAATTAGAACATGAATATGAAATATTCTTTGAAGGCCAAGTCGATGAGTGGCCACCCCATCCTCCAAAACACCCCCAAACTGGTCATGTTTGCCTACTATGGAAATATGGGGCTCAAATGAAAGGTATTTGAGAGTAGACCACGAATCTGATATCAACATTCGGGACCAACTGTCTAAGGTACGTCCCACCACCATAACAACCCTCAAATAGGACATATTTGCTCACCAAGACAATTTGGTTCTTCAAGGCAGTGGAGCTCGATGTTGATAGTTTTTGGGGCGCATACCCTAAATCGGACTTATTTGCTGACTTTGCAATATTTGAGATAAGAAAACGAATTTGATATGTAATTTCGAGGTCAATGCAAATATAGGGTCCAAATAAATGATATACAGATATAAAGGCTCTTATATTGTTATACTGTTAGTCAAGCGATATTCGTATACTATTTTAGTAGCATGTTATTTCACTAAAAACTGTTTAATTGTCGAAAATAAATATTCAAAGGATAATTTTGTTCCGTGTAACGTAAAATAAGGCGCAGCGGAGCGGGCACGGTTCAGCTAGTAAGAATTATAAAATTTCAAGCACCTAGCTTTACTTCTCCAAAAGTTAGCGTGCTTTCGAGAGACAGACGTTAGGACAGTCGTAGGGAAATGGCCAGACATAGAATGTCAAAATGACGATGTAAGTATTGGGTTGCCCAAAAAGTAATTGCGGATTTTTCATATAGTCGGCGTTGACAAATTTTTTCACAGCTTGTTACTCTGTAATTGCATTCTTTCTTTTGTCAGTTATCAGCTGTTACTTTTAGCTTGCTTTAGAAAAAAGTGTAAAAAAGTATATTTGATTAAAGTTCATTCTAAGTTTTATTAAAAATGCATTAACTTTCTTTTAAAAAATCCGCAATTACTTTTTGGGCAACCCAATATATCACCATCCAATGGTGTAGGGTTTAAAAGTTTGTGTTTAGGGAACTGGGGTTTGCCAAAGGAACTCCAAACTGTCGTAATATTGCCTTAGATGTGAACTCGTAACCGATAATACATACTACCATTTTGACTTGAAAATATTATCAGCCTCAAATTGCCTGAGAATTATAGTCCCCACGATAAAAGGTCTCTTTTGAAGACTTTTTAATGACTCCAAGTCATTTAGCACCTGCTAAGAAGATGCCATAATCCAAAATTACACCAACATGTGTTAACATCATAAATCAAATCACAAAATTACAGTTTTCCAAAACAACCATACTTTAAAATTGAACCCAAGTCTCTTAGGTTTTGAAAAACAAGCAATTTGTCCAAACAATGTGGGCATTCTTCAAAAAGTTAACACTTTTGCCCCAGCACTTGCCAACTTCTTGCGGCCACTTAAGGCAGGAAGTTCTTTAAATCCATAACAGATATTTAATTCTTTAAATTATTCTCAAGTGAGAAGTTTGTGATTGTCTTTCCCCTCGAGCATCATGGGCGAATCGAAGAAACGAGATCAAACTTGAAGCTACCGCACGGTGATTAGTGATCACATTTGGTGTTTTTTTTGGTTTTTATTTTTTTAAGAAATGCTGCCATTATCAGTTCATGGACATGGAGCCATAAGTGTTGTTTGAACTAATAAAAGCTTAAGCAGCAAATGTTTGATGTTATTTGCTGCTGTCCCATCCTGAAACACAAGAGTCAAGTTAGCAGAAAGGAGCCAGTAACACCTTGTTTCACATGGGTTTTGCTAAATCCGTTAATTACAGGGAGTGGGAAAGATTCACAGACTCCTTGGTGTGTTATCAATGCCCAGTGTGGAATCAAAAGCGATGGAGGGCATCCTTGAGTGCAGTCTGTGTTTTCTTAGAATTTCATGGTATTTTGTGCTAAAGTGTTGCACTGGCAACACTTTACCCTTCTTAATTTTTATTCCTTACTGCAATACTTTTTCCCTTTCCTTAGCCAATTTTTGCAGTTGTTTTTTGGTTTATAATCATGGGCATGCTTGATTTCATGTTGTGAGGATGGATAATTTACAAATGATTTTGCTTGACTAAATCCAATATCCTTAGGTGTTGTGCGCGGCCCCTAAAACAGACATATTTCACCTGCCAATTTAATTTTAAAAGAACATGCATCATCAATTGTCATAATGATGATTTCCAAAGAAAGGCAAAGGTAACAAAAACTAAGTTCTTCAAAAAAAAAAAAAAAAAAAAAAATAAGCCCTAATTATATTTTTTAGGGGAAAAATTAAAAAAATAAAAAAAAAAATTTTTTTGAGTATGATAAATTTTAGATGTTTTGTCGCAAAAAAAAAAAATTAAGGATTGTTTTTCTTTCTAAATTAACTAATTGGATTTCTAAAGAAAATTTTTTTTCTTAGAAAATTTGGGAAAAATTTGTAATTTCATAAAAAATTTGTCCTGATTTCGAATTTTTGGTCAACTCTTCCGAAATTCAGTTTTCCCACAAAGTTTTGTAAGAACTGCAAAAATGCAATTTTTGCCCATGAACATTCCACTATGTAACAGAGGCAAACTTCTCAAATATCAATGAGTGCAGTCCGATTCAAGTTTAAGCTCAATGATAAGGGGCCCCCTCCTCACAAATGTTGCCTATGGTCGAATGAAAATGAATGAGAGAGGTTGCTGTCATCCGCGAACGAGTAGATCGGATTCGAAGTCAGACCCAGTAGATCATCAATGAAAATAAGAAAAAGAGAATGGGAGAATGGACAGAGCCTTGTGGTACTCCTGCGGTTAATTTATTTTCGTCACATGCGAACCCACCTACAACAATTCTTATAATGCGATCTATGAGAAAACTCGATATAATGCGAGCGAAGCTATTAGCGACACCAGAAGCATGATAGATGGAAGGCATTCATCCAGCGCGTTAGATCTGCAATCGATCAGAGGAGCAAACATAGATTCGGATCATTAGCTTTTTGCAGCAAAGGTCCGCATCCGTCTGAGCATGGCGAGAAAAGTACGATCTGACACTGCACAGAAGCTGGACATTGAAAAGCTGCAAACACAACACTTGGCAACGGCAAACTCCACTCGACTGACGCAACTGCTTGATGAAAGAACTCCTTGATCCGATAATATAATGGCGCAGTGGCAAACCACTGCCCACTCCATGGAAAATGCCGCAAAATGCCGTACGAAATCCCAACCCAAGAAACCCATGGTACGGCCAAGAGTGTCGAAATGCTACTGAAGCCAAGAATGCGGTATACAGAGCTACCCTGCAATCAGAAGCAATGCGCCGGATGAAGGAGAGGTATCGGGAGAAAAGGGGATAGAGGAGAAACGTCTATTCCGCAGAAAGAAAAAGGATATGGAAAGACGTGAGTGTGAACGAATTGAGATGTACAGTAGTCAGAATGAAGTCCGGAAATTCTACCAAAGAATCAAATATCAAATCGATGGCTTTGACACTGGTATATCCTCCTGCAGAGACAGAGAAGGAAATCTGGTAACTGACACAGATAGCATGCTGAGGATATGGAAAGAACATTTTATCAAGCTGCTAGTGTCCCATGATGGCGGCGAAGAGGAACCAAACCGTGGTATAGATTGTTAAACTCCTAGCCAGAATGAGGTCCAACTAGCTGTGACCCGAGTAAAGAACAACAAGGCAGCAGGAACCGAAGGGTTGCTCGTTGAACTATTTAATACTGGAGGCGACACTCGGATAAGTCGTATGCATCAGCTTCTCTGCGCAATCTGGCCAGAAAAACGCATACCCGACGATTCTTTACGTACGCAAGAAAGGAGACAAGACGGAATGTGCCAACTACAAAGGAATAAGTCTTCTCTCCATCGCCTAAAAGATACTTTCGAGCGTACTGTGTGAAAGATTAAAACCTAAAGACAATGAGAAAATTTGGCCCTACCATTGCGGCTTTAGACCGGGTAAATCCACCATAGACTAGATATTCACACTGCGCCAAATCCTGGAAAAGATCCCAGAAGAACAAATCAATACCTATCATCTCTTTGTTGACTACAAAGCTGCTTTCGATAGCCCTATACGTTCATAGGTATTTGAAGCCATGTCTGAGTTTGGCATCCCTGCAAAATTAATAAGACTCTGCAGGATGGCACTTGCTAATACGCGTTTCTCTGTAAGAATAGGAAAGAATCTCTTCGAACCATTTAATACCAAACGAGGTTTCAGACAAAGAGACAGCCTATCGTCAGACGTTTCCTCAGATGATTTCGATATCTGACAAGGTTAAATACTTAGGCGTGATCTTGGACAGGAAACTGAATTGGAAGTGTCACATTCAGGAGCGTACTGAGAAGGCTCACAGGTGTTGGGCATTATTTAAACGGGCCGTAGACTTGAAATGGGGCCTGAATCCGAGGATAGTCCACTGGCTCTACAGGGGCGTGATTAGACCAATACTGACTTACGCCTCAGTAGTTTAGTGGACTACTATTGAGAAAAAGTACAACAGAAGGACCATACAACAGGTTCAGACATCATATTGTCTTGGCATAGGCGGAGCGATGAGGACCACACCCACTAGGGCACTGGGGACTATTGTAGATATCCGACCCATTGACATACACATTTAGTGTGAGGCAACCCCTGCGGTTATGAGACTTAAGGCGATGGGAGAGTGGATTGAGGATGGGAGCAGCTCGCGGTATAACCGAGGCGAAGATAGGGAACCTGGGAGGAAGGGAAGTGGTTTCCAATCGGATACTTGAAGTAAATCTTGAAGTCGAGTGCGAGGCACTGCTGCCATTGGAACAGTCTTAGATTGACGGAACCCTAGTATTGCCATTTGGAAGATCATGTTACACGGATGGATCAAAGCTAGAGGACAGAGTGGCCTTGGGGGTCTACATGGAGAACCCAGAGACTGAGATCTGTTTTAGACTTCCTGACCATAATACGGTCCTGCAGGCGGAGACCCGGACGATCACGGAATGCGTGAAGTGGTGTGGTGCTAACGCGAGGTGGTTGAGTGTGAAAATCTTTACCGACAGTAAAATTTCCATAGGGGCAATAACAACCAGGTTGAGTGTGAAAGTCTTTACCGACAGTAAAATTACCATAAGGCAACAACCAGGAGGCCACCGTAGCGCAGAGGTTAGCATGTACGCCTATGACGCTAAACGCCTGGGTTCGAATCCTGGCGAGAGCATCAGAAAAAATTTTCAGCGGTGGTTTTTCCCTCCTAATGCTGGCAACATTTGTGAGGTACTATGCCATGTAAAACTTCTCTCCAAAGAGGTGTCGCACTCCGGCACGCCGTTTGGACTCGGCTATAAAAAGGAGGCCCCTTATTATTGAGCATAAACTTGAATCGAACTGCACTCATTGATATGTGAGAAGTTTGCCACTGTTCCTTAGCGGAATGTTCATGGGCAAAATTTTAATTTTTTTTGCAATAACAATCAGGATGGTAAGGTCACGAAGAGTCTTGCAGTGTAAGAAGGAGATTAACGCCTTCTCTGAGGATGGCAAAATCCGCATCGTTTGGGTGCCGGGCCATAACGGAGTAAGGGGAAATGAAAGGGCAGACGATTTGGCGGAAAGGCCAGAGGACTGTCGTCAATAAACTTGGTTAACCCTAAGCCTTTCGGGTCGACGCAGTCCGAGTTAAGGGCGTGGGCGACGAATGGGCATGCAACATTGTGGAACGGCGAAACGGTCTGTAGGACGACGAAAATCCTATGGGGAGATCCAGTTCGTGAGAAGACGAGACTATTACTGAAAGGAAATAAGAAGAAGGTCAGTAGTAGCTATTGGTATCATAACGGGACACATAGGACTACGAGCAAAAATTGAAAATTTTGCCCATGAACATTCCACTGAGGAACAGGGGCAAACTTCTCACATATCAATGATAAGGGGTCTCCTTTTCATAGCCGACTCCTAACGCGACACCTCTTTGGAGAGAAGTTTTACATGACATAGTACCTCACAAATGTTGGCAGCAAAAGGAGGGAAAAACCACCGCTGGAATCTTTTTCTGATGGTCTCACCAGAATTCGAACCCAGCGTCATAGGTGGACACGCGCTGCGCTACGGTGGCCTCTACGAGCTCACTTATGTAAAATCGGTGAGGCGAGTGATAGCATGTGTAAAGCATGCGGGGAGATGATGAGACGTTGAAGCATTTCTTTTGCCAATGTCTGGCTTTCGCGTCTAACAGATACCGGCACTTAGGTGGAGACACAATACCAGACATGAACCAACTTAGGGGAGTTGTATTGAAAGCAATTGAGGATTAATAATTAGGGGTTACTTTATAGTTTCTAGAGCGCACAACAAGCCGATTACTGGCTTAGATATATGTCCATAGTGGCATGGGGCGGATTAATATCTGCACCCTCTTTTCAACCTAACCTAAGTTTGTGGGCAAATTTGTAACTTGCATCGAGAGCATTAATTTCCGCCTTTGAGAAGGTTAAAAAAGGATTCTGAAAGGATGAAAAAATCTTGTAAAAATGACTGCTGATAAATGCAGAGATGGAGACCAAAACTCCAATGAAAAGCCCAAGGGAGAAAGACATCTGGAAATTAGGTATCAAAAATTTGAGTAGGAACGCATAAGATCGAGATGCATGGAAATGTAATCTGAGTTCAGCTAGTGAAACAAATGTTCTGTCATAGCCAACTAGGTAAGTAATTAGAATTTTCCAGTTTTATCATGAAATTTACCACACATCGATTTCATGAGGCCATTCCTCGTTGTGGTAACCTTAAATATTTGCCTGGGTCAATGTTATAAAACTGTCATTTTTCGCAATACGAAAAAATGCCGGATTGAAAAACGCGTTCCACAATTTGTGTTTGACGCTGAGCTGCAGTAAACATCTGTTTTGGGGGGCAGCAGCTAAGCTGTTTGGTTTATTGTTATTATCGGCAACAGCTATGCTTGTTGACTTTTTGATTTATTTATTGGCGGGATTATGTTTCGCTATTTGCCCAACGAACCAAACGCCAACGACCAATCAAGCAAGCAGGCATGGAAAACCAATAGTCCAACCCACACACGCATTGTGCCATGTGCGCAGCCGCGGCGGCAATTACATTCAAGACAGTGCAAAAATGTTTCTTTTTTGAAATGGAAAACTCGCACAGCTAGACCGCCAAACAGCCAAAAAGATGTGGAAGTTCGGTTGGTTAGGCCAGGTTGCAGGCTGGCCAAGACTCAGTGTGAACTGAAATCCCAGAAGGTTAGGTAGAGAGAGAGGGGGGGATACAATATTGCGCCGTGTTAACGTTTGTGTTTCGAGTGTAAATTAAACACTAATAATGACACAAAGTTTATTTATTTAAAGCACACCTTAAGTGATTGTTTTTTGTTTTGTTTTTGTTATTAACAGCGGCTCACTCATTCACTTAGGCACTTGGCAGCTTAGACTTAATCGCTCCGCATAGTACATGACTATGACAGGTTAACACCAAAGATTGGTAACACACACACACACACACACACACACACATTTTAGTCACATTCACTGAATTATCAGCTATTTAAAGTGCAAAAATTCAAAAGGTGTGTAGGCAGGAAAATGCAATAATTTCTTAATTAATTTATTAATATTTTTAAGAGATAGGTATGCTCGAAGTAAATATTCAACAAGACATGACGGAGAGTAAACAACAATGTAACAAACATGATTGGCAATCACTACCGGCATATTTATTATAGGTAAGGGGAGTATAATCGCCATTAATGTTGGATTTCTAATTAATCGATATTTCAATTAGGAAAAGGAGGGCAAATGAGCTTAACTTACAATTGCATTTTTCCCACATTTCGACGAAATTTTCAACAAAAAATAAAAAAACAAGATATGGTCCGGTTTGGACCACAATTAAATTATATGTTGGAGAACTGTGTAAAATGTCAGTCAATTCGAATAAGAATTGCGCCCTTTGGGAGCTCAAGAAGTAAAATAGAGAGATCAATTTATATGGGAGCTGTATCGGGCTATAGACCGATTCAGACCATAATAAACACGTATGTTGAGGGTCATGAGAAAAGCCGTCGTACAAAATTTCAGGCAAATCGGATAATAATCGCGACCTTTAGAGGCTCAAGAAGTCAAGATCCCAGATCGGTTTATATGGCAGCTATATCAGGTTATGAACCGATTTGAACCATATTTGGCACAGTTGTTGGATATCATAACAAAATACTTCATGCAAAAATTCATTCAAATTGGAAAAGAATTGCGCCTTCTAGAGGCTCAAGAAGTCAAGACCCAAGATCGGTTTATATGACAGCTACATCAGGTCATGGACTGATTTGAACCATACTTGACACAGTTGTTGGATATCATAACAAAAAACGTCGTGCAAAATTTTATTCAAATTGGATAAGAATTGCGCCCTCTAGAGGCTCAAGAAGTCAAGACCCAAGATCGGTTTATATGGCCGCTATATCAGGTTATGAACCGATTTGAACCATACTTGGCACAGTAGTTGGCTATCATAACAAAATACTTCTTGAAAAAAATTCATTCCAATCGGATAAGAATTGCGCACTCTAGAGGCTCAAGAAGTCAAGACCCAAGATCGGTTTATATGGCAGCTAAATCAGGTTATGGACCGATTTGAACCATACTTGGTACAGTAGTTGGATGTCATAACAAAATACTTCGTGCAAAAATTCTTTCAAATCGGATAAGAATTGCGCACTCTAGAGGCTCAAGAAGTCAAGACCCAAGATCGGTTTATATGGCAGCTATATCAGGTTATGGACCGATTTGAACCATACTTGACACAGTTGTTTGATATCATAACAAAATACTTCGTGCAAAATTTCATTCAAATCGGATAAGAATTGCGCCCTCTAGATGCTCAAGAATTCAAGACCCAAGATCGGTTTATATGACAGCTGATTTGAACCATACTTCGCACAATTATTGGATATCATAACAAAATACTTCGTGTAAAAATTCATTCAAATCGGATAAGAATTGCGCCTTCTAGAGGCTCAAGAAGTCAAGACCCAAGATCGGTTTATATGGCAGCTATATCAAAACATGGACCGATATGGCCCATTTACAATACCAACCGACCTACACTAATAAGAAGTATTTGTGCAAAATTTGAAGAGGCTAGCTTTATTACTTCGGAAGTTAGCGTGCTTTCGACAGACAGACGGACGGACGGACAGACGAACGTATAGACGGACGGACAGACGAACGTATAGACGGACGGACAGACGAACGTATAGACGGACGGACAGACGGACGGACGGACATGGCTAGATCGACATAAAATGTTACGACGATCAAGAATATATATACTTTATGGGGTCTCAGATGAATATTTCGCTTAGTTACAAACAGAATGACGAAATTAGTATACCCCCATCCTATGGTGAAGGGTATAAAAACAAGCAAAAATGCATTAAATTCTGCCGGGGAGAACTTTGCATACCCACCACCTCGGGTATATATGTAAACCACCTTTCGTCACAACCTGGTGAATATTGGAAACTTATGCACCCAAATTCGGCATGGACATTGAGTGGTGCCACTGTTCAATTTTGTGGAACAAACTATTTTTTTTATCCAAATATAAACCGATCTGAACCATAAAGGACACGGATGTAAAAAAGGCTAACATAAGTCACTGCGTCAAATTTTAACGAAATCGGAAGATAAATGCTTTTTATAGGCCCAAGACTTTAAATCGATAGTTCTTTCTATATGGCACCCTTAACCAAATCTGGACCGATGTGGACCAAATTAAACA
Organism: Stomoxys calcitrans; assembly: GCF_963082655.1. NCBI lineage: Eukaryota > Metazoa > Arthropoda > Insecta > Diptera > Muscidae > Stomoxys > Stomoxys calcitrans. Next base: position 244,176,239 of record NC_081552.1, on the reverse strand, counting down.
AGGATATAATAATCATCATATTTTATTATAACTCCACTTGATAGGGGCTGGTCTCAATCATATTTTCTTCAGGTTCCGAGAACTCATATACAAGTTACATTTTCAGACAATAAATCTGCTTTTTATGGTATTAAGACCCTACATTGGAAGATCGGTCTATATGACAGCTATATATATATATTCTGATCTGACCCATATTTGGGGTGGATGTCGGGAAGCTAAAAACAAGTCACTATTGCAAATTTCAGCGAAATCGGGTAATAAATAAAGCTTTTATGGGCTTCAGACCCTTTATCGGGAGATCAGTCTATATGGCAGCTAAACCCAAATACAGTCCGTTTTGAACCATATTTGGTTCAGATGTTGGGAGGCCTAAAATTACTCACTGTTTCAAATTTCAGCGAAATTGGATAAAAAATAAAGCTTTTATGGGCATAAGACCCTTTATCGGGAGATCGGTATATATGGCAGCTATATCTATTTAAAGTCCGATCTGAACCATAGTTAGGTCAAATATTGGGAGGCTTAAAATAACCCGCTGTTTCAAAATTCAACGAAATCGGTTAATAAATAAAGCTTTTTGGCTTTCACACCCTTTATCGGGAGATCGGTATATAGGGCAGCTATATCCAACTATAGTCCGATCTAAACCATATTTAGTTTAGGTAAGGGGAGGCTTAAGATAACTCACTGCTTAAAATTTCAACGAAATCGGATAATAAATAAAGCTTTTATGGTCTTCAGACCCTTTATCGGGAGATCGGTCTATAGGGCGGCCATATCTAAATGTAGTCAGTAGGTCAGATGTCGGGAGGCCTAAAATTACTCACTGTTTCAAATTTCAGCAAAATCGGTTAAAAAATAAAGCATTTATGGGCATTAGAGCCTTTATGGGCAGATCGGTCTATATAGCAGCTATACCCAAATATAATCCGATCCGATTTGGCCCGTTCAAGAACTTAAGCAGCATCAAAAAGACGTATCTGTGACAAATTTCAGCTCAATGTCCCAATTTTTGAAGGCTATGGAGTGATTACAACAGACGGACGGACAGACACACGGACATCGTTAACTCGTTTTAGAATTTTTCACCGATCCAAAATATATATACTTTGTAGGGTCGGAAATTCATATTTCGATGTGTTGCAAACGGAATGACTAAATGAATGTAACCCCTATCCTACGGTGGTGGGTATAAAAAAATAATTTTCAAAATGAACTAAAATAAAAACTAAACAAGTAAGAGCGTGCTAAGTTCGACCGGACCGAATCTAATATACCCTCCACCATGGATCGCATTTGTCGAGTTCTATGCGCGGTATCTCTTTTAGGCAAACAAAGAATATTGAATAAGAACTATTATGCTATTGGAGCTATACAAGTTATGGTCCGTTTCGGACCATAAATGAATGCTCAACATTGTAGAAATCATTGTGTTTCAGTTTATTCGGATAAGGATTGCTTCTTGTAGGGGCTCAAGAAGCAAAATCGGGAGATAGGTTTATATGCAGCTATATCAGGCTATTGATCGATTCAGACCTTAGACACGTATGTTGAGGGTCATGAGAAAAGCCGTTGTACAAAATTTCTGCCAAATCGTATGGGAATTGCGCCCTCTAGAGGCTCAAGAAGTCAAGACCCATGATCGGTTTATATGGCAGCTATATCAAAACATGGGCCGATTTGAACCATACTTTGCGCAGTTGTTCGAAAAACTCCACGTGCAAAATTTCAGCCAAATCGGATGAGAATTGCGCCTTATAGAGGCTCAAGAAGTCAAGACCCAAGATCGGTTTATGTGGCAGCTATATCAAAACATGGACCCAGTTGGCCCATTTACAATCCCAACCGACCTACACTAATAAGAAGTGTTTGTGCAAAATTTCAAGCGGCTAGCTTTACTCCTTCGAAAGTTAGCGTGCTTTCGACAGACAGACTGATGGTCTCGACAGGATTCGTCGAAACAGAAAACGTCAGAAAACATTTTCAGCGATGGTTTTCCCCTCCTAATGCTGGCAACATTTGTGAGGTACTATGCCATGTAAAACTTCTCCCACAAGGAGGTGTCGCACTGCGGCACGCCGTTCGGACTCGGCTATAAAAAGGAGGCCCCTTATCATTGAGCTTAAACTTGAATCGGACTGCACTCATTGATATGTGGGAAGTTTGCCCCTGTTTCTTTGTTGAATGTTCATGGGCAAAATTTGCATTTTTTTGCAAACTACGACCAAATTTTCGTACAAATAGGTAAACCCGGAAATTTAGTATGAAAATAAATTTTAGAAATTATTTATGAAATTTTTTCGAAAATTTCGATAAATTTTGACAATTTTTAAACAAGTTTTTTTCTGGCAATGGTTTGCTCTAAAGAAATTCAATAACTCTCATTGCCCATTTCTGAACTCAAGCATAAGAATTTCTAATTAATTCTTTTTACAAAGAAACATGATACTCTTACAACATAACTCCAACCAACTTTGGTTATTCAACCTGCCAAGATATTATTCTCTACCTCCTGTAGATTTTCTACAATCAATTCCTTGCCACATAGCTTGGCATAAGCAATACAAACATGTACAAGATTCCCATCCACCTACTAAATATGGTGAAGTTATGTGTAAATTAAGTACAAGTACCATCAAAGTACTTGATGGCCGAAAGCCTGACTGCCAGATCAGACTTTCGTAGCTGCGTTGGCTAGCAATGGCGAACCAGTTCTCCTCCTCATAGTCATGCATAGTTGTGGTCTTGTCGTCTTATTTATTATGTGGCGACCATAAAAAGATCGTGAGAATATAATTTTTTGCCATCACTTTGAGTGTGGTGCGCTTCCACTAACTATGGTCGTCATCGTCATTCCGGGACAATTTTCAATGCAGAATTCCAGTTTGGCACTGATCCAGTGGGGACTTGAGAAAGAGTGCTGCGCAATAACAACCACCGTCAACCGAGAGAATCATAAAGAATTCATTATGTCCCATGTCCTTGAATTGAGAAAGTGCAACACGTGTGTCTTTTGGTTTGGCATAATATCGAACACTGACTGTTTGACTTTGACTTGGAACACAGGAGCTTCATTATTGCCAAACCAATGCCCAGCGTATTTCTTACCTGTATGTCTGTCTGTTTGTTTGCTGAACGCGCATGCGTGCGCCATTGAAACTAAAACAATAACGACAACAACATCAAGAGCAATATTATGAGACTACGTTCAGATTTGAGAATGTTTAAAGTGACGCTATGCGACATCTTTGGTTGGTCGCAGTGATGGTGTTTTAAGGCAAATGCAAGACGCGCCTGCGTGGAGGCTGTAAATAATGAAACAAACAATACTCAGTGCTATGAATAACAATGCCAAGCATGATGTTTACCAAATAGGGTTGATTGAAACGAATATCGATATGCCGTACTATGAAAATATCGAAAGGAAAATTGAACTATTGAAAATCCGAAATTTTTATTTTTATACCCACCACCATAGGATGGGGGTATACTAATTTTGTCATTCCGTTTGTAACACCTCGAAATATGCATCGAAGACCCCTCAAAGTATATATTTTCTTGATCGTCATGAAATTTTAAGTCGATCTAGCCACGTCCGTCCGTCCGTCTGTCGACAGCTAACTTTCGAAGGAGTTAAGCTAATACCTTGAAATCTTGCACAAATACTTCTTATTAGTGTAGAGGGGTTGGGATTGTAAATGGGCCAAATTGGTCCATGATTTGATATAGCTGCCAAATAAACCGATCTTGAGAAGCCGCAATTCATATCCGATTTGGCACGTGGTGTTTTAGTATCACTTCCAACAACTGCGTTAAGTATGGTCCAAATCGGCCATATAAACCGATCTCCCGTTTAGACTTCTTGAGCTTCTTGAGGGTGCAATTCTTATCCGATTTGTCTGAAATGTTCAACATGGTATTTTAGTATCACTTCCAACAACTTTGCAAAGGGCGCAATTTTTACTCGATTTGCCTGAAATTTTAGAGGTGGTGTTTTTCTACGACTTCTAACAGCCATGAGAAGTACGGTCCATCTTGGTCAATAACTTGATGTTGGTCATATGTTTGTTGAATAAGTCATTCAAATAAATGAGATCCATGGTGGATGGTATATTCTGTTTGGTACGAACTGAACTTACTTACTTACTCACTTACTTACATACTTACTCACTTACTTACATACTTACTCACTTACTTACATACTTACTTACATACGTACTTACTTACATACGTACTTACATACATAGTTACTCACTTACTTACTTACTTACTTACTTACTTACTTACTTACTTACTTACTTACTTACTTACTTACTTACTTACTTACTTACTTACTTACTTACTTACTTACTTACATGCTTACTTAGTTACTTACTTACTTACTTACTTACTTACTTACTTATTTACTTACTTACTTACTTACATGCTTACTTATTTACTTACTTACTTACTTACATGCTTACTTATTACTTACTTACATGCTTACTTACTTACTTTCATATTTACTTACTTACTTACTTACTTTCTTATTTACTTACTTACTTACTTACTTACTTACTTACTTACCTACTTACTTACTTACTTGCTTACTTACTTACTTACTTACTTACCTACTTACTTACTTACTTACTTACTTACTTACTTACTTACTTACTTACTTACTTACTTACTTACTTACTTACTTACTTACTTACATGCTTACTTACTTACTTACTTACTTACTTACTTACTTACTTACTTACCTACTTACTTACTTACTTGCTTACTTACTTACTTACTTACTTACTTACTTACTTACATGCTTACTTACTTACTTTCTTATTTACTTACTTACTAACTTACTTTCTTATTTACTTACTTACTTACTTACTTACTTACTTACTTACCTACTTACTTACTTACTTGCTTACTTACTTACTTACTTACTTACTTACTTACCTACTTACTTACTTACTTACTTACTTACTTACTTACTTACTTACTTACTTACTTACTTACTTACTTACTTACTTACTTACTTACTTACTTACTTACTTACTTACTTACTTACTTACTTACTTACTTACTTACTTACTTACTTACTTACTTACTTACTTACTTACTTACTTACTTACTTACTTACTTACTTACTTACTTACTTACTTACTTACTTACTTACTTACTTACTTACTTACTTACTTACTTACTTACTTACTTACTTACTTACTTACTTACTTACTTACTTACTTACTTACTTACTTACTTACTTACTTACTTACATGCTTACTTACTTACTTACTTACTTACTTACTTACTTACTTACTTACTTACTTACTTACTTACTTACTTACTTACTTACTTACTTACTTATTTACTTACTTACTTACTTACTTGCTTACTTGCTTACTTACTTACTTACTTACTTACTTTCTTACTTACTTACTTGCTTACTTACTAGCTTACTTACTTGCTTACTTACTTGCTTACTTACTTACTTAGTTACCTACTTACTTACTTACATACTTACTTGCTTACTTATTTTGTGGGGATGCCAAACTCAGATATGCCTACAAATATGTCGAAAGCTGATTTGTAGTCGACAGATGGTGAGTGTTGACTTGTCCTTTTCGGGTCTTCCTCTGGTTTTGGTGCAGTGTGACCAATTATTTCATGGATTTCAGGTTTATTATCTTTGACACAGGAGCTCGAGAGTGTCTTGTATGCGATAGATATGCGTGCCGCATAGCGACACCACTTAGTAGAGAAGTTTTAACATGACAGGATACCCCAGCATTACAAGCACTGCTAAAAATGTTTGTGATGTTCACGTCGGGGTTTGAACCCAGGCGTTCGGCGTCAAAGGTGGACATGGTAACCTCTGCGTCACGGTGGGCTCCATTAGATTTGCGATTAGATTAGCAAATAATTTTCTGCCAAGTATTTTCATATAGACAACGAGCGACTAAGGTGGCGTATACAAAAGTGCCCAAGGAAATTCCTTTAAGGAAAAGGGGCAAACCTCTCAAATATCAATGGTTGCTGTCCGATTCAAGTTTGAGCTCCATGATAAGACACCTAACCTCTGCAATACGGTGGTCTCCAAGGTGGCGTATGACCTATGGCATAATTATCGAAAAGTAATCATACACACCAGTGTCCAAATATTTTTAATGTTTGGTGCTGTGTCATAGGATCGTGAGCTTTATGGTCGCTTTACCCCCCACTTCTGACATACATTATGAGAAATCCATGACTTGTCCTGGAACAGAGCGCCTTTAGAGAAAAACTGTTAGAGGATTTTGAAAATTGCCCGCCAATTTCTGATAGAAGGACCGAAAAATCAGAGGAAAAAGTCATGTTAATCAATGTCATCGTTATTGTCACAAGCCTATGACAAAACTTGAACTTCTGTGGCTAAATGTAGAGCACTACTCTTAAAATTAAACAGAATCATAAGGTCTTAACTTTTGCACAAAATAATGGCAACAATAACGTCTGAAAAACACTTGGCGCACCTGAGAATGTTGATGGGTCTTCTTTTTTGAGCGTAAAGTACTTAAAAAACACTTGCATGGGGATGAGCAACACAGCATCATCAGCCTCAAGAAAACCAAATCCGGACTAGCAGCAGCAGCAATGACTGCTATGATGAGGAAGATGATGGGGCAAGCCTACACTCAGTGCACTGGGTCGATTTAAAACAGAGCCAAAATGTTGAATTTGCACAGTGGGAAGAAATTATTTTGAAAATATTTAGAAGGACGTAAAAGGGTTACAAGCTTAGTCGGTTCATGTCGAATTAGCAACATTTGACAAGGATAGTTATATTATATGTAGATTTTTGTACAGGATGGTCGAGATATAACCTCGGTTAACTTTTGCAAATCATGCGTTGCACATATGGGGTTACAAGGATCACGTCTGAAGAACATATTAAACAACGTTACGACTTTTAGAGAAATGGCCAGAAAGGCCATAACACTGAAGTAAGATTCACCCACTTATTGCCAGGCTGACGGACTATATCATTATTATATTTTGGATTTGTTCGTACAAATGTTCATGGTCTCAACAATGGTTTAATTCATAAAATTTTCCCCATTGTGACTCATATCTTCTCTTTTTATTGTTAGCTAAAGATTTCGTGTTTTTCTTCATTGGCGTTTGAACACTGTATTGCATCAAGCCCTGCTCATACGTTCGTTAATAATGTATGAAAACGAGCGAGAAGCCCTTTATCACAGCCACCACTTACTTATGCCAACCATGGCCATTGTCGCCAGTTGTACTGCTTGTTGTCGCTTTTGGGGAGATTGCCTTGGAGTTGTAAGGACTTGTGCCTTATACATTGTCGTCATAGTCGTAGGAGCCAAGAGCTTTCTTGCTGCACATGCGCTTAGTTTGGTAATGATTTTGTTGCGTACAACTGCACACAACTCCTTTTGATCAGTGGGGGAAACCGCGTTGGCTGACAAAACCTACAGCCAGGTTTGGTTTTTCGTCCCAACTTCTACTGGAGGGGCACAAGTGTTGCTCGTTGTATGGTGGAGGTTGGTGGTGCCGCTGCGCTTCGTGACAAAATCAATGTTGTGGCATTTCATGTGAATATGTGTGTGTGTGTGTGTGTGTGTGTGTTGTAAGCGCTTTTATCGCCGCAGCCTGTCTGTGGACTAAACAACAATGACGCGATCTCTGGCGCGACATGTACTGAATAACGAGGAGCCAACAAGGGACGTTATATTTACCCTTTATCATCGTCATTCTCATTGCCGTCATCGTCATCACAATGTTGGCATTGGTATGATACCAGTGAGGTAGGCGAAAGGGGGCGAAAGTTTTTGCTTGGGGATATAAGAAATCTTAGAAGCTAAGAATGCTTACAATGTAAATTTCCTCTAGTTTGTGAGCAAAGAGGCAAATGCAAATTTGGCCACGGACATTCCATTAGGGAACAGGGGCAAACTTCCAACATACCAATGAGTGCTGTCCGATTCAAGCTTTAGGTTCAATGATAAGGGCCCTACATTTTAAAGCCGAGTCCGAACAGCGTGCCACAATGCGACACCTCTTTGGGAAGTTTTTACATGGCATAGTATCACACATATGCCACCAGCATTAAGAGGGTATAACCGCTGATGACAAGGCGAGCAACTAGCGCCTTCAAATAAGCAATGGCCAACATCAGCGACTGTTACCAGGTTAGGGGCGGCTAGAGGCAAGCGTCGGATCTTGGAGTAAGCGGCTCGTGACTTCGGGGGATATATGTGCGATCCCATCAAAACCCATGCGGTTGAGGCGCTGGGCCAGTAACCCGACCCCGGAAAACTGTAAGAATCACTCTGAGAATCAAAAGAATAATAAGGTGGATGACCCACGCAAACGAAAAAATTACCATGAATTGCCAATCTGCACCTGGAATGTCCGCACTCATTATAGAGAAGGTGCAGTATATGCGTTTGGGAGGCCACCGTAGCGCAGAGGTTAGCATGTCCACGCCTGGGTTCGAATCCTGGCGAGACCATCAGAAAAAAACATTTTTCAGCGATGGTTTTCCCCACCTAATGCTGGCAACATTTGTGAGGTACTATTCCATGTAAAAAACATCTGTCCAAAGAGGTGACGCACTGCGGCATGCCGTTCGGACTCGCCTATAAAAAGGAGGCCCCCTATCATTGAGCTTAAACTTGATTCGTACTGCACTCATTGATATGTGAGAAGTTAGTCCCTGTTCCTAAGTGGAATGTTCATGGGCAAAGTTTGCATTTGCAGTATACGCGTTGGCGGATGTATAGTAGAAGTACAAAGTAGATATTACCGCCTTACAGGAAGTACGATGGACCGGGAATGGCTTCGCAACAACAACAAAGGGTGACGAACTATACTATAGCTGGCATAACACGAGACATGAATTTGGCTGTAAATTTGTGGTTAGTCGGAGACTGAAACACCTTGTCTGAAGCTTTACTCCGGTGGATGAGAGGCTAGCCACAATCCGCATAAAAGCCAAATCCTTCAACATCAGCCTAATTTGTGTCCATGCCCCGAAGGTAGACAAGGACGAGCAGACCAAGGGTATTTTCTACGAGTGCCTGTGAGAGAATATGACCGCTGCCCCGTCCATGATATTAAAATCGTTCTGGGAGATTTTAATGGGAAGATAGGGAAATAAGATCTCTTTGGTCCAACAGTCGAAAGAACAACCATAATGGATTGAGACTAATAGATTTCGCCGAGCCAAAAAATATGTTTACGACACCAGATTTCAACATCGAAGGATTCACAGGGCTACATGATTGTCACCCGATCAAAACACAAGAAACCACATTGATCAGATGAAAGGCATTCATCCATCGTGTTAAATGTGCGATCGATCAGAGGGGCAAACATAGATTCGAATCATTACCTTTTTGCAGCAAAGGTTCACACCCTTCCAAGATTTGGATATAGCTGGCATATAGACCGATATCTCGATTTAATGTCTTGGGCCCATAAAGGCGCTTTTATTGCACGATTTCGCCGAAATTTGGGACTGTGAGGTGCGTTAGGCACTTGGACAACTTTCTGCAATTGGGCCCAGATCGGTCCAGATTTGGATATAGCTGCCATATAGACCGATCGCTCAATTTAAGGTTTTGGCCCCATGCCTAATGTGATCCATGACAATGCAAATTTTATTGTTTTTGTCCCTATTTTTAGATACTTTTAGAGTTTTTTATTCCCACCACCGAAGGATGGGGGTATATTCATTTTGTCATTCCGTTTGCAACACATCGAAATATCCACTTCCGACCCTATAAAGTATATATATTCTTGATCAGCGCAAAAATCTAAGACGATCTAGACATGTCTGTCCGTCTGTATGTTGAAATCACGCTACAGTCTTTAAAAATAGAGATATTGAGCTGAAATTTTGCACAGACTTTTTTTTTGTCCATAAGCAGGTTAAGTTCGAAGATGGGCTATATCGGACTATATCTTGATATAGCCCCCATATAGACCGATCCACCGATTAAGGGTCTTAGGCCAATAAAAGCCACATTTATTATCCGATTTTGCTGAAATTTGAGACAGTGAGTTGTGTTAGGCCCCCCAACATCCTCCGTCAATTTGGCTCAGATCGGTCCAGATTTCGATATAGCTGCCATATAGACCGATCCTCCGATTTAGGGTCTTGGGCCCATAAAAGCCACATTTATTATCCGATTTTGCTAAAATTTAAGACAGTGAGTTATGTTGAGCCCTTCGACATCCTTCGTCAATTTGGCCGAGATCGGTCCAAATTTGGATATAGCTGCCATATAAACCGATCCTCCGATTTATTGTCTTAGGCCTATAAAAGCCACATTTATTTTCCGATTTTGCTGAAATTTAAGACAGTGAGTTGTGTTAGGCCCCCCAACATCCTCCGTCAATTTGGTTCAGAGCGGTCCAGATTTGGATATAGCTGCCATATAGACCGATCCTCCGATTTAGGGTCTTGGGCCCATAAAAGCCACATTTATTATCCGATTTTGCTAAAATTTAAGACAGTGAGTTATGTTAGGCCTTTCGACATTCTTCGTTAATTTGGCCCAGATCGGTTCATATTTGGATATAGCTGCCATATAGACCGATCCTCCGATTTATAGTCTTAGGCCCATAAAAGCCACATTTATTATCCGATTGTGCTGAAATTTTGGACAGTGAGTTGCGTTGAGCGCTTCGACATCCTTCGTCAATTTGGCCGAGATCGGTCCAAATTTGGATATAGCTGCCATAGAGACCGATCCTCCGATTTATGGTCTTAGGCCCATAAAAGCCACATTTATTATCCGATTTTGCTGAAATTTTGGACAGTGAGTTGCGTTGAGCCCTTCGACATTCTTCGTCAATTTGGTTCAGATCGGTCCAGATTTGGATATAGCTGCCATATATACCGATCCTCCGACTTAGGATCTTGGGCCCATAAAAGCCACATTTGTTATCCGATTTTGCTGAAATTTGGGACAGTGAGTGGCCTTAGGCCCTTTGACATCTTTCTTCTATTTGGCCCTGATCGGTTCAGATTTGGATATAGCTGCCATATAGACCGATCTCTCGATTTAAGGTTTTGGACCCATAAAAAGCGCATTTATTGTCCAATGTCGCCGAAATTTGGGACAGTGAGTTGTGTTGGGCCCTTCGATATTTGTCTTCAGTTTGCCTCAGATCGGTCCATATTTGAATATTGCTGCCATATAGACCGATCTCTCGATTGAACAATGACTTGTACTGTAAGCATTTGGTCTAAATCGGATGATATGTCTATATAGCTGCTTTGGGGCATAAGGTATGCATTTTTCACTGGATTTTGACGAAATGTGGTTCAGATATATACCCGAGGTGGTGGGTATCCAAAGTTCGGCTCGGCCGAACTTAACGCCTTTTTACTTGTTTTTTAATTTTTTCGCCCCTCTCCCAAATTTTTCTTCATCGCCACCACTAAATGCCCATTTGAAAGAGAAAATATGGCCACAAAAAATCATCTCATGCCAATGTCATACAATTCATTGATTCGAAAAGAGGAAAAAAAAAGCCACCAAAGGCAACGACGACAGTGATTCATGGTTTATTAAGCACATTATGCTCCAGGACACTCAAGTAGAGTAGTCCATGGTGATGGAACAGCGGCGACGGCAGCAAATGGAACTGCTGCAATTGAAGACAACAGTTTTACACGAGAGGCAAAACGCATGCGCAGCTGCGATCTGCACGTGTTTAAAGCAATTGTACCACCACTCATCTGTATGGATTTATACCTTCATTTAGTGCCAACTATGTAGCCAATATACACTCAACACACACACACACAAAGATCACATCATGCCGCCCTTAATGCCGCGCGGGACCACCACTACTATCCTCATGTGGCAACTATGGCTTGTAAGGTTATTGGATTTTGTGGTTGCTTGTTTTGATAATGATGCACCATAGAATGTATGAAAGAAGTTTCATTATTTTTATGATACTAAAAGTCTACAGCAAGAGCAAAAGGGGGAGGAGGAAGAGATCAGTCGTACTAACATGCATTTAAGCCTTTGGGCCTTCATCGCGAGGCTCCACCAAAATTGGATTGCTGATGGTTCAATGGCCATGTGTGCGCAATGAGCCGCTTAAGTACTCCGGCCACGTAGCCGTTGAGAGTGTAAGGACTTACATTTGTGCTTACTTAAATGCTGGAATTTATGGCAATTGGTTATTTTACATGTTTCTCGGTGACCAGAACACATGTGACAATCGATGGGATTTGCAAAAGAAAGAAACAAAAACACAACATGCTCCAAGTGTTGCACAATCTATGCTGCTGGAGCTGCTGGTTCATCCTTTCTTTTTTTGTGCCTTTTCTTGCATTTCTTTTCGGTGGCCCGGGATGTCCGGGCAGTCAGTTTTTATTGGAGCGGTTTTTTGCTTTGTCCAGCCATGATAAAGGTTGAAATCATTGCCATAAATTGTGGCAACTTGTTAGGAAGTGTTGTTGAGTTCGCGTTGCACGATGAAATGGAATGAAAAGAAATGCCAACCATTCACTGATCTGGAGGTAACAAATTATTTTATAATTTCTGCAAATGTAAAGCCATTAATTTCTTCTTGGAGTCAGTCCCCAATCGACATTCTGCTGGCGGAGGGGCGGTGCCTTCAAAACCTTTTTGTAGACATACCCGTATACTGAAAAGCACATTTAAAGACCTGCAGACGGAGTCTTGTAAGATTTAAAAGTAGGAAAGGTAACAGTTGACGGACGACTATATATAAAGCGACTCTGATGGCAAGGCTAAAGGGCTTACATGTTTACAGATGGATCTAAGATGGAAAACGGAACCGGTTGTGGCATTCTATATTGCGGTTAACTTGACATCAACGTCTCTTTGCGAATGCGTGATGACTGCAGCATTTTCTAGGCAGAGGTCTTTGCGATAACTAGGGCGGCAGAGAGGCGGTGCTATCCAGAGGAATAGATCGATCTAACATCTGTACCTATAACGACAGTCAAGCAGCATTGAAGGCTTTAATTTGCACTAGTATAAGATCTAAGGTATTGGGCTGCTTTCGAGAAGTTTAAAATTGTCGTCAGAGGTATCATAATCCGGCTTTATTCTGGGTTCCTAGACATAGGGATTTTTATAGGATATGAGAAGGCCGACATGCTTGCGAGATTGGGTGTAAGCCTTGCTCTTGGGTCAATATTGGATGTATACCCACTATTATCGGAAAATTTCCATTGCATTAAGGAGCGTTACAAGGACACAGGGTTAAAACGTTGCAATTCAACAGCCGGATGTGAACAAACATCGAATATAGCTTGTCTGTGTCAATGGAAAAGGCACATCTGAGTATGGTTGTCGGGTTTATAACAGAACATAATAAGCTAAGTAAACGTATATGGAGGCCACCGTAGCGGAGAGGTTAGCATGTCCGCCTATGACGCTAAACGCCGAGGTTCGCATCTTGGCGAGACCATACAAAAAAATTGAAGGGGTGGTTTTTCCCTTCTAATGCTGGCAACATTCGTGAGGTACTATGCCATGTAAAAACTTCTCTCCAAAGAGGTGTCGCACTGCGGCACACCGTTCGGAATCGGCTACAAAAAGGAGGCTCCTTATCATTGAGCTTGAAACTTGAATCGAACTGTACTCATTGATATGTGAGAAGTTAGCCCCTGTACCTGTAGCGGAATGTTAATGGGCAAAATTTGCAATTTGCAAACATATGTCTTGTATTGGCATTAGAAATGATGACATCTGTCGGTGGTGTCATGAGATCGTCGCCTCGGAAGACAATTTTTACTTTCTTTGTCAATGCCCCGCTTTAAGTCAAAGTAGAAAAAGGATACTGGTTTTTATACCCACCACCGAAGGATGGGGCAATATTAATTTTGTCTTTCCGTCTGCAACACATCGAAATATCCACTTCCGACCCTATAAAGTGTATATATTCCTGATCAGCGTAAAAATCTAAGACGATCTAGCCATGTCCCGCCGTCTGTCCGTCTGTCTGTTGAAATCACGATACAGTCTTTCAAAATAGAGATATTAACCTGAAACTTTGCACAGATTCCTTTTTTTTTGTCCATAAGCAGGTTAAGTTTGAAGATGGGCGATATCGGACTATATCTTCATATAGCCCCCATATCGACTGATCCGCCGATTTAGGGTCTTAGGCCCATAAAAGCCACATTTCTTATCCGATTTTGCTGAAATTTGGGACAGTGAGTTGTTAGGCCTTGCGACATCCTTCTTCAATTTGGCTCAGATCAGTTCAGATTTGAATATAGCTGCCATATAGACCGATCTCTCAATTTAAGGTTTTGAGCCGATAAAAGGCTCATATATTGTCCGATTTTGCCGAAATTCGGTACAGTGAGTTGTGTTAGGCTCTTCGACATTCTTCTTTAATTTGGGCCAGATCGGTTCAGATTTGAATAAAGCTGGCATATAGACCGATCTCTCGATATGAGGTTTTGGGTTCATAAATGGCGCATTTATTGCCCGATGTCGCCAAACTTTGGAACAGTGAATTGCGTTATGCCCTTCGACATCCTTCGTTAATTTGGCCCAGATCGGTCCAGATTTGGATATAGCTGCCATATAGACCAATCCTCCGATTTAGGTTCTTAGGCCCATAAAAGCCACATTTACTATCCGATTTTGCTGAAATTTTCGGACAGTGAGTTGTGTTAGCCCCTTCGACATCCTACTTCAATTTGGCCCAGATGAATTCAGATTTGAATATAGCTGCCATATAGACCGATCTCTCGATTTAAGGTTTTGAGCCGATAAAAGGCTCATATATTGTCCGATGTCGCCGAAATATGGGACAGTGAGTTGTGTTAGGCTCTTCGAGATTTTTTTGCAACTTGCCCCAGATCGGTCCTGATTTGTATATAGCTGCCATATAGACCGATCTCTCGATTTAAGGTTTTGGGCCCATAAAAGCCACATTTATTGTCCGATGTCGCCGAAATTTGGAACAGAGAGTTAAGTTAAGCCCGCCGAAATACTTCTGCAATATGGCACAGATCGGTCCTGATTTGTATATGGCTGCCATATAGACCGATCTCTCGATTTAAGTTTTTGAGCCCATAAAAGGCGCATTTATTGTCCGATTTCGCCGAAATTTATGACAGTGAGTTGTGTTAAGCCCTTCGACATCTTCCTTTAATTTGGCCCAGATCGGTCCAGATTTGGATATAGCTGCCATATAGACCGATCTTTTGATTTAAGGTCTTGCGGCCATAAAAGTCGCATTAATTACCCGATTTTGCCGAAATTCGATCCTCCGATTTAGGTTCTTAGGCCCATAAAAGCCACATTTATTATCCGATTTTGTTGAAATTTTGGACAGTGAGTTGTGTTAGGCCCCTTCGACACTCTTCTTCAATTTGGCCCAGATCGGTCCTGATTTGTATATAGCTGCCATATAGACCGATCTCTCGATTTAAGGTTTTGAGCCCTAAAAGGCGCATTTATTGTCCGATGTCGCCGAAATTTGTAACAGAGAGTTAAGTTAAGCCCCCCGACATACTTCTGCAATATGGCACAGATCGGTCCTGATTTGTATATAGCTGCCATATAGACCGTTCTCTCGATTTAAGGTTTTGAGCCCTAAAAGGCGCATTTATTGTCCGATGTCGCCGAAATTTGTATAAGAGAGTTAAGTTAAGCCCCCCGACATACTTCTGCAATATGGCACAGATCGGTCCTGATTTGTATATAGCTGCCATATAGACCGATCTCTCGATTTAAGGTTTTGGGGCCATAAAAAGCACATTTATTGTTCGATTTCGCCGAAATTTGGGACACTGAGTTGTGTTGGGCCCTTCGACATCTTTCTTTAATTTGGTCCTGATCGGCTCAGATTTGGATATAGCTGGCATATAGATCGATCTCGCGATTTAAAGTTTTGGGGCCATAAAAGGCGCATTTATTGTCCGAGTTCGCCGAAATTTGGGACACTGAGTTGTGTAAGGCATTTCGACATCTTTCTTTAATTTGGTCCTGATCGGCTCAGATTTGGATATAGCTGTCATATAGACCGATCTCTCGATTTGAGGTTTTGGAGCCATAAAAGGCGCATTTATTGTCCGAGTTCGCCGAAATTCGGGACAGTGAGTTGTGTTAGGCTCTTCGAGATTTTTCTGCATCTTGACCCAAATCGATCCAGATTTAGATATAGCTGCCATATAGACCGATCTCTCGATTTCACTTATAATCTGATTTCACAGAAATTTGACACAGTGACTAATGTGTTTATTTTAGATATAGCTTCAAAAAGACACATATTTTGTTATACACAATATTTTTCACCGGATTTTGACGAAATATGGTTTACATATATACCCGAGTTGGTGGGTATCTAAAGTTCGACCCGGCTGCTTTTTTTTTTTTTTGTAAAATTTTACTATAGCTCTTAAAAAATCACCCTTTAAAATAGTACGTAAACTCGGTGGTTTAGGGTATTATATAGTCGGCTCAGCCCGACTTTTGCCTTTCCTTGCTGGTTTTAATTACAACAGCAACTTTTTAAGATACACCTACCAGTCATATCAGACTTTTGGATGTAAGGCTTATATAAAAAACCCTTATCATGTCAATCTTAACCACTCTATGCTTATTAAAAACACTTAAATCTATCGTGTAATTTTCACAAGAAAAAAACAATTTTCCAATCGTAAATCATAAATTTAATTTGTGTTACCATATATGACAAATAAACCAAATCAAAGCCAATATTTGCTCAAAGGCAACCGAAATCTTGATAAGTCCATAGGAAAATTGTACTCGACAACTGGAGGAAAAGTCATATAAGGCAGTCCGTCCTTAACACATGTATGTGGGGTGGCAAAAGCAAACAAAACACAAACACACACACACATACAAACACACCTGGTTAGTGCAATGAACAGTTGGTCACACTTACTGCTTGACACATACTGTCAGTGATCTGACAGTGATTTCATTTGTTATTATTGTCATTATTATGGAAAGTGAAGTGAGTTGTGGCAAGTCGGCAGGCTGCCACACAGCAGCAGCAGCACAACCACCACCAGCATTAGCGGCGACAGCAGCAGTTTTTGATTGAACGGTTGCACTTTCGGAACTGCTTTTGTGACACGCCTTCAATGCCAGCGATATGAATCATTGCAGGGTAAAAACCTCCAAACCCAAACCGAAAGCAAAATAACATCAGTTGCCATGAGGCCAATCATGTAAAGAAGTCCAAGTTGCTCCAGTCTCTCTATAACTCTGGCTGCTGCTGCTGCTGATCGATGCGAACTTATGACACTTAAGACAAACATTGATAGGGGCTGTAGATAGTAGGACAGACAAACGGAGCTTTGAAAGCGATATGTAACAATTTTGATTTAGTGACAAATATACATTACCACACTTCAAAGTTTGCTTTAAAGTTGTTGTCAAAACCAACCATAGTTAAAGAAAGTCGACCATTTAATACCCTATGCTATGTGCTAAAGCAAATTTGACCAGTAACAGGGGCAAACTTCTCACATAACAATATCAAAATATGTCATATCAAAAGTGCTATTCGATTCAAGTTTAGGCTCATTGATAAGAGGCCTTTTTTTATAGCCGAGTTCGAGCGTCGAGCCGGAGTCCGACCACTTTTTGGGATTTCTATGCATAGCATGTTACCTCACAAATGTCGCCAGCATTAGAAAGAGAAAAGTTTTTCTAATGTTCTCGCCGGGAATCGAACCCAGGTGTTTAGCGTCATAGTCGGACAAGCTAAACTCTGCACAACCGTAGTCTTTTTATATCCTTTTTTCTGCTAATTTCAATTACATTCGCTAAGCTGCAGTATTTTATAGCCGTTTTACAATGTAGGGCATAGAAAAGATGAAGGAGTGCTGAAAGCCATGAACGCCAGTTGACACACACCATACGTGGCAGTTAAGCATTCTGCGCATGTGTGGCATTATCTTGATAGATCAGTTGCAATATTCTTTCATTCATCATTGACTACTCCAGAGTGTGGTTAGTTAAAAAATTAAATAACCCCCTTGCCCCGTCTTAAAAACCTTTGTTTTCAGTATTATTGGCCTTTGGAACACAGCATTTTTTCAACGACGAAGTTCAAATGACACAATCGCCAAAAGTTCAAATGCGAAAACTATTTTCGTATTTTGCGCATATGTGGTGTAAAACAACAGAAACAGAGATTTTTTTCTGCTGAGTTTCCAAAGTCGTGACAAAAACTTAAATATTTTTCTTCCATAGCAGGAGTGTCAAAATGAATGGGGCTTTATTATTATTCGTTTTCGTTGGTAGATTTTTGTTTAGAGAATGTTAAATATTTGTGATTTGATTTATGTGAAAGAATAACGTCATAAAAACTATTTCGGTTAACCTATAAATACAAAGTAGAAGCTATATCCAATTCTGAACCAATTTTGATGGACCCTGGGCCGATGTTTCCAGATGGTTTTTTAAGCAACCCATATCGAGGAAAGCGTTGTGCACAATTTGGGCAATATCGGTCAATGCGCTTGCAGTCGCTCTGGAAGTGAAAATCGGCCGATATGCATACATGGCAGCTATATCTATATCTGAACCGATTTTTATAAAATTCACCAATAATATTAAGAGTCATAAGAAAGTCCTTCCTGCTAAATTTCGAGAGATTCAGTTAACAAATGAGCACTTTATTGCAATATTTCTCAAAATCGAACGAACATATATATGGGACTACATCTAAATCTCAACCGATTTCGACCAAACTCCATAGATATTGTGGTAGTTGTCGAAGAAGGCGTTGTGCAAAATTTTAGCAAGATTGGTCAATAAATGCCCTTGCAGTGGCTTTAGAAGTGAAAATCGGGCGATATACATATATGGCAGCTATATCTAAATCTGAACCGATTTCTATGAAATTAACCAAAAATATTGAGAGCCATTAAACCCCTTTCTACTAAATTTCGAGAAAATCGGTTAACAAATGATCATTTTATTTCATTATTACTGCAAATCGGACGAACATATATTTGGGAGCTATATCCAAATATGAACCGATTTTTTCCAATTTCAATAGGCTTAGTCTCTACGCCGACTAAAATCGGTGTTCCAAATTTAAAGACGATCGGATGAAAATTGCGACCTGTGGTTTGTACACAAATTAACATGAACAGTGGGACAGACAGACAGACGTACATGGCTAAATCGAATCAGAAATTGATTCTGAGTCGATCGGTATACTTATATTAATGGGTCTAGCTCTTCTCCTTTTTAGTGTTGCAAACAAATTCACAAACTTATAATACCCTGGCCCACAGTGGTGGTACAGGGTATAACAAGTAAAAAGGCGTTAAATTCGGACGGGCCCAAGTTTGGATACCTAACACCTCGGGTAAATATGTAAACCACATTTCGTCAAAATCCGGTCAAAAATGCAAACCTTATGCCCCATACCAGCTATATCGAAATATGTTTTGATTTAGACCAAATACTCAAATACAAGTCATTGTTCAATTGTGTATAACAAAATATTGATCTCTTCAGTAGGTATATCCAAAAATAAACCGATCTTAATCATTTATGACACGAATGTCGAAAAGCCTAACATAAGTCTCTGTGACCAATTTCAGTGAAATCGGATTATAAATGCGCGATTTATGGGGCCAAGACTTTATATGGAGAGATCGGTCTATATGACAGCTTTATTCAAATCTGGATCGATTTGGGCTAAGTTGCAGAAGTATATCGAGGAGCTTAACTTAACTCTCTGTCCAAAATTTCGGCGACATCCGACAATAAATGCCTTTTATGGGCTCAAAGCCTTAAATCGAGAGATCGGTCTATATGGCAGCTATATCCAAATCTGGACCGATCTGGACCAAATTAAAGGAAGATGTCGAATGGCCTAACACAACTCACTGTCCTAAATTTCAGCAAAATCGGATAATAAATGTGGCTTTTATGGGGCCAAGATCATAAATCTGCGGATCGGTTCATATGACAGCTATATCTAAATCTGAACCGATCTGGGCCAAATTTAAGAAGAATGTCGATGGCTCTAAAAAACTCAGTGTCCCAAATTTTAGCAAAATCGGATAACAAATGGGGCTTTTATGAGCCTAAGACCCTAAGTCGGCGGATCAGTCTATATGGGGTCTATATCAAGATATAGTCCGATATAACCCATCTTCGAACTTAACCTGATTGTGAACAAAAGAAGAATCTGTTCAAAGTTTTAGCTGAATATCTCTATTTTTGAGGACTATAGCATCATTTCAACAGACACACGGACGGACATGGCTAGATCGTCTTAGATGTTTACGCTGATCAAGAATATATATAATTTATAGGGTCGGAAATGGATATTTCAATGTGTTGCAAACGAAATGACAAAATGAAAATACTCCCATCCTTCGGTGGTGGGTATAAAAAAGTATTTATTGGGTATTATCCCGATAGAAACCCATCTCTATCCATAACAGATTTTAAGATAATTTTCTAAAGAAATGGCAACCGTTTTTTTCGTCTGCAACTAATTTATCTTCTACGCCCAGTTGAAACCACTAAGATCTTTGGATTTTGAATAAATGTCAATGTTGATCCGAGGGCTCGAAATAAGCCGTACTAATGATAAACGAATGGTTACAATTTGAATATCTCTAAAAAATTTAGCTTCACAAGGCGATAAAACAAACATTTGTATACCCTACACCACTTATGGTGTACAGGGTATTATAAATTAGTGAATTTGTTTATAACACCCAAAAGGAAGACAGATAGACCCATTGATAAGTACCGATCGACTCAGACTCATATTCTGATTCGATTTAGCTATGTCCGTCTGTCTGTCTGTCCGTCCGTCTGTCTGTCCATGTTAATTTGTGTACAAAGTCGCAATTTTCATCCGATCGTCTTCAAATTTGAAACAGGCATGTTTTTCGGTCTAGAGACGAAGCCTATTGAAATTGGGAAAAATCGGTTCAGATTTGGATATAGCTCCCATATAAATGTTCGTCAGATTTTCAGTAATAATGCAATGAAATGGTCATTTGTTTACCGATACTCTTAAAATTTGGCGGGAAGGATTTTCTTACGACTCTCGACATTACTGGAGAATTTCATAAAAATCGGTTCAGATTTAGATATAGCTATCATATATGTATATCGCTAGATTTTTACCCCAAGAGCCACTGCAAGCGCATTGTTTGACCAATCTTCCCAAAATTTCGTACGACGCTTTCCTCAACGACTCTCATAGTATCTGAGAAGTTTGCTTGAAATCGGTTCAGATTTAGATATAGCTCCCATATATATGTTCGTCCGATTTCCAGTAATATTGCAATAAAATGGTCCTTTGTTAACCGATTCTCCCGAGATTTGGCAGGAAGGATATTCTTATGACTCTCGATATTAATGGAGAATTTCATAAAAATCGGTTTAGATTTAGATATAGCTGTCATATATGTATATCGCTAGATTTTCACCCCAAGAGCCACTGCAAGAGCATTGTTTGACCAATCTTCCCAAAGCTTCGTACGACGCTTTCCTCAACGACTCTCATAGTATCTGAAAAGTTTGCTCGAAATCGGTTCAGATTTAGATATAGCTCCCATATATATGTTCGTCCGATTTCCAGTAATATTGCAATAAAATGGTCCTTTGTTAACCGATTTCCCCGAAATTTGGCAGGAAGGATTTTCTTACGACTCTCGACATTACTGGAGAATTTCATAAAAATCGGTTCAGATTTAGATATAGCTGTCATATATGTATATCGCTAGATTTTCACCCCAAGAGCCACTGCAAGCGCATTGTTTGACCAATCTTCCCAAAATTTCGTACGACGCTTTCTTCAACGACTCTCATAGCATCTGAGAAGTTTGCTTGAAATCGGTTCAGATTTAGGTATAGCTCCCATATTTATGTTCGTCCGATTTCCAGTAATATTGCAATAAAATGGTCCTTTGTTAACCGATTCTCCCGAAATTTGGCGGGAAGGATTTTCTTACGACTCTCGACATTACTGGAGAATTTCATAAAAATCGGTTCAGATTTAGATATAGCTGTCATATATGTATATCGCTAGATTCTCACCCAGAGAGCCACTGCAAGAGCATTGTTTGACCAATCTTTCTTCATTCCTGCCAATCTTTCGAAATTTGGCAGGAATGATTTTCTCTTGATTCTCGACATTACCGGAGAATACCATGGAAATCGGTCCAGATTTAGATATAGCTGTCATATATGTATATCGCCCGATTTTAGTTCTAGGGTCACAGTTAGCGCATTTATTAACAAATCTTGCCAAAATTTTGCCCAACGCTTTCCTCTACGACTAACACATTCTTTGCCATTTTTTACAAGTCCAGGGGAAATTTTCTTTACTTTTTATCAGCCTTAGTTTAAGGACAAGACTTTACACTGTCTGCAATAGATTCTGATCAGTAGTCAGGCATGCAGTCGAAGTTGAAACTAGTCACTCACTAGTTGGGTATTTACACATTTTTGTGGTTTACAAGACTCTTTAGCCGCCTGATATGCAGCACGATAGACCTGGCTCACTATAATAATGATGATGACGATGACGATGTTGATGTGGTAGTATTCAGTTTCTATGTGCATTTCTTTCTCGCTCTCTCACTCTCGGAGTCAAAAATCTAATGCTAACCAGCGTATGAACAGTAGCAAATGGTGGAAGCATTAAACTGTCAACGCTATCAAAGTAAGCAAATCACTGAAAGCACAGAAGCAACAGTTAAGCCACTACTGCCACTACGGCCTCTAGTGCCGCCACAATTGCCACAATGATGATGAGGAAACCTTAAATAAGAATAAACAGCAGCGGCAGCTGTTACCGAGATTAGTAATAGCAATGGCAATACTACACTGAGAGAAATTACAATAGATAATATACAAAAGTCAAGTTTATTTCTTAAGTTAAAACTAGTAAGGACGGGCTAAAGTTGAGCGTCGAAGTCGAACTTTTGATACCCTACACCACATTGGGTAGGCAGGCTAAGTCGTCGAAACTAAAATTTGATTAAATTTTAATGTAGAATTTCGACCAAAATCCAAATATGTTGTGGGAGTCAAAGAATAAAATTTTGAGAAGATCGGTGGATAAATGCGATAGCAAAGGCCTTAAAAGTGAAAATAGGGATATATGCCAAATTTGAAGACGATCGAATGGAAATTGCGACCTGTAGTTTGTACACAAATTAACATGGACAGACAGACGGACGCACGGACAGACACCCAGAAAGAAGAGAGATAGACCCATTGATAAGTATACGGATCGACTCAGAATCACTTTCTGATTCAATTTAGCCATGTCCGTCTGTCTCTCCGTCTGTCCATGTTAATTTGTGTACAAAGTAAAGGTCGCAGTTCTCATCCGTTCGTCTTAAAATTTGGTACAGGCATGTTTTTTGGCCTAGAGATGAAGCCTATTGAAATTGGAAAAAATCGGTTCAGATTTGAATATAGCTCCCATATATATGTTCGTCCTATTTGAAGTAATAATGCAATAAAATGGTCATTAGTTAACCGATTCTTTCGAAATTTGGCAGGAATGATTTTGTTTTGAACATTACAGGAGAATACTATGGAAATCGGTCCAGATTTGGATATAGCTGGCATATATGTATATCGCCCGATTTTAACTTCTAGGGTCACAGTAAGCACATTTATTAACAAATCTTGCCAAAATTTTGCACAACGGTTTCAACGACGACTACGACGAAATCGGTTAAGATTTAGATATAGATCCCATATATATGTTCGCCCGATTTTGAGAAATACTGCAATAAATTGCTCATTTGTTAACCGATTCTCTCGAAATTTGGCAGGAAAGATTTTCTCTGGACTCTCGACATTACCGAGGAATTTCTTAGAAATCGGTTCAGATTTAGATATAGCTGCCATATACATATTTGACCAATCTTGACCAAACTTTGTACAACGCTTTCCTCGACAACTACCAAAATATCTGAGAAGTTTGCTCGAAATTTGATCAGATTTAGATATAGCTACCATATATATGTTATCAGATTTTGGGTAATTTGCAATAATGTTGTCATTTGTCAACCTTAGTTTGCTCATACTTATTTGCTCGAAAATTTTATAGGGATTGTTTAATAACCCAACTGAAAACATCCGTCAAGGTCCATCAAAATTGGTTCAGAATTGGATAAAGCTCCCACATTGTACAATAATTATAGGGTAGGTGTAGGGTATTATACAGCACCGCCCGACTTTTGCCCTTTCTTACTGGTTTTTTATTCCGTTTGTAACACCTCGAAATATTCGTCTAAGACCCTACAAAGTATATAAATTCTTGATCGTCTTGATATTCTGAGTCGATCTAGCCATGTCCGCCCATCTGTCCGTCCGTCCTTCCGTTTGTCTGTCGAAAGAACGCTAACTTCCGAAAAGTAAAGCTGGGCTTTTGAAATTTTACACAAATACTTCTGATTAGTGTGGGTCGGTTGGGATTGTTAATAGGCCATATCGGTCCATGTTTTGATATGGTTTGATTAAGTTGAAAAGAGGGTGCAGATATTAATCCATTCCATGCCACTAAGGACATACACTTAAGCCAGTAATCGGCTTGTCGTGCGATCTAAAAGCTAAAAAGTAACCTCGAAAAAGAAAATTTTAAGTTAGGAATTCTGTGCTACCTACAAAATCCTTAATTGTTTTCCATACCACTCCCCTAAGTTGGTTTATGTCTGGTATCGTGTCCCCACCTAACTACCGGTGTCTGTTAGCCACGAAAGCCGGACTGGCATATAAAGCGATCTTGGGTCTTGACTTCTTGAGCTTCTAGAGGAGGCAATTTTTTGATCCGATTTGGATGAAATTTTGCACATATCGTTAGGAAATGACATGCAATTACTGGGTCATGTGTGGTCTTAATCAGTCCATAACCTGATATAGCTGCCATATAAACCAATCTTGGGTCTTGACTTCTTAAGCCTCTAGAGGGCGCAATTCTTATCCGATTTGGCTGGTTTTATGCACATATCGTTTTGGTATGAGTTTCAAGAACTGTGCCAAGCATGTTCCAAATCAGTTCATAGCCTGATATAGCCGCCTTATAAATCGATCTCCCGATTTGACTGCTTGAGTCATAGACAGGGCAATTCTTATCCAATTTGGCTGAAATTTTGCATATGTCGTTTTAGTATGACTTCCACCAACTGTGCCAAGTATGGTCTAAACCAATTTGTAATCTGATATAGCTTCCATATAACCGATCTTGGCTCTTTATTTCTTGAGCAATTCTTATCCGATTTGGCCCTTCCACATACGTAACTATTGGGTTGCCCAAAAAGTAATTGCGGATTTTTTAAAAGAAAGTAAATGCCTTTTTAATAAAACTTAGAATGAACTTTAATCAAACATACTTTTTTTACACTTTTTTTTCTAAAGCAAACTAAAAGTAACAGCTGATAACTGACAGAAGAAAGAAAGCTATTACAGAGTCACAAGCTGTGAAAAAATTTGTCAACGCCGATTATATGAAAAATCCGCAATTACGTTTTGGGCAACCCAATAGTATGGTCAAGATCGGTATATATTTGGTTATTGCTGCTATATATACCAATCTCCCGATTTAGGGTCTTGGAGCCATAGAGAGCACATTCAACAACCGATTTCCCTGAAATTTGACACAGTGAGCCGTGATAAGTCAATCAATATCCATTTCTGGATATGGTCTAGATCCGACTATATTTGGATATATCTGCCATATATACCGATCTCTCGATTTAGGATCTGGGTCCCATAAAAGCCGCAATTATGACTCTATTTCCCATTTGGCTCAGGGAGTTCCCATAGTTCCTTACTTTCCGAGTTCGGTCTAGATCGGACTATATATGAATAAAGCTGCCATATATACCGATCTCACGGTTACGGTTCTTAGGTCCGTTAAAAGCCTCATCATTTATCCGATTTCACTGAGAATTAGCACAGTGAGTCGTGTTGGGCCCTTCGACATCCTTGCTGAGTGGTCATATATGGCAATGTGGTATATATCTAAGGTGGTGGCTACACAAAGTTCGATCAACTTCCACCCCAGGCATGGGTTTCACCGGGCATGATAATTTGAATTGCCCCAAGGATTATTGTCGATTTTCTAAATAGAAGGAGTCTTTTGGATGTTGGTGATCCATCCATTTTCTTACTTTGGTCTCTTCAACCTGAAGACCGAATGCCTTTATGATGATCCTGCTGCTATTGGTATTTTACGAAAACTAAATTTAAAAAAAAAAATTATAAAAATTATTCAAATATTTTTTTCAGTGTAGAAAACAAACGAACATATGAACATAATATACGATTTCATCAACACATTGCAGAGGCTTATTTAGCCAAAAACAGCACAAGCCTTAGTCCAAACCCCAACCCAAGCCCAAGACGATAAAGCTCTTCTCATACAAAACGAAAAAGACGGCAGTCTTGACTAGACAGACACTCAAACGTGCAAAATACGAGAAAAAGGATGTTTATTGGCTAAGACGTTGAGGAAAACGTGATTGGAAATCGATAATTCCTGGGAAACAACTTAAATATTCATAAAAGTTTAACTAACGCTCACTTCGCATCTATGTAAGCAAGTCTAACCTAACCCCATCCAACACAATATGGTGTAAAAAAGGGTCTTCAATTCCTCCTTCCTCCTATGCTAAGAAGTTGAGTTGACTATTGCAAATTCCAAAAGCGTTTCACCATAAATGCTTAAACGCTTGAAATGTTGGCGTTTTAATGCTTGTTAGACTCTTAGAATGAGATTTTCCTTTCCTCCATCCACCACAAGCGGTGTTGTCAAAGTGTCATCATAGTCAGAGTTCCATGAAAAGATGTGGTCTCAGTACCCTAGTATCTCATAGAAGGAGGTTGATGGACTTTAAGTCTACATGGCAAAGACTTTAGCAGTCAACAGCAGCTTTAACAGTTTTAAGCCTTGTCCGAGTTCGCGTTCAAGTTCAAAAATATTATTTCGTTGACTTCACCTTGAGTTTAAGCCCCCGCTGTGTTTTCCTGTTTCGGGTATTAGCAAATCTCCCGGCTGGCATCTACAATGATGTCGCTCGCCTAGCATTTTAGACAAGAGGAGATTTAACGAAACCATCCCACATGACAGACATTACTTTTTAACGGTAGGTGCTTAAGGTTATGCCTAGTCGCCCGCTCCTTGGTTAGCAGTTCGTTCGGAAGCCTAAGACAATTCTTTGTCGTATTCGTTGAAGTTGTTGTCAGAATAAGCCAGAATTGTGCAGAGTCGTTAAATTGGCCTTGTGTCTCCGACATTTGGCTGTCGCTGTTCGTTAGCCAATTATCTTGGCGTTTGCCACAGACTCACAGGGACATGTTAACAATAAGCTGGGGAAAATGAACATGAAAATGACGCTAAGGAACGAAAAGCAGGAGTAAAGTTTGCCATTCCTAGTAAATGATAAAAATCGTAGGATAAGCAATACACAGAAAGACTGTGGAAGACATTGCAAAAAAAAACTAAAAGAATAGAAAAAAAAGTTTAGCTACAAAATATTCAAGAAATTTTAGGACATATGACCATTTTAAGTTTTTCAAGTGAAATAATCATCAAAATTCCAAATTTTTGGAAGTCATCACGAATAAACCTTAGTTTTGCTCACGAGGCTTAGTTAAGGAGATGTGGCCATTTTAGGTTTCCCCAGTGAAAAATTAATATTTTTCCCAATTTTTGGAAGTGATCACGAATTAAACTTAGTCTTGCTCTACGAGGATTAGTTAAGGAGATATGGCCATTTTAAGTTTTCCAAGTGAAAAATTCATATTTTGGCCTATTTTCATCAAAATTCCGAATTTGTAGAGGTGATCACGAATATACCTTAGTTTTGCTCTACGAGGCTTAGTTAAGGAGATATGACCATTTTAAGTTTTCCAAGTGAAAAAATCATATTTTGACCGTTTTTCATCAAAATTCCAAATTTTTGGAATTGATCACGAACTAACCTTAGTTTTGCTCTACGAGGCTTAGTTAGTTAAGGAGATATGGCCATTTTAAGTTTTCCAAGTGAAGAATTAATTTTTGGCCGATTTTCATCAAAATTCCATATATTGGAAGTGATCACGAATTTTGATGAAAATCGCCCAAAATATGAATTTTTCACTTGGAAAACTTAAAATGGCCATATCTCCTTAACTAACTAAGCCTCGTAGAGCAAAACTAAGGTTAGTTCGTGATCAATTCCAAAAATTTGGAATTTTGATGAAAAACGGTCAAAATATGAATTTCCTACTTGGAAAACTTAAAATGGCCATATCTCCCTAACTAAGCCTCGTAGAGCAAAACTAAGGTTAATTCGTGATCCCTTCCAAAAATTTTGAATTTTTATGAAAATAGGCCAAAATATGAATTTTCCACTTGGAAAACTTAAAATGGCCATATCTCCTTAATTAAGCCTCGTAGAGCAAAACTAAGGTTAATTCGTGATCACTTCCAAAAATTTGGACTTTTGATGAAAATCGTCCAAAATATGAATTTTCCACTTGGGAAACTTAAAATGGCCATATCACCCTAAGTAAGCCTCGTAGAGCAAAACTAAGGTTAATTCGTGATCACTTCCAAAAATTTGGAATTTTGATGAAAATGATTGAATAAAATGGCCATATCTTTTAAACTAAGCCTCGTAGAGCAAAACTAAGATTAATTCGTGATCACTTCCAAAAATTTGGAATTTTGATGAAAATCAGCCAAAATATGAATTTTTCACTTGGAAAACTTGGAAAAAATTTGGAATTTTGATGAAAATCAGAAAATCAAAATATGAATTTTTCACTTGAAATACCAAAATTGGCCATATCTCCTTAACTAAGCCTCGTAGAGCAAAACTAAGGTTAATTCGTGATCACTTCCAAAAATTTTAAATTTTGATGAAAATCGGCCAAAATATGAATTTTTCACTTGGAAAACTTAAAATGGCCGTATCTCTTTAACTAACCCTCGTAGAGCAAAACTAAGGTTAATTCGTTATCACTTCCAAAAATACGAAATTGTGATGAAAATCGGCCAAAATATGAATTTTTCACTTGGAAAACTTAAAAACTGAGGTTAATTCGTGATCACTTTCAAAAAATTCAAACAGACTTAGTTTAAAAGATATGGCCATTTTAAGTTTTCCAAGTAAAAAATTCGTATTGTTGCCGATTTTCATCAGAATTCCAAATTTTTGGAAGTGATCACGAATTAACCTTAGTTTTGCTCTAAGAGGCTTAGTTAGGGAGATATGGCCATTTTAAGTTTTCCAAGCGAAAAATTCATATTTTAACCGATTTTCATCAAAATTCCAAATTTTTGAAAGTGATCACGAATTAACCTTAGTTTTGCTCTACGAGGCTTAGTTAAGGAGATATGACCATTTTAAGTTTTCCAAGTGAAAAATTCATATTTTAACCGATTTTCATCAAAATTCCAAATTTTTGGAAGTGATCATGAATTAACCTTAGTTTTGCTCTACGAGGCTTAGTTAAGGAGATATGGCCATTTTAAGTTTTCCAAGTGAAAAATTAATTTTTGGGCGATTTTCATCAAAATTCCAAATTTTTGAAGTGATCACGAATTAACCTTAGTTTTGCTCTACGAGGCTTAGTTAAGGAGATATGACCATTTTAAGTTTTCCAAGTGAAAAATTCATATTTGGCCGATTTTCATCAAAATTCCAAATTTTTGGAAGTGATCACGAATAAACCTGAGTTTTGCTCTACGAGGCTTAGTTAAGGATATATGACCATTTTAAGTTTTCCAAGTAAAAAATTCATAATTTGGCCAATTTTCATCAAAATTCCAAATTTTTGGAAGGTATCACGAATTAACCTTAGTTTTGCTCTACGAGGCTTAGTTAAGGAGATATGGCCTTTTAAAATTAGGTCGAATTCTGGAAGCTCCATGACATATAACCTTGCTCACAATTGCAAAATATTTTTCACTAGTTATTTTCATCCACTGTATGTGCATGATTCCATTAATCCTCCTTCGTACCTGGAGTCTCATACTCGTCATAGTCATGGTCATAGTAGGTAATGTCATGATGATGATTATCATAACGATGACAGCAACTGCATCTGTGGCAGCAGCTGTCGCCTTCAGTAGTAAAAAGGCTTCCAGCATTCGCCACAAGACTAATGAACTTTTTCAGTTGTTCCCGCCAATACGACTGCTACTGCCGCCGCTGGTGAATGGTGATTGGCGATTAAATCCCAAAGATTAACAATTAACTAAAGACTTACAGTGAACAAAGAAGATGTCCTCATGGGCCACTCCTTCTTTTACCGAAATTTTGTACGCTCAGGCTAAATGGTTATGCTCAAAACCCAAAAGAAGAAAACTATCTCGAGGCATGAGTTTTGCTTAGAAGAACAATTGCCTTCATGCTATAGGTGGTCAGGTATTATATAAGAGTCGCTTGCAGGTATTTTTTTATAGTTTCCTTAAGTTTTTCCAAACTTTTACTTTCCTTTTTAAGATTAAAGAAACAAGACAAACATTGACTTCTATGTATGGCCATATTGCGTGAATCCATAGTTGGTTGTCTTCGGCAAATGGCCTTAGAGACACTTGTTGAAGGCACTGCTGTGTAACAAAGTTCTGGATGAACATTGTTGGACAGGCTGCAAATGTTAAATGTATTGGCCATAAAAGGCCATTTTGGCTATTACCAACATTGTGATAGGATTCTTCTTATTTCTTGGCAGCAGGCTAGTCACGGTAGGCTGATGTGAATGTTGCAGCTCTGGCTTTACATTTTTAGAATCATCAGCAACAGCCTCTACTGATGAAGATAGCTTTCGCTGTACCGCTCCTGTTGTACCTTTTCCATATGTAATCCCGACAAAAATGTTGTAAATCTCTCAATAAGGCAACTTGTTTTTTAAATTAATGATATTTGTGTTAAGTTTTGTTTTTTCTTTTCTTCTCATTATTGGTTTTTTATTTCTTTGGGAATCTTTGGCTCAATGGGGAGTAGAAAAGAATATGGATGGGAATTAATGAAAAATGCTCATTAATTAGTGTGGTATTTACAATGGTTGGTGTTACGAATTAGTTTTAGTTTTAGTGTCATTTTATAATTCCTCTTAAACTGCTACAAAATGATGTTTAATTTGAAGTTTAAAAGTGGAGCAATTGACAAGAATAATATTTTCTAATGTTTGTGCACAAAAACAATACCTAGAAAGCATTCGAACTGCCAAAAACGCTAATGTAATTTTAGTTTTAATGTTTTGAAAAGGACGACCTGTCTGTAGGGGTTATTTTTCAAGGTGGTGTATGCTGTGTAAATATCTGGACACAGGGACTTTTTCCATGCGCATAATATGGCTCAATGATATGGTCGGCCTATATATGTATATATACTAGCTGGACAGGGCCCGTTCCGATGCGCCTTCTTTCACTCTCTTATTTTATCTGTGCTCTATACTGCCACGGTCAGGAAAAAAGTCGTGTTTGGATATCATATTGATGCTCCACTACCAAATTTCTTTCGCTTGAGCCATTCCCGAATGTGTATGTATATCAAATTAATAGTTAACTCTCAAAGAACTTTTACCAAGTTTCACTTTCAGAACAGCCACCAAAAAATAAACTTTTATGTCTGATTTGTATTCTATTTTTAAATTCCATTCATTTGATACCCATATTGCCCAAAGCGGTGAAAGAGTCCTGTTGAGGGGTTTTTTGGGGGTGGGGGACCCCCGATTTCTTATGGTGAAATTTGTGTATCATGTTCGTATTCTACTCTTAAATACCTTTCGTTTGATACTCATATTGTCCCAATCGGTAAACATGTCCGCTCCGGTGGATTTTAGGTTGGGGCGTCCCCCCAGGTTATTTGATCCCAAAATTTTACACAATTTAGTGTTTTTGGGGTACCATAAGGTGGCATACAAAATTTCTGGCGTTTTTGAAAATTGCGGTAAGGGGGAGGGTCCGCCACACACACTTCACACTTCTTTGGGATTGTGACCATCATTCCCTCCTTCCATTTCATGCCTCACTGATTATTGGGGTAATCGCTTGAGCTATAAGGTATGCCCCGTACCGCAACAGTTCAGTGTCCCAAAATTTGGGACAGTGAGTTCTGTTAGGTTCAGCCTCTCGACATATTTCTGCAATTTGGCAATTTGGCCTACATCGATCAAGATTCGAATATAGCTGCTATATAGACCAATCTCTCGATTTAAGGTTTTGGACCCATAAAAGGTGCATTTATAGTCCGATGATGCCGAAATTTGGGACAGTGAGTTGTGTCAAACCCTTCCATATTCTTCTTCAATATGGCTCAGATCGGTTCAAATTTGGTAATAGCTGACATATAAACCGATCTCTCCATTTTAAGTTTTGGACCCATAAAAGGCGCATTTATTTTCCTATTTCGCCGAAATTTAGGACAGTAAGTTATGTTAAGCCCTTCGACATTATTCGTCAATTTGGATCAGATCGGACCAGATTTAGATATAGCTGCCATATAAATCGATCTCTCGATTTAAGATTTTGGGCCCATAAAAGGCGCATTTATTATCCGATGTTGCTGAAATTTGAGACAGTGTGTTAGTTGTGTTAGTCTCATCGACATATTTCTGTAATTTGGCCTAGATCGGTCTAGATTTGGATATAGCTGCCATATAGACCGATCTCTTGATTTAAGGTTTTGAGCCCATAAAAGGCACATTTATTGTCCGATGTCGATGAAATTTGGGACTGTGAGTTAAGTTAAGCCCCTCGACATATTTCTGCAATTTGGCCTAGATCGATCACGATTTGAATATAGCTGCTATATAGACCAATCTATCGATTTAAGGTTTTGGACCCATAAAAGGCGCATTTATTGTTCGATGATGCCGAAATTCGGGACAGTGAGTTGTGTCAAACCCTTCGATATTCTTCTTCAATATGATTCAGATTGGTTCAGATTTGGATATAGCTGCCATATAAACTGATCTTTCGATTTTAAGTTTTGGGCCCATAAAAGGCGCAGTTATTGTCCGATTTCGCCGAAATTTGGGACAGTGAGTTGTGTTAAGCTCTTCGACATTTTTCTGGAATTTGTCTCAAATCGATTTTCGACATCTGCGTCGTATATGGTTCAGATCGGTTTATTTTTAGATATAGTTACTAAAAAGCCCAAGACAGGAAACTGAATTGGAAGTATAACATTCAGGAGCGTACTGAGAAGGCTCACAGATGTTGGGCACTGTGTAGACGGGCTGAGTTTGCAGACTAGATCGTAAAGCGCTATCCCTTGTTTTAGACAAGCTTTGTCACCAACAGTTGGCCATTAGAAATGCAAGCCTTTATGTCATTAACTAAGGAAGTTATGGCAACATGCCTCCATAGATTTTTGGCTTCCAATAAAATTACATTATCAGATGATCATCCCACCTGTCGCAGTACCATTTATTTTGTTAATCACTAAACTATTTATGTTCTTCTCTGTGCTTCCACGTTTTAGTTATTTCTCAAGCTTTTTTAAATGTGGTTTCCCCAGCTGAACTTCCCAAAGTCTTCCAAGAATTCCAACAATACTTTCTTTAATGGGGGAAAACATATGCAATTGCATGCCTTCAAGTTAATGCAAACCAGTGCTCGTTTGGAATGTTTTCGCTGTTTTGCTTTGGGTTTGACAATTAATTAATTCATTGTAATTTCTCATTGCTGACAGTGGCACAACATAGCGCACATTTTTCCACAATTCTAGAAGAAAACGCCATGGCCTCGCCAACTGCCATAGAGGCAAGCGAAAAAAAAAAAGATATGCGAATAAAGGCATCGCAAATGTTTAGACATGTTTGGGCGCTATTTGCGAGGCAATGGCTGGTCAAGCTTCCCTAGCCAAGGAGTCCCCATTTCATATGTGTTGGGCCAATTTATCGCCTTTACTATATCGGACCAACTGAATGCCACTACACTTTTGGAAACATTTAAACAGATTGTAGAAATGCTGTAAAGTTGTAGTTGCAGTTGTTGTTGTTGTTATAGCTTGTTGGTGTTTTGATCTTGCTGTTACCGATCGCACTGTTCCATGTAAGTATGCCCCAATGAATCGTTGTGACATGGAGCAGCAACAGCAGCGGCCAGCTTCAACATTAACTTTAGTCTCTGTTTCGTGTGGCAACAGCAATTTAAAGTCATTTAAGGCAACTGTTTAATTGCGGTACCATTTTTAGCCACAAAAGACGTATTAGGCACCTTAAAGTAATGGGGTGATAAGCGAACAACCATAAAGGATAGCAAACAGTGGTTAATCCCAAGAGAAATGAAAAAAAAATATTTCCACAAACTTAAACGTCAAAAAAAAAAAAAAAATTATATGAAAAAATTTTATTTTGATGTTATTTTCCAAAAAAAAAAAACTAATTATGCCCACATTTTAAATTAAATATTTTTTAAAAATAAAATTTTGAAGCAATTTGAATTTTAAGTTAAATTTAAAATTAAATTAAAAATAAATTTTAAAATTTTCATAATTTTAAACACCCGATAGCTGGGATGTTGGATTCCATTCCCGCTATCGGTATCAGTTGTATCGCTATGAAAAAAGTTATCTAGGTGAGTCACAAACAAATAAAAGCGTGCTAAGATCGGCCGGCCCGAATCTTGGCAACCCACCATCATGGATTCTGCTAAAAATGTATACAAACTAAATTTAGTTGAAGGGCACAATTTTACTCTACATACCAAACTTCTGTTTAACCACCAACAATTTAAGCTTCTAGGATTCGGACAAGGATGATCGAGAGACCGGTTTATATGGGAGCTAGATCAGGTTTTAGACTGAATGGGACCGTTGTTGGAAGTCGTAACAGAACACCACATGCCAAATTTTAGCCTGTAAGGACTCAAGAAGTCAAATCGGGAGATCGCTAAATATGGGAGCTATATCAGGTTTTAGACCGATTTAACCCGTACTTGACACAGTTGTTGGAAGTAAAACAAAACACCGCATGAAAATTTTCTGCCAAATCGTACAAAAATTGTGGCTTTTAAAGACTCAACAAGTAAAAACGTGCTAAGTTCGGCCGGGCCAAATCTTATACACCCTCCACCATGGGTTGCAATTGTCGAGTTCTTTTTCCGGCATTTCTTTTTAGGCAAAAAAGGAATAAGAAAAGATTTTCTCTGTTTTTAGAGCGATATCAAGATATGGTCGGGTTTGGACCACAATTAAATTATATATTGGAGACCTGTGTAAAATGTCAGCCAATTCGAATAAGAATTGCGCCCTTTGGGGGCTCAAAAAGTAAAATAGAGAGATCGATTTATATGGGAGCTGTATCGGGCTATAGACCGATTCAGATCATAATAAACACGTATGTTGATGGTCATGAGAGGATCCGTCGTACAAAATTTCAGGCAAATCGGTTAATAATTGCGACCTCTAGAGGCTCAAGAAGTCAAGATCCCAGATCGGTTTATATGACAGCTATATCAGGTTATTAACCGATTTGAACCTTATTTGACACAGTTGTTGAAAGTAAGAATAAAATAAGTCATGCAAAATGTCAGCCAAATCTGAAAGGAATGACGCATTCTAGAAGCTCAAGAAGTCAAATGCCAAAATCTGTTTATATGACAGCTATATCAGGTTATGGACCGATTTGAACCAAACTTGGCACAGTTATTGGATATCATAACAAAACACGTCGTGCAAAATTTCATTCCAATCGAACAAGAATTGCGCACTCTGGAGGCTCAAGAAGTCAAGACCCAAGATCGGTTTATATGACAGCTATATCAGGTCACAGACTGATTTGAATCATACTTGGCACAGTTGTTGGATATCATAACAAAACACGTCTTGCAAAATTTCATTCCAATCGGATAAGAATTGCGCACTCTAGAGGCTCAAGAAGTCAAAACCCAAGATCGGTTTATATGGCAGCTATATCAGGTTATGAACCGATTTGAACCATACTTGGCACATTTATTGGATGTCATAACAAAACACGTCGTGCAAAATTTCATTCCAATCGGATAAGAATTGCGCACTCTAGAGGCTCAAAAAATCAAGACTCAAGATCGGTTTATATGGCAGCTATATCAGGTTATGGACCGATTTGAACCGTACTTGGCACAGTTGTTGGATATCATAACAAAACACGTCGTGCAAAATTTCATTCAAATCGGATAATAATTGCGACCTCTAGAGGCTCAAGAAATCAAGATCCCAGATCGGTTAATATGGCAGCTATATCAAAACA
Organism: Stomoxys calcitrans; assembly: GCF_963082655.1. Taxonomy (NCBI): domain Eukaryota; kingdom Metazoa; phylum Arthropoda; class Insecta; order Diptera; family Muscidae; genus Stomoxys; species Stomoxys calcitrans. Next base: position 244,140,024 of record NC_081552.1, on the reverse strand, counting down.
TGGACCGATATGGCCCATTTACAATACCAACCGACCTACACTAATAAGAAGTACGATATTTGTGCAAAATTTCAAGCGGCTAGCTTTACTCCTTCGGAAGTTGGCGTGCTTTCGACAGACAGACGGACGGACAGACGGACGGACAGAAGGACGGACATGGCTAGATGGACATAAAACGTCGCGACGGTCAAGAATATATATACTTTATGGGGTCTCAGACGAATATTTCGAGTAGTTACAAACAGAATGACGAAATTAGTATACGCCCCATCTTATGGTGGAGGGTATAAAAACCTTTGCAGTATCGCTTGATGAAATTTACAATTTTAATATTCATGAAATTCTAATTTTAATAACATTGTGTAAAAACTTTTTTAATCTTCAAAAAAAACACCTTCAAACTACTGTCTTATGCCCGGCAGCAAGTTTATCACTGTATCTAATGGGACCTACAACATAACTTTAAACAATTGTATGGCCAATGGCCTGTTAGCAAAATAAAAGCCAACTGGGGGCTTAGATTTCTAGCGAGTGCCTGTGTTTGAGCATCAAAGTTTTCCACAATAACAACAATTGTTCAGTGAATGTGCGTTCGTTCATATATGTGATTTAATTTTTTTTTTTTTTTGTTTTTTGTCTGACATGAAAATGACAAATTTTTCCAAAAAGGAGAAAAGGAATGTAGTGAACTGGCGACAGCCGCTGACTAACTGCCAGGCATCGCACTCCTATATACGGCACACTACTGTTATGGAGCTAAAGCGCTATGTTTCCCTTGAGAGTGATTTTCGTGTTGTTTAGGCTTTAGCCAGCTAAACAGGGGTTAATTTATTTTTAATCATTAGTTTTAAATCTTAATTCATTCATTTCATTTAATCACATACTAAACACGTTTGACTGACAACTCAAATGGCAATTTTTCGTGTAATTTAAATGTAAATCTTTGCGCTTTGGACGTTTAACGTTTTTAACGTTTTGTTGCTCGTGTTTGCCTACTTTGTTTTTTGTTCATTTATATGTAAGCACTTTACCTTTGAACATTGGACAATGAAAAATGGTTAACATTCATCAAAACAAATCAGAAAATTGTAAAACATCTCGTCCGTTTGCAGCCAAACAGGCAGACCGTTTTTTAGGGGAGACAGCGGCAGTTAGAGTGGGCACACGCATGAGCATCATCGTTTAGGCAATGGTTAAAATGTTTAATGGATTTGGTTATGGCATGAGATGTTATTGCCAGAATGTAGGTTCATTCGGTAAAGGACCATATAAAAGACTTAAGACACGAACCCGGTATTCGGGAATAATTGGAGAAAAATGCTTTGAAATTTTTATAAAAATGATTGTCATTGGTAAAAACTTTCTATTTAGAGAATATGTAAAGGAAATATTTTCTTTGGGGGTAATTTTCATGTAAATTTTCTCTTTAGAGAAAATTTTATGGAATTTTTTTTTTCTTTAGAGAAAATTTCATGAAAATTTTTTACTTAAAAGAAAATTTAGTAGACATTTTTTTTTCTTCAGCGAAAGTTTCATCAAAAATTTTTAGAGGACATTCCATGGAGACTTTTTCTTTAGAGAAATTTTATGGAAATTTTCTCTGAAGATTCATGTCGATTTTTTTTATTGACGTTTTTATACCCTTCAACATAGGATGGGGGTATACTAATTTCGTCATTTTGTTTGTAACACCTCGAAATATGCGTCTAAGACCCCATAAAGTCTACATATTCTTGATCTTCATTTCATTTTAAGTCGACCTAGCCATGTCCGTCCGTCTGTCTGTTAAAAGCACGCAAACTTACGAAAGAGTAAAGCTAGGCGCTTGAAATTTTGCACAAATACGTTGTATTGGGTTGCCCAAAAAGTAATTGCGGAATTTTTAAAAGAAAGTAAATGCACCGACTATATGAAAAATCCGCAATTACTTTTTGGGCAACCCATAAATGGGCCTTATCGGCCCATGTTTTGATATAGCTGCCATATAAACAGATCTTCGATCTCGATTTCTTCTGCTTTTAGAGGGCGCAATTCTCGTCCGATTTGATTGAAACTGCACTAGGTGATTTGTTATGACTTCCAAAAACTGTGCCTAGCCTGGCGCAATTCAGTACATAACCTGATATAGCTGCCATATAAACCAATATGGGATCTTGACTTATTGAGCATTTAGAGGATAAGTGTAAATCGCGCGATACACATTCGTGGGAGCTATATCCAAATCTGAACCGATTTTGATGAAATCTTGCAAATATGTTAATATCAGCAACAAAACAATCTGTGCCAAATTTTGTGCAGATCTGTGGAAAATTGTGGGCACTACAGTCATTAAAGTGCAAATCGGGCGATACATATATATGGAAGCTATATCTAAATCTGAACCGATTTTGATGGAATCTTGCAGATATGTTAAGATCAGTAACAAAACAATTCATGCCAAATTTTGTGCAGATCGGTTGAAAATTGTAGGCACTACAGCCATTAGAGTGTAAATCGGGCGATACATATATATGGGGGCTATATCTAAATCTGAACCGATTTTTACCAAAATCAATAATATCTGTCTATGAGTCAAAAAAAGTTACATGTGCAAAATTTCGTGACGATTGGACAACAAATACGATCTGTAGCTTGATTACAAGCATATATGGACTCACAGACGGACATGGCTAAATCGATCAGAGAGAGATTCTGAGTCGATCGGTATACTTATACGTGGGTATGATGATTGAACACGGCGAGGAAAGTACGATCTGACACTGCACGGAAGCTGAAGCGGCATACTCCACTCGACTGACCCAATTGCTTGATGAAAGCACTCCTTGTTCCGATGATATAATGGCGCAGTGGCAAACTATTGCCCACTCCATGGAAAATGCCGCGAAATCCGTACCGGAAGCCTCCTCCAAGAAACCCATGGTACGACCAAAAGTGTCGAGATGCTACTGAAGCCAAGAATGCGGCATATAGAGCAACCCTGCAATCAATAGCAACGCGCCGGATGAAGGAGAGGTATCGGGAGAAAAGGAGAGAGGAGAAACGTTTATTCCGTATAAAGATAAAGGTAATGGAAAGACACGAGTGTGAGCGAATTGAGATGTACAGGAGTCAGAATGAAGTCCGGAAATTCTACCAAAGAATTAAACATCAAACCGATGGCTTTGGTGCAGGCACATCCTCCTACAGAGACAGAGAAGAAAATCTGGTAACTGACACAGATAACATGCTGAGGATATGGAAAGAACATTTAACCCAACTGCTAGTGTCCGACGATGGCGGCGAAGAGGATACCGCAAAACCAATCCCTGATGATGGTATAGAATGTTTACCTCCTAGTCAGAATGAGGTCCAAGCAGCAGTGACCCGACTAAAAAACAACAAGGCAACAGGAGCCGCTGGATTTCCCACTGAACTATTTAAGACTGGAGGCGATACGCTGATAAGGCGTATGCATCAGCTTATCTGCGCAATCTGGCTAGAAGAACACATACCCGATGATTGGAACCTCACCAAACTTTATTCCGTACACAAGAAAGGAGATAAGATGGAATGTGCGAACTACAGAAGAATAAGTCTCCTCCCCATCGCATACAAGATACTCTCAAGCGTACTGTCTGAATACTCCAAAGCGTAGAATGTTTACCTCCTAGTCAGAATGAGTTCCAAGTAGCAGTGACCCGACTAAAGAACAACAAGGCAGCAGGAGCCGATGGATTACCTACTGAACTATTTAAGACTGGAGGCGACACGCTGATAAAGCATATGCATCAGCTTATCTACGCAATCTGGCTAGAAGAGAGTTAGTGAAAATGGGTCTGGCAATAAAAGGAGATAAGACGAAATGGATGGTTTCAACTCCCAAAACGCTTTGTACAAACGAGCAGATAAAGAAAATGGAGGAAGTTGGGAACCCCAACTTTGAGATAGCCAGCAACTTTATCTACCTCAGCACCGCCGTAATCGAAACCAATGACACCAGTTTTGAGATAAAACTAACGAATAAAACTGGCAAACAGATGCTTCTTTGGATTATGTAGACAGAAACAAGGTCACCTCTCGACAGAGGAAGATTACACTATACAAGACACTGATACTACCTGTGTTATTACATGGTTCTGAAGCATGGGTACTTGTGAAAGCAGATGAGGCAGTGCTTGGAGTATTTGAGAGAAAGATTCTTCGTAAAATATATGGACCAGTTTGCGTTAATGGAGAATGTATGACGATACAACGGCTGCATTGGCTAGGTCATGTTGTCAGAATGGATGAAGAAGCTCCAGCAAAGAAGTCTTTTGAAGGCAAACACGGTGGTACACGCAAACCGGAAAGACCAAAAGCCCGATGGAAAGATCAAGTTGTGGGAGACACCTCGAAACTTGGTGTCAGAGATTTTAGAATGAGCGCAGAAGATCGAGGCGCTTGGAACGCTTGGTGTTCTGTGTTTAAGTTTTCTGTCGTAGCCAATTAAAGTAAGTAAAAGTAAATTAAGGTGAATGTGTCCTGTTGGGGGTTTTTATGTGGATGGGGGACCTCCCCGAACACTTACGGTGAAATTTGTATACCAAGTTCGTACTCTACTCTTCAATACCTTACATTTGATACCCAAATTCGCAATCGGTAAACATGTCCGTTCGGGTGGATTTTGGGATGGGGCGTCCCACCAGGTTATTTGACCCCAACATTTTAAACCAATTTCATATTTTTGGGGTATCATAAGGTGGTATACAAAATTTCGGTGCACCCATCTCCGAGATCTGGCGTTTTTGAAAAATTCCCAATCGGTAAAGATGTCCGTTCGGATGGATTTTGGGTCGGGCATCCCATATTTTCATATTTTTGGGATATCACAAGGTGGCATACAAAATTTTGGTGCACCCATGTCCGAGATCTGGCGTTTTTGAAAAATTTGCAATCGTTAAATTTCGGGTGAATTTTGGGATGGGGCATCCCACCAGGTTATTTGACCCCAACATTTTAAACCAATTTCATATTTTTGGGGTATCATAAGGTGACATACAAAATTTCGGTGCACCCATTTCCGAGATCTGGCGTTTTTGAAAAATTCCCAAAATTTTAAACCAATTTCATATTAAAGTGGCATACAAAATTTCGATGCACCCATCTCCGAGATCTGCCGTTTTTGAAAATTGGGTTAAGGGGATTTTGTCTGTACAGAAAATTTCACGGAAATTTGGTCTTTGGAGAAAATTTAACGGAAATTTGGTCATTTGAGAAAATTTTGTGGAAATTTTGTTCTTAGAGAAATTTTCAAGAAATTTTTTCTTAACATAAAATTTCGGGGAAATTTTCTATTTACATAAAATTTCAGGAAATTTTCTATTTACATAAAATTTTATGGAAAAGAGTCCTAGCGTTCGAAATCACATCAATACAACTTCCAACAGATGCACAAAATCATATGTAGTACGGAAGAAGTGTAATTTGTCACAGAAAGAATGTCTGTCATTACACAAAAAACACATGCATTGGGAAAAGTACAGCTAATAGACACGGTTGTCGAGCGTAGTTGATGTGGTAGTTGTATCATATATGCGTTTTCGCTATTAATACGATTCAAATACAGCATATCAACGCACGGCCCTGGAAGCGATCACACCTAATATGGCATCCCACCAGGTTATTTGACCCCAACATTTTAAACCAATTTCATATTTTTGGGGTATCATAAGGTGGCATACAAAATTTCAGTGCAGCCATCTCCGAGATCTGGGGTTCTGAAAAATTCCCAAAATTTTAAACCAATTTCATATTAAGGTGGCATACAAAATTTCGGTGCACCCATCTCCGAGATCTGGCGTTTTTGAAAAATTCCCAAAATTTTAAGCCAATTTCATATTAAGGTGGCATACAAAATTTCGGTGCACCCATCTCCGAGATCTGACCAAAGATGAAACGCTTCCCATAGTGGTTGGTGTGTATTGCTATCTTTGGCTTTCCTTTTCCATTTGCATCTCCGATCATTGAGCTCGTCTCGAAAGAGAAACAAACAAAAATCGAGTCATTCTTCTTTACATAAAATTTTTTGAAAATTTTTTGCTTTATAAAAAATTTCATAGAAATTTTCCAAATAGAGTCATTTTACATCAGAGAATATTTCTTGGGTGGTTAGAAATGTTGTCTTTTCAATGACATTTTAGAAAAAATTGCCTTAAAAGAAATTTTGTGTTTAAAAAAATGTTTGTCTTTGAGTAAAAGTTCAAAGAAATTTTGTATTTCATGAAAAATTTTTTCATATAAGAAATGAAAGTTTGTGTCTTAAGTCTATTGTTTAGTATCATTCCTTTGCTTGTCATGCTACCCCTCCACAAAGTGGTAAACAATAAATATCTTATTTTTGAAATGTTTAAGATGTCAGTCAATTATTCATGTTAAGAGCATTGCGTTTTGCACACAAGGTGGTGATGAATAAGCGAATGGCATATTTCACCTTATCTTTGGGGTCTTACCCCTAGGCCTGGGAATGATGGGCTGCTGGTATGGTGGTAACCCATCATATTTTGGCTATTCTCTTTTTATGTGTTTCCATCTGTTGGTTCACACAAAGGCAAGTAGACCATTTGAAGAAAGAAGACGCCTGAGATTTCACAATGAAATTTAAATTTTCAAAAAAATTCAAGTCTAATACAGATTTCTTGTTAAAGGTAACAAACAATTGGATTTGATTTTGATTATTGTTTTTGATTTTTTTTTATAAAACCTAAGAACTGTTAGACAATTTATCTTTTGCCTCTTTAATGTTTTTAATCTTCAATCCGGACAGAAGTTGAAAAAAAAACAGAGCGACAGCTTGTTGTGGGTTGCATGTGCAAATAAAATTAATCATACGTCACCATCTCCCAAGAAAATCTCTACAAGGCAACATATGAATTGCAAATGCATTCCTACTGGGGGCTCTATCACTCAGCTCTGAAAACCTTTGGCCATATTTATTACTTTTCAACTTTATGCTCAGCTTAGCCCAGTGCCTTGTGCTCAGCTTTGGTCATGATATATGGCTTTAATGCATTTTGGTGCTTGTTACCAAAATGGTGATAAGCCGGCAAATTTATGTTCCCCCTCAATCGTGTGCGATCGCACACACATGTGTTATAAACTTGGCTTTATTGTAGCTGAGCTTTCGTTGTTGTTCGTTTTAGTTATTGATTTTTGGCGTATTGATTGTTGGTTTTACTTGTAATATTACGGAGGCTGTTAATCTGTCCGTCCGTCCGTCCCTCTGTCTGGTTGGTTGGTTGGTTGGCTGGCTGATTGTCAAGACATATTCATTCATACATCCATTCACATTTTCCTCCCCAAAAACAAAAAGTGATTTACGAGCATTGCCAACTGCAGCACTCTCCCAATTGCCGCTCATGATGGAAATACAATTTAAATTGAACGTCAGGCCGCACCATCAACACCACCATCAGCAGCCAAACAAATATTGGGCGCAAGAACTTCACATCACTTCATAAAAAATGAAAAATTGTTTTCATATTTATGACTTTTACCGGCAAGACTTACATTTGGGAGCGAACGTTTATTAGGAAATCACAAAAAACTGCCTCAAGCGTTAACGGCTTTTTTTCCAATATTTTCGAGAAAATGTCATTTGGTATGTGCCGATTGGTATGTTAAATGGAAGATTGCAAATAAATCATTCGCTTCACCTTTGGTATAGGTAAGGAAAGGCCATGATAAGCATTTTCTGATTAAAGGTAACCAATAATTCATTACATATTTATTAAAATTATCCATACACTTAGTTTTGAAGAGTAGGCACAAATAAGAGCGTGCTAAGTTCGGTCGGGGTGAATCTTATATGCCCTCCATCATGGATCGCATTTGTCGAGTTCTTTGCGTCGTATCGTTTTTTAGGCAAACAAAGTATAATGGATAAGAATTCTTATGTTATTGGAGCTATATCATGTTATAGTCCGATTCAGAGTATAAATGAATTGAATGTTAAAGACCATAGTGGAAGTTATTGAGTGATATTTCATTCCATTCGGATAAGAATAGCGCCTTGTAGGGGCTCAAAAACCATAATCGGGACATCGAATTATATGGGAGTTGTATCAGGCTATAGATTGATTCAGACCATATTGGACACGTAAGTTGAAGGTCATGGCAAAAGCCGTTGTACATAATTTCAGCCAAATTCTATAAGAACTGCGCCCTCTAGAGGCTTAAGAAGTCAAGATCCCAAAACGATTTATATGGCAGCTATATCAGGTTATAGACCGATTTCATCCATATTTAAAATAGTTACTGCAATTCATAACAAAACACTTCGTGCAAAATTTCAGCCAAATCGGATGAGAGTTGCGCCCTCTAGCGGCTCAAGAAGTCAAGATCAAAGATAGGTTTATATGGCAGTTATATCAGGTTATGGACCATTTTTAACCATACTTAGCATAATTTTTGGAAGCCATAGCAAAACACTTCATGCACAATTCCAGCCATTCGGATGAGAGTTGCGCCCTCTAGCGGCTCAAGAAGGTAAGATCCAAGATCAGTTTATATGGCAGCTATATCAGGTTATAGATCGATTTCATCCATACTTAAAATAGTTATTGGAATTCATAATGAGAATTGCGCCCTCTAGCGGCTCAAGAAGTCCAAATCAAAGATAGGTTTAAATCGGTTTAAATGGCAGCTATATCGAAATATGGACCAATATGGCCCATTTACAATTTCAACTGACCTACACTAATAAGAAGTATTTATGGAAAATTCCAAGCGGTTAGCTTTACCCCTTGGAAAGTTAGCCTGTCTTCGACAGACAGATGGAAGGATGGATGGGCAGAAGGACGGACATGGCTAGATCGAATTAAACTGCTAGATCTCATAGTCGCAGTGGCCACCTCACACTTAATCTGTATGTCAATGGGTCGGATATCTAGAATAGTCTCCAGTCCCTAGTGGGCGTGGTCCTCATCGCTCCGCCTATGCCTAGACAACATGTTCTCTGAACCTGTTGTAAGGTCCTTATGTTGCATTTTTTCTCCATATCAGTCCACCAAACTACTGAGGCGTAAGTAAGTATTGGTCTAATAACACACCTTAGATATTGGAGACCATACTTGGAGAAGAAGTCGTTTTGCAAAATTTCAGCCAAATCAGACAAGAACTTGGACCCTCGAGGGGCTCAAGAAGTGCAATGGGTAGATCGATTTTAATTGGAGCTATAAAGCGTTTTGGCCCGATTTTGACCATATTTTGTACATCAAACATGTACAAACATTCAGCCAAATCGGATGTGTCACAAACAGAATGACGAAATTAGTATACCCCCATCCTATGATGGAGGGTATAAAAAAAACTTAACCTGAATGGTGGATCTTGGCTCTGCATTTTGAGAACACGAGGGGTTATCCAATTATAAAAAGACAAGTAAAAAAGAGTTAAATTCGGCCGGGCAGAACTTTGGATTCCCACAACCTCGGGTATATATGTGAACCACCATTCGTCAAAATCCGGTGAAAATGCATACCTCATGCCCCATAGCAGCTATATCGAAATATTTTTCGATTTGAACCAAATACTAATAGGTACAAGTCATTGTTCAATTGTGTATAACAAAACATTTGCCGTTTTAGTAGCTATATCTAAAAATAAACCGATTTGAATCATATACGACACGAATGTCTAAAAGCCCCACACAACTCGCTGTCCCAAATTTCGGCGACATCGGACAATAAATGCGCCTTTGATGGGCCCAAAACCTTTCATCGAGATATCGGTCTATATGGCAGCTATATCCAAATCTAGACCGATTTGGGCCAAGTTGCAGAAAAATGTCGAATTGCTTAACAAAACTCACTGTCCCAAATTTCGGCGACATCGGACAATAAATGCACCTTTTATGACCCCAAAATCTTAAGTCGAGAGATCGGTCTATATGGCAGCTATATACAAATCTAAAGAAAGATGTCGAACTGCCTAACACAACTCACTGTCCCAAATTTCAGCTAAATCGGAAAATAAAGATGGCTTTTATGGGCCTACGACACTAAATCGGCGGATCGGTCTATATGGCAGCTATATCAAAATCTGGACCGATCTGGGCCGAATTTAAGAAGGATGTCGAAGGGCCTAACACAACTCACTGTCCCAAATTTTGGCGACATCGGACAATAAATGCGCCTTTGATGGGCGCAAGACCTTAAATCGAAATCGGTCTATATAATGTGGCTTTTATGGGCCTAAGACCCTAAATCGGCGGATCGGTCTATATGGCAGCTATATCCAAATCTCGGCCGATGTGGTCCAAATTGAAGAAAAATGTCAAAGGGCCTAACACAACTCACTGTCCAAAATTTCAACAAAATCGGATGGTAAATGTGGCTTTTATGGGCCTAAGACCCCAAATCGGCGGATCGGTCTATATGGAGGCTATATCAAGATATAGTCCGATATAGCCCTTTTTCAAACTTCATCTGCTTATGGACAAAAAAGGAATCTGTGCAAAGTTTCACCTCAATATCTCTATTTTTAAAGACTGTAGCGTGATTTTAACAGATAGACGGGCAGACGGACGGACATGGCTAGATCGCCTTAGATTTTTACGCTGATCAAGAAATTGGAAATGGATATTTCGATGTGTTGCAAACGGAATTAGAAAATGAATATACCCCCATTCTTCGGTGGTGGGTATAAAAATTATGGTTGATGATATGAGACCTCTTTTTTATTGGCGAGTTCGAAAGGCAGACCTTCGACCATTTTGTTGAAAAGTTTTGGTAAGGGATAATCACTACTGACACTACTTTTTTTCTGACCTTCTCGTCAAAATTCAAACCGAGACGTTCGAGGCAAACGGCGGCTATGCTAAACTCTGATACAAGGTGGCAAACCTCAAATTTTATTTACAATTTTTGCTGATAGATTTCTCATTTCTTCTTGCTTATTGATGATGTGATGATACAATGCCTCCAATTTCCTTTTAAAAATTCATTTAAAATTTTAAATTAAAAGCAATTTCATATATGCATTGGATAACATCTTTATTATTAACGAGTATTGATTTTTACCTTGAGCCAACTAAAGATGGCAATGGCGAATGAAAAATTTAAAAAAAGACGTACCACATACTCGTATGTCACTCTCTTGCTTTCGATAATAAAATTTATATACTTGTACCACTGCCAAAACAATACCTTAGGCAATGTGGCTATATTCTCGTCCCTTTCAATTTCGATATTCCATAAGCCTTATTATTATGAACACACACTTGCGACAGGGGACTACCTTATTGCTGGAAACCTGAGACTACCGATGCCATACATCAATTCAGGTGCCATAATTCAAGATTTGAAAATTGTGTACGCATTGATTGCATTTGCCTTAGGCGGCTTATCCATATATCAATTTTGTGCCTTCTTAATTTCGTCTCTGTTTTCGATGGGAGTTTGTTATTTTAATTTTGGTAGCTCGTTTTTAAGAAAGTCATAAATTCGAAGTGAAATTTGAGCGTTTATTTTGTTTACTTCGTTGCAACTGAAAATGGTTCTAATGATCGGTTAATGAAATATAAAATTACTTCAGCTCTAGGCTATAAGTGAGTCGATTTTTTGTTATCCTAAACTCTTTGAACGGAGCAAATGAAAGTGTTGGAACTTGAGACTGACTACCAGTGGTCAGCATAATTTGGAGGAATATTTGATGAGGTATTATGAAAATAATAACTTTTGATGTTTTTTTTTTCATAAAAATTTGATTGAACTTTAAATACAAAGAGAAGTTGAGCTAATATTTAAGTAATTTAGTAAAAACCAGCAAGGAAAGGTAAAAGTCTGGCGGTGTTGACTTTTTAATACCATACACCAACACTTTAGGTATAAAATGAGTGCTATTGAGTTGCCCAAAAAGTAATTGCGGATTTTTTAAAAGAAAGTAAATGCATTTTTAATAAAACTAAGAATGAAATTTAATCAAATATACTTTTTTTACACTTTTTTTCTAAAGCAAGCTAAAAATAACAGCTGATAGCTGACAGAAGAAAGAATGCAATTACAGAGTCACAAGCCGTTGAAAAAATTTCTCAACGCCGACAATATGAAAAATCCGCAATTACTTTTTGGGCAACCCAATATATCTAATTCTGAACCAATTTTGATGGACCTCGACGGAAGTTTTCAGATGGGTTATCAAACAATCCGTATCAAATTTCAAGCAATTACGTTCAAACTGTAATAAATAAGGTTGACAAATGACAACATGATTGCAAATTACCCAAAATCTGACGAACAAATACATGGGAGCTACATCTAAATCTGAACCGATTTTGACCAAACTTCTTATAGATATTGTGGTAGGCATCGAGGAAGGAATTGTGCACCATTTTGGCAATATTGGTCAATAATGCGCTTACAGTGACGCTAGAAGTGAAAATCAGGAAAATCAGCTATATCCAAATCTGAACCGATTTCAATGAAACTGACCAGTAATGTCGAGTGCCATAAGAAAATCCTTCCTGCCATTTTTTGAGAGAATCGGGTAACAAATGAGCACTTTATTGTAATATTAGTCCAAATTGGAGGAATATATATATGGGAGCTACATCTAAATCTGAACCGATTTCGAGCAAACTTCTTAGATATTGTGGTAGTCGTCGGGGAAAGCGTTGTACAAATTTTTGAGAAGATTGGTCAATAAATGAGCTTGCAGTGACTCTAGGAGTGAAAATCGGGCGATATATATATATATAAGAGATATATCGTAATCTGAACCGATTTCATGGAAACTCACCAGAAATGTCGAGAGCCATAAAAAAATTCTTTCTGCCAAATTTCGAGAGAATCGCTTAACAAATGACCATTTTATTGCATTTTCACTGCAAATCGGACGAATATATATATATGGAAGCTATATTCAAATCTGAACCGATTTTTTCCAATTTCAATAGGCTTTGTCTCTAGGCCGAAAAACATGCAAATGCTTATTGCAAATTTTGCTCATCAACATTCCATTAAGGAACAGGGGTAAACTTTTCACATATCAATACGTACAGTCCGATTCAAGTTTAAGCTCAATGATAAGGGTCCTTCTTTTTAAAGCCGAGTCCGAACGGCGTGCCGCAGTGCGACACCTCTTTGCAGAGAAGTTTTACATGGCATAGTACCTCACAAATGTTGCCAGCATTCGAAGGGGAAAACCACCAATGAAAATTTTTTCTGACGGTCTCGCCAGGATTTGAACCCAGGCGTTCAGCGTCATAGGCGGACATGCTAACCTCTGTGCTACGGTGGCCTCCGGCCGAAAAACATGCCTGTACCAAATTTCAAGACGATC